>NC_058080.1:135518643-135851394 GCF_014858855.1 Bufo gargarizans | reverse complement strand
TTGTTCTGGGTTGAAATACAATTCCCAATTAGCAATTTCATAATTTAGTGGTTTCTGCTATATCAGAGCTATTTGAAATCTATCCCTAAAGGGTATATAATATTCAAGGTGCACATAGGGTCATTCAGAATAACTTCACACACCCGCTACTGTGCATTTCCAAATCTAATTCTGTCACTAAACCCATACCTGTCACCCAGCGCCTAAATACTAGGCCTCAAATTTATATCCCGCTAAATCTCTCGTTACCGCTGTCCTGTTGTGGCTGGGAAAGTTATTTAGTGTCCGTCAAAGCACATTTTTTGTTCTGGGTTGAAATACAATTCCCAATTTAGCAATTTCATAATTTAGTCGTTTCTGCTATATCAGAGCTATTTGAAATCTATCCCTAAAAGGGTAGATCATATTGAAGGTGCACATAGGGTCATTCAGAATAACTTCACACACACGCTTCTGTGCATTTCCAAGTCTAATTCTGTCACTAAATCCATACCGGTCACCCAGCGCCTAAATACTAGGCCTCAAATTTATATCCCGCTGAATTTGAATACAATACATTGGGCCAAATAATATATTTGTTGTTGTGGTGAACCATAACAATGAGAAAAACATCTAGTAAGGGACGCGGACGTGGACATGGTCGTGGTGGTGTTAGTGGACCCTCTGGTGCTGGGAGAGGACGTGGCCGTTCTGCCACATCCACACGTCCTAGTGTACCAACTACCTCAGGTCCCAGTAGCCGCCAGAATTTACAGCGATATATGGTGGGGCCCAATGCCGTTCTAAGGATGGTAAGGCCTGAGCAGGTACAGGCATTAGTCAATTGGGTGGCCGACAGTGGATCCAGCACGTTCACATTATCTCCCACCCAGTCTTCTGCAGAAAGCGCACAGATGGCGCCTGAAAACCAACCCCATCAGTCTGTCACATCACCCCCATGCATACCAGGGAAACTGTCTCAGCCTCAAGTTATGCAGCAGTCTCTTATGCTGTTTGAAGACTCCGCTGGCAGGGTTTCCCAAGGGCATCCACCTAGCCCTTCCCCAGCGGTGAAAGACATAGAATGCACTGACGCACAACCACTTATGTTTCCTGATGATGAGGACATGGGAATACCACCTCAGCATGTCTCTGATGATGACGAAACACAGGTGCCAACTGCTGCGTCTTTCTGCAGTGTGCAGACTGAACAGGAGGTCAGGGATCAAGACTGGGTGGAAGACGATGCAGGGGACGATGAGGTCCTAGACCCCACATGGAATGAAGGTCGTGCCACTGACTTTCACAGTTCGGAGGAAGAGGCAGTGGTGAGACCGAGCCAACAGCGTAGCAAAAGAGGGAGCAGTGGGCAAAAGCAGAACACCCGCCGCCAAGAGACTCCGCCTGCTACTGACCGCCGCCATCTGGGACCGAGCACCCCAAAGGCAGCTTCAAGGAGTTCCCTGGCATGGCACTTCTTCAAACAATGTGCTGACGACAAGACCCGAGTGGTTTGCACGCTGTGCCATCAGAGCCTGAAGCGAGGCATTAACGTTCTGAACCTGAGCACAACCTGCATGACCAGGCACCTGCATGCAAAGCATGAACTGCAGTGGAGTAAACACCTTAAAACCAAGGAAGTCACTCAGGCTCCCCCTGCTACCTCTTCTGCTGCTGCCGCCTCGGCCTATTCTGCTGCTGCCGCCTCGGCCTCTTCCTCCGCCTCTGGAGGAACGTTGGCACCTGCCGCCCAGCAAACAGGGGATGTACCACCAACACCACCACCACCACCTCCGTCACCAAGCGTCTCAACCATGTCACACGCCAGCGTTCAGCTCTCCATCTCACAAACATTTGATAGAAAGCGTAAATTCCCACCTAGCCACCCTCGATCCCTGGCCCTGAATGCCAGCATTTCTAAACTACTGGCCTATGAAATGCTGTCATTTAGGCTGGTGGACACAGACAGCTTCAAACAGCTCATGTCGCTTGCTGTCCCACAGTATGTTGTTCCCAGCCGGCACTACTTCTCCAAGAGAGCCGTGCCTTCCCTGCACAACCAAGTATCCGATAAAATCAAGTGTGCACTGCGCAACGCCATCTGTGGCAAGGTCCACCTAACCACAGATACGTGGACCAGTAAGCACGGCCAGGGACGCTATATCTCCCTAACTGCACACTGGGTAAATGTAGTGGCAGCTGGGCCCCAGGCGGAGAGCTGTTTGGCGCACGTCCTTCCGCCGCCAAGGATCGCAGGGCAACATTCTTTGCCTCCTGTTGCCACCTCCTCCTTCTCGGCTTCCTCCTCCTCTTCTTCCACCTGCTCATCCAGTCAGCCACACACCTTCACCACCAACTTCAGCACAGCCCGGGGTAAACGTCAGCAGGCCATTCTGAAACTCATATGTTTGGGGGACAGGCCCCACACCGCACAGGAGTTGTGGCGGGGTATAGAACAACAGACCGACGAGTGGTTGCTGCCGGTGAGCCTCAAGCCCGGCCTGGTGGTGTGTGATAATGGGCGAAATCTCGTTGCAGCTCTGGGACTAGCCAATTTGACGCACATCCCTTGCTTGGCGCATGTGCTGAATTTGGTGGTGCAGAAGTTCATTCACAACTACCCCGACATGTCAGAGCTGCTGCATAAAGTGCGGGCCGTCTGTTCGCGCTTCCGGCGTTCACATCCTGCTGCTGCTCGCCTGTCTGCGCTACAGCGTAACTTCGGCCTTCCCGCTCACCGCCTCATATGCGACGTGCCCACCAGGTGGAACTCCACCTTGCACATGCTGGACAGACTGTGCGAGCAGCAGCAGGCCATAGTGGAGTTTCAGCTGCAGCACGCACGGGTCAGTCGCACTACAGAACAGCACCACTTCACCACCAATGACTGGGCCTCCATGCGAGACCTGTGTGCCCTGTTGCGCTGTTTCGAGTACTCCACCAACATGGCCAGTGGCGATGACACCGTTATCAGCGTTACAATACCACTTCTATGTCTCCTTGAGAAAACACTTAGGGCGATGATAGAAGAGGAGGTGGCCCAGGAGGAGGAGGAGGAGGAGGAGGAAGAGGGGTCATTTTTAGCACTTTCAGGCCAGTCTCTTCGAAGTGACTCAGAGGGAGGTTTTTGGCAACAGCAGAGGCCAGGTACAAATGTGGCCAGCCAGGGCCCACTACTGGAGGACGAGGAGGACGAGGATGAGGAGGAGGTGGAGGAGGATGAGGATGAAGCATGGTCACAGCGGGGTGGCACCCAACGCAGCTCGGGTCCATCACTGGTGCGTGGCTGGGGGGAAAGGCAGGACGATGACGATACGCCTCCCACAGAGGACAGCTTGTCCTTACCCCTGGGCAGCCTGGCACACATGAGCGACTACATGCTGCAGTGCCTGCGCAACGACAGCAGAGTTGCCCACATTTTAACCTGTGCGGACTACTGGGTTGCCACCCTGCTGGATCCACGCTACAAAGACAATGTGCCCACCTTACTTCCTGCACTGGAGCGTGATAGGAAGATGCGCGAGTACAAGCGCACGTTGGTAGACGCGCTACTGAGAGCATTCCCAAATGTCACAGGGGAACAAGTGGAAGCCCAAGGCCAAGGCAGAGGAGGAGCAAGAGGTCGCCAAGGCAGCTGTGTCACGGCCAGCTCCTCTGAGGGCAGGGTTAGCATGGCAGAGATGTGGAAAACTTTTGTCAACACGCCACAGCTAACTGCACCACCACCTGATACGCAACGTGTTAGCAGGAGGCAACATTTCACTAACATGGTGGAACAGTACGTGTGCACACCCCTCCACGTACTGACTGATGGTTCGGCCCCATTCAACTTCTGGGTCTCTAAATTGTCCACGTGGCCAGAGCTAGCCTTTTATGCCTTGGAGGTGCTGGCCTGCCCGGCAGCCAGCGTTTTGTCTGAACGTGTATTCAGCACGGCAGGGGGCGTCATTACAGACAAACGCAGCCGCCTGTCTACAGCCAATGTGGACAAGCTGACGTTCATAAAAATGAACCAGGCATGGATCCCACAGGACCTGTCCGTCCCTTGTCCAGATTAGACATTAACTACCTCCCCATAACCATATATTATTGGACTCCAGGGCACTTCCTCATTCAATCCTATTTTTATTTTCATTTTACCATTATATTGCGAGGCTACCCAAAGTTGAATGAACCTCTCCTCTGCCTGTGTGCTAGGCCTAAATATATGCCAATGGACTGTTGCAGTGGTGGCTGACGTGAAGCCTCATTCTCTGCTATGACATGCAGACTGATTCTCTGCTGACATGAAGACAGATTCTCTGTTACGGGACCTCCCTCCTCTGCCTGGGTGCTGGGCCTAAATATATGCCAATGGACTGTTGCAGTGGTGGCTGACATGAAGCCTGATTCTCTGCTATGACATGCAGACTAATTCTCTGCTGACATGAAGCCAGATTGTCTGTTACGGGACCTCTCTCCTCTGCCTGGGTGCTGGGCCTAAATTTATGACAATGGACTGTTGCAGTGGTGGCTGACGTGAAGCCTGATTCTCTGCTATGACATGCAGACTGATTCTCTGCTGACATGAAGCCAGATTGTCTGTTACGGGACCTCTCTGCTCTGCCTGTGTGCTAGGCCTAAATATATGCCAATGGACTGTTGCAGTGGTGGCTGACGTGAAGCCTCATTCTCTGCTATGACATGCAGACTGATTCTCTGCTGACATGAAGCCAGATTGTCTGTTACGGGACCTCTCTGCTCTGCCTGTGTGCTAGGCCTAAATATATGCCAATGGACTGTTGCAGTGGTGGCTGACGTGAAGCCTGATTCTCTGCTATGACATGCAGACTGATTCTCTGCTGACATGAAGCCAGATTGTCTGTTACGGGACCTCTCTGCTCTGCCTGTGTGCTAGGCCTAAATATATGCCAATGGACTGTTGCAGTGGTGGGTGACGTGAAGCCTCATTCTCTGCTATGACATGCAGACTGATTCTCTGCTGACATGAAGACAGATTCTCTGTTACGGGACCTCCCTCCTCTGCCTGGGTGCTGGGCCTAAATATATGCCAATGGACTGTTGCAGTGGTGGCTGACATGAAGCCTGATTCTCTGCTATGACATGCAGACTAATTCTCTGCTGACATGAAGCCAGATTGTCTGTTACGGGACCTCTCTCCTCTGCCTGGGTGCTGGGCCTAAATTTATGACAATGGACTGTTGCAGTGGTGGCTGACGTGAAGCCTGATTCTCTGCTATGACATGCAGACTGATTCTCTGCTGACATGAAGCCAGATTGTCTGTTACGGGACCTCTCTGCTCTGCCTGTGTGCTAGGCCTAAATATATGCCAATGGACTGTTGCAGTGGTGGCTGACGTGAAGCCTCATTCTCTGCTATGACATGCAGACTGATTCTCTGCTGACATGAAGCCAGATTGTCTGTTACGGGACCTCTCTGCTCTGCCTGTGTGCTAGGCCTAAATATATGCCAATGGACTGTTGCAGTGGTGGGTGACGTGAAGCCTCATTCTCTGCTATGACATGCAGACTGATTCTCTGCTGACATGAAGCCAGATTCTCTGTTACGGGACCTCTCTCCTCTGCCTGTGTGTGTGCTGGGCCTAAATATATGCCAATGGACTGTTGCAGTGGTGGCTGACGTGAAGCCTGATTCTCTGCTATGACATGCAGACTGATTCTCTGCTGACATGAAGCCAGATTGTCTGTTACGGGACCTCTCTCCTCTGCCTGTGTGTGTGCTGGGCCTAAATATATGCCAATGGACTGTTGCAGTGGTGGCTGACGTGAAGCCTCATTCTCTGCTATGACATGCAGACTAATTCTCTGCTGACATGAAGACAGATTCTCTGTTACGGGACCTCTCTCCTCTGCCTGGGTGCCGGGGCCTAAATATCTGAGAATGGACTGTTCCAGTGGTGGGTGACGGGAAGCCAGATTCTCTGCTATGGAACCTCTCTCCAATTGATTTTGGTTAATTTTTATTTATTTAATTTTTATTTTAATTCATTTCCCTATCCACATTTGTTTGCAGGGGATTTACCTACATGTTGCTGCCTTTTGCAGCCCTCTAGCTCTTTCCTGGGCTGTTTTACAGCCTTTTTAGTGCCGAAAAGTTCGGGTCCCCATTGACTTCAATGGGGTTCGGGTTCGGGACGAAGTTCGGATCGGGTTCGGATCCCGAACCCGAACATTTCCGGGATGTTCGGCCGAACTTCTCGAACCCGAACATCCAGGTGTTCGCTCAACTCTAATCATGAGCTATTTTTATAGAGCAGGTTATTACAGACATGACAATACCAAATATGACAAATATGGTTGTTTGTTTCAGTTTTACATAATAAAGCATTTTTCAAAAATATGGCTTTCAGAATATGGAGACACTAAAAAGGATTTTTTTGTGTTTCCATATACTGATAGCCATATATTTTTTTTTTTTTTTTTAGGTGAATGACTTATGTAGGGGCTCATTTTTTTAAATATGAAATGACGGTTTGATTGGTACAATTTTGAGGTGCGTATGACTTTTTGATAACTTGCTATTACACTTTTTGTGATGTAAAGTGACAAGATGGCTTTTTTACACTGCTTTTATTTTTTGCGGTGTTCACCTGAGGGGTTAAATCATGTGATATTTTTTATAGAGAAGGTTGATAAGGATGTGGCGATACCTAATATGTATACTTTTTTATTTTTATTTAAGTTTTATACACTAATATAATTTTTGAAACAAAAAAAAAATCATGTTTTTGTGTCACCATAGTCTGAGAGCCATATTTTTTTTATTTTTTGGGCTATTCTCTTAGGTAGGGTATCATTTTTTGTGGGATGAGATGACGGTTTGATTAATAAAATTTTGGGGTGTGTATGACTATTTTATCGTTTGATATTACACTTTTTGCGATGTAAGGTGACCAAAAAATTGCTTTTTTGACACCGTTTAATATTTTTTTTTTTAACGGTGTTCACCTGAGGGGTTAAGTCATGTGGTATTTTTATAGAGCAGGTTTTTACGGACGCGGCGATAACTATTATGTATACTTGTATACTTTTATTTACTTTTATACTGTATTATGTATACTTTTTTTTACATTTTACACAATAAGAAACAAAAAAATCATGTTGTAGTGTCTCTATAGTTTGAGAGCCATAGTTTTTTTTGGGGGGGCAATTGTCCTATGTAGATTGGTACTATTTTTGGGGGCATATGCCTCTTTGATCGCTTGGTGTTGCACTTTTAGTGATGCAAGGAGACAAAAACTGCATTTTTTTTTTATGGTGTCTATCAGACAGGGTGGATCATGTGATATATTTATATAGCTGGTCATTACGGACACGGTGATACCTAATATATTTTTTTTTACTTGAAACTTTATTTTTATTCAAAACACTTTCTTTTTAAACTTTTTTTAAGTACCTCCCGACCGCCTAACGCACGGAAGCGTCCGGGAGGCGGTTGATTCATTCCTCCTGGACGCATTCGTGCGTCATCTAGCGAGGCACGAGATTTCGGTCTGAGCCGGCCCGCGCATGCGCATCGCGGGCCGGCAAAAGTTCAAGCACAATTTCGGCACCAGCCTGCCAGCCAATGATCGTGGCTGGCAGGCTGGCGATTTTTAAAATCTCAAATCAGAAGCCATTTAACATATTATATTTGTAAATATAATGTGTTAGATGGTTTCCCTGCTCCTCTGCTGGTCCTTTTTGTCGGTTGGTCTCAGCAGAGGAGCAGGCATCACAGTGAGTAGAACCAAACACCACACATAGCCCCAGATCACCCCCCTGCACCCAGATCACCCCCCTGTTAGGTTTTAGGGATAGTTTAGGCCCCTTTGTTAGGTAGTTTAGCGATCGTTTAGCGCCCAGCCCACCGCACCACAGTCACTTATTCGCTGATTAGCGTATCGCTAATCAGCATTTGTACTTTTATAGTATCTGTAAGTGATCAAAACTGATCACAGTCAGATCTATAATAGTACTAGTGTCACCTTAGTTCGCCCTCCACCCAAAACGCAGTGTTTGCCCGATCAGGCCTGATCGGTCGCCCACACGTGCGTTCACCCACGCCCGCCCCGCTGCAGTGACAAAATTATTATTATTTTTTTTGATCACTGCACAATCACAAGTGCTGCGGCGATAAAAAAAATCAGTTTTGATATTTTTTATCAACCGCAGCGGCCTCTGGTACTTTGCTAGCCTCCAATTTGTAAGACAGGCTTGCTTTTTTTCTTGGGTAGTCTCGGGGAATACTCCTAAATTTAGTAGCCCAAATGTCAAACAGGGGGTATTCTTCTGAAGAGGCCTACAGGCTTCTGACCCAGTCGGATAAGGAATGGGAACCCTCATCTGATGAATCTAGCGGGTCAGAATATGAACCTGTAGAAAGCAGTGGCAGTCTGGCTCAAAGTTCGGACGAGGAGGTTGAGGTCTCTGATAGCACCAGGCGTACCCGGCCCCGTGTCGCTAGACCACAGGTTGCGCAGGATCCGCTTCAAGGGCAACAGAGTGGGGCTGGCGCTGTCGGATTACGTGGTGAGGCATACACCAGCAGCGCAGCCCATCCTGGACCTAGTACCAGCACTGCCGTACAACCTGGTGAAGTGGCGAGCACCAGAAGGGCAGTTGAAGCTGGTACGGTGGCACCGCCCAGTCTGGAGTTCGGGTTGAGACAGCTCAGATCGGTTCGGCCCTGGGATTTTTTGAGCTGTTCTTGACTGTGGAGCTCTTGGACTTAGTTGTGGCAGAAACAAATCGGTATGCCACTCAATTTATATCCGCCAACCCGGGAAGCTTTTATGCCCAGCCTTTCCGGTGGAACCCAGTCCAAGTTTCCGAAATTAAAATTTTTCTGGGCCCTCTCCTCAACATGGGTCTAACCAAAAAGCATGAATTACGGTCATATTGGTCCACAAACCCAATTCATCACATGCCCATGTTCTCTGCTGCTATGTCCAGAACACGATTTGAGACCATCCTGCGTTTCCTGCACTTTAGCGAGAACACCACCTCCAGTCCCAGAGGCCACCCAGCTTTTGACCGGCTCCACAAAATTCGGCCCCTCATAGACCACTTCAACCAAAAATTTGCAGATTTGTATACCCCTGAGCAAAACATCTGCATAGACGAGTCCCTAATAAATTTTACTGGGCGCCTTGGCTTCAAACAATACATCCCAAGCAAGCGCGCCCAGTATGGGGTCAAATTGTATAAGCTCTGGGAAAGGGCCACAGGCTATACCCACAAATTTTGGATCTATGAGGGAAAAGATCAGAACCTGGAGCCAGTCGTTGCCCTGACTACCTGGATAGCAGTGGGAAGACAGTCTGGGACTTGGTGTCACCCTTATTTGGCAAGGGGTACCATCTTTATGTGGACAATTTCTACACAAGTGTGGCCCTCTTTAGGCATTTGTTTCTAGAACAGATTGGCTGCTGTGGCACCGCGCGAACTAGTCGTGCGGGCTTCCGCCAATGGCTCGTTACCACTCATCTTGCAAGGGGGGAGAGGGCTGCCTTGTGTAACCAAGAACTGCTTGCGGTGAAATGGAGAGACAAGCGTGATGTTTACATGTTCTCCTCCATTCACGCAGACACGACATTCCTAATTGAGCGAGCAACCAGTGTCATTGAAAAGCCCCTCTCAGTCCACGACTATAACCTTCACATGGGTGGGGTGGACTTCAATGACCAGATGTTGGCTCCGTATTTAGTTTCCCGACGCACCAGACGCTGGTATAAGAAGGTGTCTGTATATTTAATTCAATTGGCTCTGTATAATAGTTTTGTTCTCTACAGTAAGGCTGGGAGAACAGGATCCTTCCTCAAATTTCAGGAAGAGATCATCCAGGAGGTTCCGTGGCCCCATCCACCAGTGTAGTTAGCCGTCTACATGAGCGACATTTCCCCAATGTCGTTGCTGGTACCTCAACCCAACCGTCGCCCCGAAAAAGATGTTGTGTCTGTAGCAGGAGTGGAATAAGGCGTGACACCCGCTATTTCTGTCCTGACTGCCCTGACCACCCTGCCCTATGCTTAGGGGAGTGTTTCCGGAAGTACCACACACAGGTACACTTAGCATAGGGATCACATCTCACAGGACAGGCACACAGGGCTATTAGGGCCCATTCATACACAGCTGCTGCAAACCTCTCCTTTCACCTGGGACAAAGTGCATCTTTGGGCGATTTGCGCTTTGCACATTGTCCCATGGGGAAAGAGAGGTTTGTCCTATAAAAGGTAAAAAAAAAAAAAAACACCAGTAAGCAAAAAAGTTAACGTTCAGTTCCAAAAGTTAAATAAAGTTTATATGTTCTGTTCAAAGGTTATTATAAAGTTAATAAAATTTATTGCGTTGCGGCCTGTTTTTTTCTTTCTTTTTTTTTTTTCTTTTTTACCTTCCAGGTGGACCAACCGATCGACTAGCTGCAGCACTGATGTGCATTCTGACAGAAGCATTGCGCTGCTGTCAGATTACACAAAAGTCGGTGTATGCGGCGCTGCAAGACGAAATTTCTCCTCTGCAGTAAAAGATACGTTTGCCGAGGCATATGAGCTGAGGAGGCGGTGGTGTTCATATGCTTTGGCAAACACTTTGTATATAAAAAAATAAATAAATCCTGGCAATGATTTATTCATCCACATCGATTGATGTGAATGGAGAAATCGGGTTTGCCAGGGCATACGAGCTAAGTGGGTATGAATGTTGGGCGGAGCTCCTATGTCCTGGCAGACGCCTTTCCCCTCCTTTTTTTTTGGGCAGAGATTTTTTCATCCACATTGATCGATGCGAATGAAGAAATCTGTGCCGTTCATTTTTTTTTTTCAGCCCAGAGGCTGAACGGAAAAAAAAATCTCATTACCTGTATGCTTAATATAAGGAGAATAGCAGAAACTCCTAATGCTGACCATACATGTAATGATTGCGGAGACCCTCAAATGCCAGGGCAGTACAAACACCCCACAAATGACCCCATTTTGGAAAGAAGACTCCTGAGGTTTTCGCTGAGGGGCATATTGAGTCCATGAAAGATTGAAATTTTTGTCCCAAGTTAGCGGAAAGTGAGAGTTTGTGAGAAAAAATATATATATTTTTGCTAACTTATGCCCAAAAAAATATTCTATGAACTCGCCAGGCCCCTCATTGAATACCTTGGGGTGTCTTCTTTCCAAAATGGGGTCACATGTGGGGTATTTATACTGCCCTGGCTTTTTAGGGGCCCTAAAGCGTGAGAAGAAGTCTGGGATCCAAATGTCTAAAAATGCCCTCCTAAAAGGAATTTGGGCACCTTTGCGCATCTAGGCTGCAAAAAAGTGTCACACATGTGGTATCGCCGTACTCAGGAGAAGTTGGGGAATGTGTTTTGGGGTGTCATTTTACATATACCCATGCTGGGTAAGAGAAATATCTCATGATGATTTTTTATTTTTTTATTTTTTTATTACAAAGTCTTATATTCCACTAACTTGTGACAAAAAATAAAAAATTCTAGGAACTCGCCATGCCCCTCACGGAATACCTTGGGGTGTCTTCTTTCCAAAATGGGGTCACTTGTGGGGTAGTTATACTGCCCTGGCATTTTAGGGGCCCAAATGAGTGCAAAGTAGTTTGCAATCAAAATCTGTAAACAATGACCGGTGAAATCCAAAAGGTGCTCTTTGGAATGTGGGCCCCTTTGCCCACCTAGGCTGCAAAAAAGTGTCACACATGTGGTATCGCAGTACTCAGAAGAAGTTGGGGAATATGTTTTTGGGTGTCATTTTACATATACCCATGCTGGGTGAGAGAAATATCTCGGCAAAAGACAACTTTTCCAATTTTTTTATACAAAGTTGGAATTTGACCAAGATATTTCTCTCACCCAGCATGGGTATATGTAAAATAACACCCCAAAACACATTCCCCAACTGCTCCTGAGTACGGCGATACCACATGTGTTTCACTTTTTTGCAGCCTAGGTGGGCAAAGGGGCCCACATTCCAAAGAGCACCTTTCGGATTTCACAGGCCATTTTTTACAGATTTTGATTTCAAACTACTTCACACTCATTTGGGCCCCTAAAAAGCTAGGGCAGTATAACTACCCCACAAGTGACCCCACTTTGGAAAGAAGACACCCCAAGGTATTTCATGATGGGCATAGTGAGTTCATGGAAGTTTATATTTTTTGTCACAAGTTAGTGGAATATGAGACTTTGTAAGGAAAACAATAAAAATAAATAAATCATCATTTTCCGCTAACTTGTGACACAAAATAGGGTGTCTACTTTCCGAAATGGGGTCATTTGTGGGGGTTTTCTACTGTCTGGGCATTGTAGAACCTCAGGAAACATGACAGGTGCTCAGAAAGTCAGAGCTGCTTCAAAAAGCGGAAATTCACATTTTTGTACCATAGTTTGTAAATGCTATAACTTTTACCCAAACCATTTTTTTTTTACCCAAACATTTATTTTTATCAAAGACATGTAGAACAATAAATTTAGGGAAAAATGTATATATGGATGTCGTTTTTTAAAAAAAATTCTACAACTGAAAGTGAAAAATGTCATTTTTTTTGCAAAAATTTCGTTAAATTTCGATTAATAACAAAAAAAGTTAAAATGTCAGCAGCAATGAAATACCACCAAATGAAAGCTCTATTAGTGAGAAGAAAAGGAGGTAAAATGTATTTGGGTGGTGAGTTGCATGACCGAGCAATAAACTGTGAAAGTAGTGTAGTGCAGAAGTGTAAAAAGTGGCCTGGTCATTAAGGGTGTTTCAGCTAGGGGGGCTGAAGTGGTTAAAAATGTTATTTCTGTCACAATCTGGGACTTCAACTTTTGGGGGTCTGATCCCCTCTGCAAAGCATTACATTACATATGTATTGTAATGCATTGCCTGTTTGTGTACTACAGTGAGTAGTACACAAACAAGTTGCCTAGGAGACCCAGCCTGAGGCTGGATCTCCTCGGCACCCATAGGAGGCAGGTCCCGATGCTGTGCAGAGCATTGGGCAGCCTCTGCACGGCATTGGGCTGCCTTGCCATGCATTGGGTCCATGCCACTGCAGCAAGGGGACTCGATGCGCAGCTTCATCCGCCGCAAACCACTTCTATGTCTCAGTCAGAGTGGACCGCAGCATAGAATGGGTTAATCAGCCGGCATCCTTGAGACTGACGGACCCCTATAGTGATCGGACGTGCACCGATCCGGTGACCCCCCGATCATTCAGCCGTGCATGTACGGTGGAATGCATTTTGGCAATGCATCCCCCACCGTACATGCATGGCGTTCTGCGTTAAGGGGTTAATTTTTTTTCTTTTAGTCTCCATATTCCTATAACTATAACTTTTCCTATTCCTAGTCCTATAACTTTTTTATTTATGTATGTGGAGCTATGTGATATTTTTTGGGGCGTGTACTACTTTTTGATCCCTATTGAATTTTTTGTGGGAAAAGCGACCAAAAAATGACGAATCAGCCATAGCCCCCCCGTGGCTATGGCACCCCCTCCACTCCAATGTATATATAGCCATATGGTTGTTGGGAAAGGGTTAAAACCAAAAAAAGGGGTAATACACTGGTCTTAAAACGTCCATGAAGTAAAAATAACATTCTCAACAAGTGAAAATGAAAATATGCTCTAGATTGTGTTTGCAGCTAGGTATGTGAAAACCCTTTCATCCCCATATTAATATGAGTCAGGTGATTTTAATATCAATATGGGGATAACTCATATCAATATGGGGATGAAAGGGTTTTCACATACCTAGCTGCAAACACAATCTAGAGCATATTTTTATTTTTTACTTGTTGAGAATGTTATTTTTACTTCATGGAAGTTTTAAGACAATTGTAGCATACGGTATGTGTGTTTTTATATATATTAAAAAATATTTGGTAATACGATTTTATATGGTATAGCGTGGATTTTAATGGGAATAGACTCAATGAAATAGAGTGGATCAAAAATCAATCCACTCCAGGTTTTTGGAACATCTTATCCAGATTTTTGGAATAGCTTTTCCACTATATAAGAAAGGAATTGTTTGGAGGACTGATAGCTACTGAGGAAGGGTTACTGCTAAACCCCGAAATGCGTCTAGCCTAGACAGGAGCCCAACATTTGGACCACTTGGGAAGCTGGAGATTTGACTGGCGAGTCGCAAAGAAAGAACCATTTGTCACATGAAAGGCATACTTGGAAAAGAACGTGCAAGGCCTGATTCCATGGTGAAGGCCTGACTACATGTGCCAAACAATTGCTGGTGTGCGAGTTTATTACGAAATATTGGTCTGCAAACTTAGAGGACCATAACTGCATCTTTGTCGACTTATCAAAGGAGACGGTAAGATCGTTCGATTTTATCAAGCGATTATTATCCAGCTATTTAAAAACTGCATTATTATTGCAGGGGGAAGCTGCTGGTGGATGCTATTAGCGGGACGTCGCTTGAGTTTGTTCTTTGATTGCACATTGGGACTTTGCTTATTTTCTGATATCCCTGATATATATATCGAAAGGGACGTGCATAAAGGACATTGGTTTATTGCAACCTTTTAAATACAAGACTTTCCCATACGAATATTTGCCGAATATTACGAGTTATTATCGAATATTCTATTTTATTCCTCAAATTTTAGTATTTTATATTTTAGTATACCATTTTCCATTTGTCATATTGTATTACTGCATGTTGTGTTTTATGGTGTAGCAGATAGGTATTTTACATTTTAATATTATCATTGTCAGTAAGTACAGTTATTCATGCTATTATATGTTAATACAATTCAAATGGTCCAGATATCCTGAGAGTGCCCAGTTATCTTTGTTCTATAATAAAATATATAACATGCAAAGTAAAGTAAGTTACTGTCTCCTATGCCAAGAACAAATGAGCGAGCTCCCCATCAACATGGAATCTGGCCTACACTCACATAATAGAAACAGAGGTGTTTGTACAAATACACATCTTTCCCTGATAATGTCCTTGTTTGGGATAACCTTTTTGCTACATGAACATATGTTTTCTAGCTTCCTGACCATTTCTAGCACCTACTAAAGGTATTCAGTGTGCACTATGTACAGTTGCTTGAGACCTCAGGAATTTGTCCAGATTCCTGGCACCACTAACCAACTACATTACAAGGAATTAAAAGGAAAGAACCAATTATAATAAACCTTGTCACACAATGATACATAGATTTTCTTAACCTGTACACCTACAGAAGCTTACCATTGATCCATTGATTCTATTTTTTGTGCAGTTGTGCAGAAAGTGAGAAATGCTCTGTAGCCATAGTTTTGATTGGTGCATAGAAACCAGAAAAATGTCACATGTGGCCATAGATTGTAGATTATCTCTCTATAAATAAAAGCTGTAAAAAAAAGTCTCTACTTAAAAAAAGTACACAAGATTTTTAGTTACTAGCAATTGTAATTCTTTTTTCTAGATATTAAGTCAAAAAGGGACTCTTAAGATGTGAATAACCTACATCTTAATGGGATACTTACAGTAAAAACTGTATCTCCTGTGATTTATGAAGAACACAAGGATCCTCTAAGATCAACTGTATGCTAGCAAAACAACCTTATCTGCTCTTAGAAAGCATGATTTCAGTATGATGTACTACCTAAGGCAGTAGATGGGAATTAATTAAGAGATATCTTAATAACACGAGAAGTTATGTAGAACCAAGTATAAAAAATCTTCTATGATAAAAAGTCCAGAAATGATTCAGTAAATGCTGCAAATAAAATCATGAACCATTCTGTGGTCAGTTGTACCATCAACCAGATAATTAATGCAATAAGAGCCCTAAGCCTACAATATTTCTTCCCACCCTTAATCTAAAACAGCCTTTTAATTTATAAAATCTGTTTACATTAATATAAATACACTCCAGCAGTCTGTAAGAAATGTATATTGTACAACACATATGGAATCTTAAAGGGAACCTGACATCTTGGATATGCAATTTTTGATGCTCACACAACCTTATTCATGTGCTGATGGGCCTCTGGAAGCATTTCTTGTTGCGGTATTCTAACTAGTAAATGCGCTGAAAGTGCCCTTTTTAAACTTCCTGCTGTATGGAAATGAGTTTGTTCAAGTCAAGGAGGCATTTTACTCCTCCAAATGAAGGTTTTCCCTGCCCCTGCCTCTTGCAGCTTGACTGACGGTCTCTCAAGTAGGGAATGTTATCCCCAGGTGTATTAGATCCTACACAGGCTCCATCAATTAAGCTTCAGGAGGTGGGGATCTGGTGGGGAAACCTTCTATTAAGTTTTCTGCATAATGTTTCTACGCTACACTTATTCACAGTCAGTGTTTGGTCAGTGAATTCCATTAGTGATTGCGAACCATAACAAGAAGTGTAAGCTACACAGATATACGGTATAATGGATACATCTGCACCTGTTCTGCGTTTCTGCCCCGCGCCTGGTTTTGGCACACAATCATTGATGGCAAACACTGAGCAAACACTGATGTGTGAATAAGGTCTTACAAAGATACATCTGCTGTTTTAATTTGTCCCTTCATTGCTTGGAGGGTTTTACACCAGGAGCAAAACAATTCATAATTTGGAGAATCAGTAAAAAGTAGACTTCTTAAACACTTGATTATATTTAGTTTATCTCTAACTTAACATAAAGGGTTTGTATTATTATACCAAGATATAAATGTTTGGACCCTCACTGATGATGAGAACTGGGGTCTCAAGGCCAGCAAAAGAATAGAGTAGTAGACAAGCATGTGCTTTTATTCTCTTGGAACCACCTGAGATAGCCAACCTATTTCACTGCTGCTCCATTCATATGGGGGGCAGGGGACCCCATTTTCATGATCGATGGTGGTTCCAGCAATCGGACCTCCACTAATAAGATGCTTATACCCTATTTTGTGCATAATAGATATGTTTATATCTTGATACAAACCCTCTGAAGGATGACTACGAGAGTGGAATTTTTAAAGTCTTCATTGTCTCATTGTCTTCATTGTGTTTTTCTACAATTTAACTTAAAGAGAATCTGTCTGCTGAGTATGCTGCGAAACTGTGAAAAAGCCAGAGAGCGAAACGGTCGTCGGGTTTCCCCCCTATACAGGTTGGTTATTTCATTGCTATGTACTTTTTATGCCTTTAATGCTGCTTATGTGATCGTCGGTGCCCCAGCTGTGCTGCATACTATCCATGCTCCAGGGTCTCCTCAGCCTCTCAGTGTGGTATCTTCCATCTGTGATGTGACTATACCGTCACTGAGGTGACCCTATTTGGAGTTTGCTGATACATTGATATGTTTACTGACATAATTTTCAATATATCCATCATTATTTTCTGATTTGATTCATCATCATTTGCATCATGTTTGCTGGGGTTTCCGGTGTACCACACGGGCAGTGGCAATCTGTTACAAGTATGCACTGATACACATACTGGCCATAGGGGGTATTTTTCATCCACACTTCTCTGTATTTCCCTTCTGGGTTTTAATTGTGTATTGTATTTTTTGCATGTATGTTTAATAAAATATTTTGTATGAACATCACCACTGGCGTGCTGTGCATTTATAGGAGTTTGCAATTTTGTGGCCATGCGGTGCACACCTTGGCAGGCGACAGCCGTTTATTTGGAGTTAATAACAACAATTGTTGTAGACCATCTTGCTCAGTTGCGAGTTGGAGGGGAAACAGCCAGCGGGATGTTTGCCGCTTGATGGATTTTAGCAAGTAATCGGCTGTGTGGCTACTCTAGTCCAGACCAAACAGCTCTAACAGGGCCAGGAAACACTTCACTTTATGATAGGAGAAAGGGGGAGTGGAAGTGATGCTCTGATCTGCTTCTGTTGTGGACAGGAGGATGTCCATGATAGAGGATATGGAGGAGTAAGATAATCATCTGGTGAGGGAACTAGACTAACACAAACTTAGAGGTGCTGGTAGGACTTTGTATTCTTGCTGAGGTGCTGCCTCATAGCTGCCGCAAAAAAGATTCACCCAGACAACCACTAAAGATATGTACTGTTCAGCGGTGTACCGCCAGCAACTTGATCAGGTGGGAGTTAAGTTTGCACACCAGTGGGTTTCTGGGTGTGTAGAGTTGTTTCCTGGCCACTAATCCTGTTATTACTGACTGACGATAGAGTGGAGTAGAAGGAGGAGCCTGAGTGGGAGAAGCGATGATGACATTGACATGGACACTGTACTCTATGTGGATGCTGCCTGGCTGCAGTTCCCAATCTGACAATAATAGAAGCAGATCTGACAGTTTTTTGGGAGGTTGTTGCTGTACGTTTTCTGTGCTATTTATTGCCATCACTGTGGGCAACATCCTCCTCCTCTGATGTTACTTCTCCACAGAACCCCAATTCAGCTTCCAGGTCTTGTCCAACACACAATCATCGTCATCCTCTCCACACCACTTTTATCAAACTACAATATGTAATTGTAGGCTCATTGTCCCCACTCCTGATTTCCTGCTTTGTTTGTGCCACTACTATGGCTATACGTTGCACTTCTACCACCAACACAGCTATGCATGGGGTCCCCTGAACCTCTTTCTAGTGTTAGTCTATAGTCCAAATGCTGAATGTTCTCACGCAAAGGGTATTAAAGAAAAGTAAAGCAACAAACAAGGTGATAGATTGCCAAATACAGTATATATGGGAAGTAAAGTGTTATTAAGAGGCTAGCTATATTGATCAAACAGATAGCATTGTAAAAAAATCAATACAAGTAGAAAAATGGCACGGAAGAACATTGATGGTAAAAGGTTAAACAATAGCAATGAAGAATTTGTATACATGCCAAGAATACAAAATGAGGTCTGCTTCATTACTGACTACAATAGAATTCTTGGTGTTTTTCGAAATATTAGAATATGGGCAGGACAAGGATGCTTTTGTTTTTTAAGTTTGCAGTGTTTACTTTCCATAGTACAGAGAGGACATATTATGCTTATAAGTATTAACTTTCAATCATCTTTATATGGAATTGATATAAGTAATTGCAAAGTCCACCACTGTCCAAACATCTCATTAAGCCATATGCATACCATAGAAACCACGATCAAGAAGGAATAATTTGGCATGACCTTGTACTACATGATCATCAGGGATGTACTTGATATATGTGCAGCCTGCTCATATGCTATTCTTGGGGTTCTCTGTTTAGGTGTCCTCTTCTTTGACTAATCACTACAGTCACCTATTTATTTAAATGGCAACATATAATACTACATTTCACCTGCAGCGGTCACTGTAGTGGCTACCTGCAGCTTTATAAATCACAGAAGAAATGCACCAAACGGATATGCCACTGACTATACTGGCTAGTCATACAAGTAGATATTAAAAGCTGAGACTTTTGCCAATATATTCCTGTCAGGAAGATATCGGAGCCCAACATGCACCACGTCACGGTTCTCAGCATGGCAAGGGGTCCTACCACTACGCTACCTATGGTGTGAACAAGGTCTGAAGGTGATGTAATCCAGCTCACAGCCAAGCTTCCACACAACCGCCTAGCAGGACAACTAGTGCAATGTGAACAAAGCCAGACTGTAAGCCACACCCATATCAGACCATGTGATGGAGGCTACCAGGTGCAAAGGAGAGTGTTTGAATGCCAGGTAAAGGCACATACACTACATATAAAACAAGACAAAAACACAGAAATATAGTGGCAAATCTGGGGGAGCTGCTCAACCCCTAACACTGTAGCGTGTTTTTCATTGGGGGAGCAGCCCCACCGCATGTGGACCGCAGCAAACGACTATCCCCAGCAAAAAAAAAATTTGCATACGGTGGAGGATGTCGGCGCGGTCCACATGCACCACAAAGGCATCCTACACAAAACGGAGCATTGTGCGGATGAAAGTATAATCATATAAATCACAGAAGAAATGCACCAAACGGATATGCCACTGACTATACTGGTGTTGAGGAAGGGTTGAGACTTATGCATATATATCCATGCATGCCTGCAAACACGTGCGGGCATGTATGGTATATATGTGCATACATTAACCACAGCATCATGGGATGATGTGCGCAGATGTGCCCAGCATCTGCGCACGTCTGCCCATAGTGATCCCCAGGGGCTCATGGTGGCCCCTGTGGGAAATATGTGCCTCCTTTAGACCGTGCCCCTTATAATATATATATGGCTGTGGCCCCTTATAACATATATATATATATATATCCCCTTGTATATGTGTATATATATTATCAGGAGGACATATATGTGTATCTGCCATGGCTCTCCCCCAGGTGTGTATATATATATATATATATATATATATATGGGCCTATAACTGCCCATGTATGCCCCCAGGTTTATAATGAGTATATATATGTATATAGATGCGCCCCAAGTATCTATATACATATATATATATACTTAAATTTCCCAGGCGTCTGCAGGGGGGTGGATATGTCTCCAGGTGGCTGGTGACTTCAAAGGCTAAGGGTTGAGGCACTTTGTTAAGTTTATCAGCCTATTTACTATGCGGCCCCACTTTGTGTTTGTGACATGGCTGGGCGTGTGGTGCTGCTAGCCTCAGGGGGCCAACTGGCAGGCATATGTCACAGTCACACTATGATGTCACACCCCTGAGAAGGGGGGAGGTGGGGGTTTCTGAGGCTGATATAGGAGTCTAAAACCAGGAAGAGGGTCTCTCTTGCAACCAGACTAGGATCACATACACATGGGGACTGCTGCCTGAAGGAAGAGAGGCCCATATGCCCCTGGAGATGGCTGAGTATACGCTGGCATGGCATTGTACCTCCCTTGCAGTGCCAACCATATTCACCCCCCTTATTTCCCTACCACTATCCCACCAACGATTTAACCCTTTGTATCCCAGACCCCATGCTGCCCCTTGTTACCCCTGATTAACCCTACTGTTTAACCTCTTCCCTGCCACCCCAGGTCCCCTGCTGGTCTCATACCCCTGAGAGTTTAACCCCTTCCCTGCCAGGACCCTGGTGGCCCTGATTCTGTGCCCCTGATGTCCCTAATCCATTAACCCCTTCCCTGCCAGAACCCCAGCTCTCCTGCTGGTATTAATCTCAGCACTCACTGGCAAATAACCCTTGCAGTGCTGAATCTATAGTGTCTGTGGCCTGCACTCGCCCCTGCAGCGCCACTGGTAACCCCTTGTACCCCGTAGGGACAGTGCAGACGGGTTGGTTATTGTTAATATTACTTGTATGTGTGTATTGTATAGTTAGTTTGTGGGTGGAATTTGGGAACGTGTAGTGTAGTTTAGGATTGTATATGTGTAGTGCTGTGTAATTACTGTATTGCGTGCTTAGTGTGTTAAATAAATACCGTTATATTTGTACCCTTTGTGTAGCGTGTACTTGTTAGCGGTAGAGAGTTAGTAAGGCGCATGCAGCTAGTGTAGCGATTTAGTGTAAAGCATAGTGAAGGTATTGTGTTATTTAATATATAAAGGCATAAATAGGCGGAGTCTTCACTAGACGGCTCCTCCTATTTATGAATATTAATTATCGATATTCGCATAATATTGGTAATTAATATTCCCCCTTTACAACTGGCTAGTCATAAATGCAGATATTAAAAGCTGGAGAGTGTTTGAATGCCAGGTAAAGGCACATACACTACATATAAAACAAGACAAAAACACAGAAATATAGTGGCAAATCTGGGGGAGCTGCTCAACCCCTAACACTGTAGCATGTTTTTCATTGGGGGAGCAGCCCCACCGCATGTGGACCGCAGCAAACGACTATCCCCAGCAAAAAAAATTTTTGCATACGGTGGAGGATGTCGGCGCGGTCCACATGCACCACAAAGGCATCCTACACAAAACGGAGCATTGTGCGGATGAAAGTATAATCATATAAATCACAGAAGAAATGCACCAAACGGATATGCCACTGACTATACTGGCTAGTCATAAATGCAGATATTAAAAGCTGAGACTTTTGCCAATATATTCCTGTCAGGAAGATATCGGAGCCCAACATGCACCACGTCACGGTTCTCAGCATGGCAAGGGGTCCTACCACTACGCTACCTATGGTGTGAACAAGGTCTGAAGGTGATGTAATCCAGCTCACAGCCAAGCTTCCACACAACCGCCTAGCAGGACAACTAGTGCAATGTGAACAAAGCCAGACTGTAAGCCACACCCATATCAGACCATGTGATGGAGGCTACCAGGTGCAAAGGAGAGTGTTTGAATGCCAGGTAAAGGCACATACACTACATATAAAACAAGACAAAAACACAGAAATATAGTGGCAAATCCGGGGGAGCTGCTCAACCCCTAACACTGTAGCGTGTTTTTCATTGGGGGAGCAGCCCCACCGCATGTGGACCGCAGCAAACGTCACGGTTCTCAGCATGGCATGTTGGGCTCCGATATCTTCCTGACAGGAATATATTGGCAAAAGTCTCAGCTTTTAATATCTGCATTTATGACTAGCCAGTATAGTCAGTGGCATATCCGTTTGGTGCATTTCTTCTGTGATTTATATGATTATACTTTCATCTGCACAATGCTCCATTTTGTGTAGGATGCCTTTGTGGTGCATGTGGACCGCGCCGACATCCTCCACCGTATGCAAATTTTTTTTTGCTGGGGATAGTCGTTTGCTGCGGTCCACATGCGGTGGGGCTGCTCCCCCAATCAAAAACACGCTACAGTGTTAGGGGTTGAGCAGCTCCCCCAGATTTGCCACTATATTTCTGTGTTTCTACCTGCAGCTTTCCCTCGCAATAATCGCTGATCACCAGATCAACTTCTGAATCTGTGGCAACAACTGATTACCAAAAGATCTTTGTTTACAGAAAAATCTTTTGTTAAAAATTTTTAAAATTGCTTTTATATATGCCTATTGAGAGAAACACAACAATAATAATTTGGGTCAATGCTTTTGTTATGATCATTGTAACAATCTCATGGTGTTTCACTTGTCACCATTGTACTGTAAGCACCAGAGTTGGCTGCTTGTGGGTTTGAATTTGGGCCATTGTGTTCAATAGCCATTCATGTTGCCACTGCCCCGTTTATCCTGACATTTGTTCTTGTGGGTGTAAATTGTGCTTGTATCTTCCCTCAATTCTGTATTTTGAAGGCTAATAATTCCTTGGCTACGTGAGTGCATCTGTTCATCAAATGAGTTTGTTAAGTCTGCTCTATATGTTCCTCAGTGCTGTTTCAATCTGATACATGTCTCCTATGTTCTGTGAACTGCCCTAGTTGTGCATGTTATGTCTTGCATAGATTTTTGGGGGTTTTGTCTGTGCCTTTTGTTAGAGTTTATGTCTTAAACTTGTGCCTGGATCATTCTGGTTATGTTCATGTGTTACTTCCGACTGAGTTTGGTATGCTGTTACCCTATGTCTGTTCTATGCACGCTATATAATTTGCTTAATTTGTTAAGGATTGTATGTACAGTCTGTAAGGAGCTCATCTGTCTGTCTTTATGTGCCAGCTTCAGTCCATACTTCTATACCAGCTGTGTCTGGACTGTGTAATTATGTGATAGTGTGAGCATCTTGTCCTTCCTTTTGTCTACATTCGTGGCCAAAAGTTTTGAGAATTACATAAATATTGGAAATTGGAAAAGTTGCTGCTTACGATTTTATAATAGCAATTTGCATATACTCCAGAATGTTATGAAGAGTGATCAGATGAATTGCATAGTCCTTCTTTACCATGAAAATTAACTTAATTCCAAAAAACCTTTCCACTGCATTTCATTGCTGTCATTAAAGGACCTGCTGAGATCATTTCAGTAATCGTCTTGTTAACTCAGGTGAGAATGTTGACGAGCACAAGGCTGGAGATCATTATGTCAGGCTGATTGGGTTAAAATGGCAGACTTGACCTGTTAAAAGGAGGGTGATGCTTGAAATCATTGTTCTTCCATTGTTAACCATGGTGACCTGCAAAGAAACGCGTGCAGCCATCATTGCGTTGCATAAAAATGGCTTCACAGGCAAGGATATTGTGGCTACTAAGATTGCACCTCAATCAACAATTTATAGGATCATCAAGAACTTCAAGGAAAGAGGTTCAATTCTTGTTAAGAAGGCTTCAGGGCATCCAAGAAAGTCCAGCAAGCAGCAGGATCGTCTCCTAAAGAGGATTCAGCTGCGGGATCGGAGTGCCACCAGTGCAGAGCTTGCTCAGGAATGGCAGCAGGCAGGTGTGAGCGCATCTGCACGCACAGTGAGGCGAAGACTTTTGGAAGATGGCCTGGTGTCAAGAAGGGCAGCAAAGAAGCCACTTCTCTCTAAAAAAAACATGAGGGACAGATTGATCTTCTGCAGAAAATATGGTGAATGGACTGCTGAGGACTGGGGCAAAGTTATATTCTCAGATGAAGCCTCTTTCATAATGTTTGGGGCATCAGGAAAAAGGCTTGTCCGGAGAAGAAAAGGTGAGCGCTACCATCAGTCCTGTGTCATTTCAACAGTAAGGCATTCTGAGACCATTCATGTGTGGGGCTCACTCACAATTTTGCCCAAAAACACAGCCATGAATAATGAATGGTACCAAAACACCCTCCAACAGCAACTTCTTCCAACAATCCAACAACAGTTTGGTGAAGAACAATGCATTTTCCAGCACGATGGAGCACCGTGCCATAAGGCAAAAGTGATAACTAAGTGGCTCGGGGACCAAAACGTTGACATTTTGGGTCCATGGCCTGGAAACTCCCCAGATCTTAATCCCATTGAGAACTTGTGGTCAATCCTCAAGAAGCGGGTGGACAAACAAAAACCCACTAATTCTGACAGAAGTGATTATGAAAGAATGAGTTGCTATCAGTCAGGAATTGGCCCAGAAGTTGATTGAGAGCATGCCCAGTCAATTGCAGAGGTCCTGAAAAAGAAGGGCCAACACTGCAAATACTGACTCTTTGCTTAAATGTCATGTAATTGTTGATAAAAGCCTTTGAAACGTATGAAGTGCATGTTATTATATTTCACTACATCACAGAAAGAACTGAAATAAAGATCTAAAAGCAGTTTAGCAGCAAACTTTGTGAAAACTAATATTTGTGTCATTCTCAAAACTTTTGGCGACGACTGTAGATGTCTTGACTAGAGTTGAGCGAACCCGAACTGTAAAGTTTGGGTTCGTACCGAACTTTAGGGTTTTCGGCACCCGGACCAGAACCCGAACATTTACATAAAAGTTTGGGTTCGGCAATTTTTATGGCGCTTTTTTAAAGGCTGCAAAGCAGCCAATCAACAAGCATCATACTACTTGCCCCAAAAGGCCATCACAGCCATGCCTACTATTGGCATGGCTGTGATTGGCCAACTGCAGCATGTGACCCAGCCTCTATTTAAGCTGGAGTCACGTAGCGCCGCCCGTCACTCTGCTCGCTCGGATTAGTGTAGGGAGAGGCTGCAGCTGCTGTGAGGGAGAGATCAGGGATAAATCTTATCAAGAACTGGTTTATGTACTCAGCGATCTACAGAAAAAGTGTTTTGTGGGTGCAGTGCACAATTTTTTTAAGCCTGCCCTGAGTCAACTACTGCTGAAAACGATTTTTTTTTCTTCAGTTAGTCAATATCAATACTCGATCGGCAGCCATTTTATGCAACGATAGTGCACCACCATAGGCTATCTGCAAGTCCAGAAATACAACTTTGGCATACTGGGGTGAAAAAAAACCTCTAATATACTGCACATCTGGGATTAGACATCTGGGATTAGGACAGAAATACAGCTTTTTGGTTACGGTAAAAAAAAATCTAATATACTGCACATCTGAGATTACACAGGGCTTTTTTTCTCAAAGAAAAGGTGGTGGAACCCCCCTCCCCTGGCCACGCCCCTACCCTCTCCTAGGACCGCCCCCTAAAGCCACCCCTTTAGAGAACAGGGATGCAAGTAAAATTTGGGGGGGCTATAAAAGTCCACCCAGCAAAGAAACCCCGCAGATGGTGATGGCACTGTTAATGGGGGATCTGGGGATGGCACTGTTATGGGGTGGATAATCTGTGGATGGCACTGTTATGGGGGATCTGTGGATAGCATCCACAGATCCCCAATCCCATAACAGTGCCATCCACAGACCCCCCTTTAACAGAGCCATCCACAGACCCTCCCACCCCATAACAGTGCCATCCACAGACCCCTCCACCCCATAACAGTGCCATCAACAGACCCCCCCTTAACAGTGCCATCCACAGACCCCCCACCCCATAACAGTGCCATCCACAGACCCCCCCACCCCATAACAGTGTCATCCACAGATCCTCCCCCCTTAACAGTGCCATCCACAGACCCCCCTTAACAGTGCCATCCACAGACCCCCCACCCCATAACAGTGTCATGCACAGACCCCCCCATAACAGTGCCTTTCACAGACCCCCCCACCTCATAACAGTGCCATCCACAGACCCCTCCACCCCATAACAGTGCCATCCACAGACCCCCCCAGCCCTTAACAGTGTCATCTACAGACCCCCCATTGCCTCTCCAGTACAGTTATAAAATGTGTAATTCAATTAATAATGATTCATGCTGCCCCCTCTGTAGTATAACATTCAATATATCCTACTCACAGGGCTACTGTTATATCGTAATGCAGGCCGGCCGGACAGACGAGCGGCAGGCAGCGTGACTGACTGACGTCACGTGCCTGTGCCGCCTGCTTCATTCATAAAGTAGGCCAGGCAGGCACGTGATGTCAGTCAGTGACGCTGCCGCTCGTCTGCCCGGCCGGCCTGCATTACGATGAAACTGTAGTATAACATTCAATATATCCTACTCACAGGGCTACTGAGAGGGCAGCATGAATCATTATTAATTGAATTACACATTTTATAACTGTACTGGAGCGGCGGGCCCGGAGCACAGTGAACACACAGGCCCCAGCTCCTCCTCCTAGTCCCTCTCCGCTGATACATCGCAGCCTGTGATGCTGGAGCATGGCTGAAGTCAAAAGGTGGCGGAACGCCGTTCCGGTGCGTTCCGCCAGAAAAAAAGCCCTGCACGTGCATAAGTCACTATCACATTTAGGACAGAAATACAGCTTTTTGGTTAGGGTGAAAAAACCCTCTAATATACTGCACAACTGGGATTACACGTGCATAAGTCACTGTCCCATTTAGGCCATGAATACGGATTTGGCATACTGGGGTGAAAAATGCCTCTCATATACTGCACATCTGGGATTACACGTGCATAAGTGACTGTCACATTTAGGACAGAAATACAGCATTTTGGTTAGGGTGAAAAAAAACCTCCAATATACTGCCCATCTGGGATTACACGTGCATAAGTCACTGTCACATTGAGGACAGAAATACCACTGTCATATAGAGTTTAAAAAAAAAATTGAGTGCAATACCCTACATCAGGGTTTATATTGGCGGTTAATTATTTTTAACATACTTAACCACTTTTTACTTTGCTTTGTGAATGCTAACTATGAAGCAAACATCTAATAAGGGACGCGGTCATGGTTGTGGTGGTGGTGTTGGTGGAGCCTCTGGTGTAGGGAGAGGACGTGGCCGTTCTGCCACAGCTGCACGTCCTACTGAACCTATTACCTCAGGTCCCAGTAGGCGCCAGAATCTACAGCGATATTTAGTCGGGCCTAATGCAGTTCTAAGGATGGTAAGGCCTGAGCAAGTACAGGCGCTAGTCAATTGGGTGGCCAACAGTGGATCCAGCACGTTCAAATTATCTCCCACCCAGTCTTCTGCAGAAAGCGCACAGGTGGCGCCTGAAACCCATGCCCATCAGTCTGTCACATCACCCCCGTGCATATCGGGGAACCTGTCTGAGCCTCAAGTCATGCAGCAGTCTGCTGTTTGAAGACATAGAATGCACTGACGCACAACCACTTATGTTTCCTGATGATGACATGGGAATATCACCTCAGCACGTCTCTGATGATGACGAAACACAGGTGCCAACTGCTGCGTCTTTCTGCAGTGTGCAGACCGAAAAGGAGGTCAGGAAGGGAGACTGGGTGGAAGACGATGCAGACCTATACCCCACATGGAATGAAGGTCGTGCCACTGACATTCAGAGTTTAGAGGAAGTGGTGAGACCGAGCCAACAGCGTAGCAAAAGCGGGAGCAGGGTGCGAAAGCAGAGCAGCCGTCGCCAAAACAATTCGCCTGCTACTGGCCACTGTCAACAGGGACCGAGCACACCAAAGGCAGCTTCAAGGAGTTCCCTGGCATGGCACTTCTTCACACAACGTGCTGACGACAAGACCCAAGTGGTTTGCACGCTGAGCAACCTTAGCACAACCTGCATGACCAGGCATCTACATGCGAGACACGGGCTGCAGTGGAGTAAGCACCTTCAAAACTAAGAAAGGGCTCAGGCCCCTCCTGTTCCCTCTTCTGCTGAGGATGTGCCACCAACACCACCACCTCCGTCACCAAGCATCTCCACCATGTCACACGGAAGCGTTCAGCTCTCAATCTCACAAACCTTTGATAGAAAGCGTAAATTCCCACCTAGCCACCCTCCATCCCTGGCCCTGAATGCCAGCATTTCTAAACTACTGGCCTTTGAAATGTTGTCATTCAGGCTCATGTTGCTTGCTGTCCCACAGTACATCGTTCCCAGCCACCACTACTTCTCCAGGAGAGCCGTGCCCTCCCTGCACAACCAAGTATCAGATAAAATCAAGTGTGCACTGCGCAACGCCATCTGTGGCAAGGTCCACCTAACCACAGATACGTGGACCAGTAAGCACGGCCAGGGACGCTCTATCTCCCTAACTGCACACTGGGTAATTGTAGTGGCGGCTGGGCCCCAGGCGGAGAGCTGTTTGGCGCACGTCCTTCCGCTGCCAAGGATCGCAGGGCATCATTCTTTGCCTCCTGTTGCCTCCTCTTCCTACTCGGCTTCCTCCTCCTCTTCTACCACTTCCTCATCCGGTCAGTGAAAGACCTTCACCACCAACTTCAGCACAGCCAGGGGTAAACGTCAGCAGGCCGTTCTGAAACTGATGTGTTTGGGGGACAGGCCCCACACCGCGCAAGAGTTGTGGCGGGGTATAGAACAACAGACCGACGAGTGGTTGCTGCCAGTTAGCCTCAAGCCCGGCCTGGTGGTGTGCGATAATGGGCAAAATCTCATTGCAGCTCTGGGGCTAGCCTGTTTGACGCACATCCCTTGCCTGGCGCATGTGCTGAATTTGGTGGTGCAGAAATTCATTCACAACTACCCCGACATGTCAGAGCTGCTGCATAAAGTGCAGGCTGTCTGTGCGTGCTTCCGGCGTTCTCATCCTGCCGCCGCTCGGCTGCTGCTCTACAGCGTAACTTCAGCCTTCCCGCTCACCGTCTCATATGTGACGTGCCCACCAGGTGGAACTCCACCTTGCACATGCTGGAGAGACTGTGCGAGCAGCAGCAGGCCATAGTGGAGTTTCAGCTGCAGCACGCACGGGTGAGTCGCACTGCGGAACAGCACCACTTCACCACTAATGACTGGGCCTCCATGAGAGACCTGTGTGCCCTGTTTAGAGTACTCCACCAACATGGCCAGTGGCGATGTCGCCGTTATCAGCGTTACAATACCACTTCTATATCTCCTTGAGAAAACACTTAGGGCGATGATGGAAGAGAATGTGGCCCAGGACGAGGAGGAGGAAGAGGGGTCATCTCTAACACTTTCAGGCCAGTCTTTTAGAAGTGGCTCAGAAAGAGGATTTTTGCAACAGCAGAGGCCAGGTACAAATTAGGGCCCATTACTGGAGGATGAGGAGGAGGAGGATGGGGATGAAGCATGTTCACAGCGGGGTGGCATCCGATGCAGCTCGGGCCCATCACTGGTGCATGGCTGGGGGGATATGGAGGACGCAGATGATACGCCTCCCACAGAGGACAGCTTGTCCTTACCTCTGGGCAGCCTGGCACACATGAGCGACTACATGCTGCAGTGCCTGCGCAACGACTGCAGAGTTGCCCACATTTTAATGTGTGCTAACTACTGGGTGGCCACCCTGCTGGATCCCCGTTACAAAGACAATGTGACATCCTTAATTCCCTCACTGGAGCGTGATCGGAAGATGCGCAACTACAGGCTCACGCTGGTAGACGCGCTCCCGAAAGCATTCCCGACTGACGCCGGGGGACAAGTGGAAGCACAAGGCGAAGGCAGAGGAGGAGGAAGAGGTCGCCAATGCAGCTGTGTCAGCGCCAGCACCTCAGAAGGCAGGGTTAGCATGGCCGACATGTGGAAAAGCTTTGATAGCTCGCCGCAACAACCGGCCTCAACTGCTGATATGGAGCATATTAGCAGGAGGCAGCATTTGAACAACATGGTGGAACAGTACCTGTGCACACGACTACACGTACTGACTGATAGTTCTGCCCCATTCAACTTTTGGGTCTCTAAATTGTCCACATGGCCAAAGCTTGCCCTGTATGCCTTGGAGGTGCTGGCCAGCCAGTGTACTCTCTGAACGTGTATTTAGCACGACAAGAGGCGTCATTACAGACAGACGCAGACGCTTGTCCACAGCCAACGTGGACAAGCTCACATTCATTAAAATGAACCAGGCTTGGATCTCACAAGACTTGTCTGTACCTTGTGCAGAATAGACATTTATACCACCATCAAACATACATTCTTGTACTCAAGTCAAGTGCAATGATTCTTTGTTTTCTTTTTTTTTTATTTGTCCCAATATTTTTGGGGCTACCTACCCCAATAAAAAAAAAAAAAAAACATTGTTGGCTACCTGTTCCTCCTCCATTGCTGCCTCTACCTACAACATCACATTCACCGCCTCCTCAACCTCCGACTACATATCCACCTCCTTCTCTGAGTTCCAAGTTAATAATTTGTAATTTTTAGTTATTTTATTTCATTTTAAGTTATTTCCCTATCCACATTTGTTTGCAGAGCAGTTGCCATGCTCTTAAGCAAATTTTACTGCCTTTTACATCCCTCTAGCCTTTTCAAGGACTATTTTAGAACAAGGCGAAGGCAGAGGAGGAGGAAGAGGTCGCCAACGCAGCTGGGGCACCACCAGCACTTGAGAAGGCTGGGTTAGCATGGCCAAAATGTGGAAAAGCTTTGTCAGCCTTGGAGGTGCTGACCTGCCCTGCAGCCAGTGTATAGTGTGAACGTGTGTTTAGTACGGCAGAGAGCATTATCACAGACTGCAGCCAATGTGGACAAGCTTACGTTTATTAAAATAAACCAGGCATGGATCCCACAGGACTTGTCCTGTACCTTGTGCAGAATAGACATTTATACTAGCCTCAACCATCCATTCTTGTACTCAAGTGCACTTATTCTTTGTTTTATATTGTTATATGTCCCAATATTTTGGGGGATACCCCAATTTAAAAATAAAAAATAACACAAATCAGTGTTGGCTACCTATTCCTCCTTCACCGCCGCTTCCACCTACACCGCCACGTCAACCTACACCGCCACATACACCCATCCACCACCTCCTCAACCTCCTACTCCTAGATCCAGATCGTTATTTTTAATTTTTCAGTATTTTATGTTATTTTAAGTAATTTCCCTATCCACATTTGGAACACGAACCCAAACTTTTTTTCCAAGTTCGGCCGAACCTGCTGAACCCAAACATCCAGGTGTCCGCTCAACTCTATATATAACCCCTTATTCAATATTTGGTGGAAGCAGGTATATGGCACCTCTCAATCTGTATTTTGTGGGAGCAGGTATATAGAACCCCTTAATCAATATTTGGTGGAAGCTGGTATATCGCACCCCTCAATCCGTAATTTTTGGAAGCAGGTATATCAAGTCCCTTATTCAGAATTTTGTGGAAACAAGCATGTCACACCCCTCAATCAATATTTTGTGGAAGCAGGTATATCAAACCCCTTAATCTGTATTTTGTGGAAGTAGGTATATCAATCCTTTTAATCAGTATTTTGTGGAAGCAGGTATATAGAACCTCTTAATCAGTATTTTGCGGAAGCAGCTATATCACACCCATCAATCAGTATTTTGTGGAACCAGGTTTATCAAACCCTTTAATCAATATTTTGTAGAAGCAGGTGTATTAAATTAGGTATATGAATCCCCTTAATCAGTATTTGGTGGTAGCAGGTATATAGTACACCTTAATCAATATTTGGTGGAAGATGGTATATCGCACCCCTCAATAATTTTTTTTAGGGCAACAGGTATATCACACCCATTGCAAATAGTTGTTCCAATAGCGCTTGTCCCTTTATATAGCTGCGGTATAGCAGCAGAACCGCACACAACTGCTGCACAATACAAATGCACTATATACTTTGCATGTTAGAAAGTATATTATAGGTATATCACACCCCTCAATCTGTTTTTTGGGGGCAACAGGTATATCACACCAGTTGCAATTAGTTATTCCAATAGCAATTGCCCCTCTATATAGCTGCGGTATCGCAGCAGAACCGCACACAACTGATGCGCAATACAAATGCACTATAATATACTTTCTATGTTAGAAAGTACATTATAAGTATATTACAACCCTAAGTATATCACACCTATCGATAGCACACCTATACTAGTCCTTAAAAGGACTTTTGTTGCCTTATTAGCTAGCGTTTGGTGTCCCTTACAGTCTGTCCCTGCTCCACAAAATAGTCTCTCCCTACACTAGCAAAACACAGAATGTAAAATGACTGCCAGATCTGGTTCTGTTATAGGGTGGGGGTGTGTCCATGTGCTGAAACATCTCAATTGGCTGTCCTGTCCCACCTGATGGATGTATCATGGGTTATAGTTTGGCGCAATGCAAAAGAATATGGCGCATATGTTCGTATGTTCGGTGAATAGCCTACGAGCAAAGTTTGCCACAAAATGACTGCCGGGCAAACCGCATGGCCATCTCTAGCAATGACAGGGAGTGGCGATTATGCCACTGCCTATCATTGTACCCCTCAGATGCCAGAAATAATACAGTGTAAAATAAAAAAATAAAAATTAATGACATCATACTTAACTCATCCATTTGCTTGTGATGGATTGGCCACCATCTTGATTGAAGATCTGGCGTAAAATCATTTGGGTCGGTGTGGTGACATCATACATAACCGCACACAGGATTTTGGGCAAGATCTTCAATCAAGATGGCAGCTGGCCTGTCACGAACAAATGGATGAGGTAAGTTTTCATTTTTTTCTAGTTTTTTATACCATTTCGGGGAAAATCGATTCGCTACAACGAAGCACAAGGAATTGCGACTTTATGGTGAATTGAATTTTGCCTGAAATTCGGATTCGCTCAACACTAAAAATAATCTACAGAACTTTCAATATACTGAGAAAAATTGACAACACAAAAACCAAACATAGACATTTTCTCTCCTGTCCTTTCTAATTTCTTCTGTTATGCTTTATGTTTTTCTATAATAACAAACCATTTTGATAATAGCGTCTCTTTCTATGTGGACATAAAAAATCAATTACATGAATTGATGTATTTTATTAGAAGCTATAACTTATCCATTAAATTTGTACTCTGCCGGGATATTTTAAAGATAGTGATATAAAATAATCATCATTTATCAAATGACAGAATTGCAATTACAATATAGCTGCTGCATTTTATTAATATTACTGGGCTTCTAGTCTGCAACTCTAATGCAATTGAATTCAGAAATGTTTATTTAGAAAAGGTCAGGTTGCTTGCTTTCACCCAGCTGAAATGTACAATGAGCTTAAAATCATTTATATTGATCCATTATTCTGATTTCCCATTAAGGCTATATTGGATGGGAATCAATTTACATAGACTTCAGAATGTATGCTGCTAATGTGTGGTCAATCACAAATAATAAATGGTCTGATATCTTTTAAGCCTCTCTTTCCTTCCACCCCTACATGATCTAAAAAGGGTTCCTGTGCGAATTTGATGTGAGAAGTAGTTAGTAAAATGACTGCTATCTCATTAATAGAAATACATGCAATTTGTCAGTCTATATTTGTATATATATATATATATATATATATATATATATATATTAATGTATAAATCACTATTTTAGTTCAGTGAGGGCCATGTTGTCAATAAGGGCTCATGCACACAACCGTATGTATTGCTGTCCGCAAAAAGCAGATCCACAAAAAATACAGATGACATCTGTGTGCATTCTGTATTTTGCGGACTGGAACAGCTGACCCTAATAGAACAGTACTATCCTTATCCGTAATATGGACAATAATAGGACATTTTCTATTTTTTTGAGGAAGGGACATACGGTAACTTCTGTTTTTTGCACACCCTTTGAAATGAATTGGTTCTGCATACGGTCCATAAAAAAAAAACAGAACGGACGCAAAAAGAAAATATAGCAGTTCTGTGGCTTGCAAATGTTGCCACAATAGCGAAAAAAAAATTTTTCCACTCTTCTCTGCTACCATTGTCACATAAGAATCTAAGCAGGTGTCGCGGAAGGTGTACATAAAACTAGAAGACACAAAATGAAGATCCGACTGACTGGATCCAAAACTAAGGAACAAAAGTGAGAGCCCTGCATCAGACCTGGCTCTCTCCCTAACTGCTCAGCCTATGCAAAAATCCCAATGGTAGATGATCGCATATCCTCATACCTCGACTGTATAACACCTGAACACCCTATAATAGTGAGGGGACACGACCACCGGCTCCCTACACTAGATACGGAGGGAGTCAGGGTCACCTGGGATCCAGCAAACAGAAAAACACAAATGAATGAACAAAACTTATCTGTAGAAGACTCAGTAGTAGCAGTAGCATGCACACACTCCAGGAAGTAATATAAACCGCAAAGTGATGCAGTATGGGGAGGGATTTAAAGGGATGCAATCAGTGCAACTACATAACAGCTGAGAGAGGCTAACGAGATGAGAAAATGAAAGAAAAACAAAAGGAACCTCAAGGAGGAGGTTCTGAAGGACGTCTGTCAGAGCTTCTCAGATGTCTGGTGGTGACAGTACCCCTCCTTCTACGAGTGGACTCCAGACACTCAGAGCCCACCTTCTCAGGATGGGACCTATGGAAAGCCCTGATGAGACGAGTGGCCTTAATGTCAGTCACTGGGACCCATATCCTCTCCTCAGGACCATAACCCTCCCAATGAACGAGGTACTGGAGAGAACCGCGGACAACACGAGAATCCACAATCCTAGAGACCTGAAATTCAAGATTACCATCAACCACAATCAGGGGAGGAGGCAAAGACGAGGGTACAATGGGTTGGACATAAGGTTTTAATAAGGACTTATGAAAAACATTATGGATCTTCCAAGTCTGAGGAAGATCAAGACGGTAGGCAACAGGATTGATGACGGACAAGATTTTGTAAGGCCCAATAAACTTAGGACCCAACTTCCAGGAGGGAACCTTCAATTTGATATTCTTAGTAGACAACCACACCAGATCACCAACATGCAGGTCCGGACCAGGCACACGTCTCTTATCCGCCACACTCTTATATCTCTCACTCATGCTCTTTAGATTATCCTGAATCTTTTGCCAAATAGATGACAAAGACGAGGAGAATCTGTCTTCATCAGGTAAACCAGAAGACCCCTCTCCAAAGAATGTCCCAAACTGCAGATGAAAACCATATGCACCAAAAAATGGTGACTTATCAGAGGACTCCTGACGACGGTTATTTAAAGCAAACTCAGCAAGGGACAAAAAAGAACACTAATCCTCCTGATTCTCCGCCACAAAACAGCGCAGATATGTCTCCAGATTCTGATTGACGCGCTCTGTCTGACCATTCGACTGCGGGTGGAAGGCAGAAGAGAATGACAACCGAACCCCCAAGTGAGAACAGAAAACCTTCCAGAATCTGGAAACAAACTGCGTGCCCCTATCAGAGACTATGTCTGAAGGAATACCATGCAATTTGACAATGTGATCAATAAATGCCTGCGCCAGCGTCTTAGCATTGGGCAAGCCAGGAAAAGGAATGAAGTGCACCATTTTGCTAAAACGGTTCACCACCACCAGAATCACAGTCTTCCCCGAGGAACGAGGCAGGTCCGTAATGAAGTTAATGGACAGATGTGTCCAAGGACGGGAAGGAATGGGTAACGGAAGGAGAGGACCTGATGGCCGTAAATGAGGGACTTTGGCACGAGCGCAGGTCTCGCAGGCTGCCACAAAACCCTCAACCGACTTACGAAGCGCCGGCCACCAGAATCTCCGAGCGATGATATCCAGTGTGGCTCTTGCCCCCGGGTGCCCAGCAAGGACAGTATCGTGGTGTTCCTTAAAAATCTTGTGTCTTAAAGCGAGAGGCACAAACAACCTCCCAGGAGGACAAAGATCAGGAGCCTCTGACTGGGCTACCTGAACCTTTGCCTCCAATTCAGGATAAAGAGCAGAGACCACCACACCTTCAGCCAAAATGGGACCCGGGTCTTCAAAATTCCCACCTCCCGGAAAACAATGCGACAGGGCATCCGCCTTCACATTCTTAACCCCAGGGCGGAACGTGACAACAAAATTAAACCTTGAAAAGAACAAAGACCATCTGGCCTGTCTCGGGTTCAGACGCTTGGCTGACTCCAAATAGGCCAGATTCTTATGGTCCGTAAACACGGTAATAGGGTGTCTGGCTCTTTCTAGCCAATGGCGCCATTCCTCAAAAGCCAACTTGATGGCCAACAACTCCCTATCTCCCACATTGTAATTTCTCTCTGCGGAGGAGAGTTTCTTCGAGAAAAAGGCACACGGTCACCATTTGGCAGGAGAGGGACCCTGAGACAAGACTGCACCCACACCTACCTCAGAAGCATCAACCTCTACTATGAAGGGTAGAGAAATATCAGGTTGTACCAAGATGGGAGCGGAAGCAAAACTCTCCTTGATAATAGAAAAGGCCATACGCGCCTCTACCGACCAGGAGGAAAAATCTACCCCCTTTCTAGTCATATCAGTGAGTGGTTTAACAACAGAGGAATAATTCAAAATAAACTTCCTGTAATAATTGGCAAAACCCAAAAAACGCATCAGCGCCTTCTGATTCTCAGGAAGCTCCCAATCAAGCACAGCGCGGACCTTCTCGGGGTCCATGCGAAAACCAGAAGTGGAGAGAAGAAACCCCAGAAATTGAATTTCTGGAACCGCAGTTTAGCGTACAATTTATTCTCCCGCAGGATGAGCAAGACATGACGTAAGTGTTCCTTATGAGTTTTGAAATTAGGAGAAAAAAATCAAAATGTCATCTAGGTACACTAATACAAATTTCCCCATTAAATGATAAAAAATGCTGTTCACAAAATGCTGAAAGACGGCTGGAGCATTCATCAAACCAAAAGGCATAACCAAATTCTCAAAATGGCCCTCAGGGATATTGAAGGCCGTCTTCCATTCGTCTCCTTCTCTGACCCTGACCAGGTTGTATGCCCCTCTTAGATCCAACTTGGAAAAAACTTTAGCCCCAACAATCTGGTTAAACAGGTCTGGGATCAGAGGAAGCGGATAAGGGTCGCGAATTGTGATACTGTTCAGCTCCCTGAAATCCAGACATGGTCTTAAAGAACATCTTTTTTCTTAACAAAGAAAAAAACAGCAGCAACAGGTGACTTCGAGGGTCGTATGTGTCCCTTTCTCAGACTCTCAGAGATATAAGCACGCATAGCGACACTTTCAGGTTGGGAGAGATTGTATAAACGAGATTTAGGCAGCTTGGCGCCTGGGGTGAGATTAATAGGGTTCAATTGTTCCAATAGTCTACTGACTATAATTTCCCATTTCTGGTCCTATAATTAAAATATAACTTTTATTTCCTTTTATTAAACTATATTCCGCACAGAAAAAAACACACTTTTTTAAAAAAGTATATGGAGGACTTGGACCCGTGGGCTCAGTATATCTATTATTCAGGAGGACTTGTATTGCATTATTCAGGAGGAATGGCGCTTTCACACACAGATCATATACAGGCCATATACAGGCTAATTGTGTCTAGCCTGTGTAGTTACACTTTGATGTCTATGGGTGTCGCCTGACACCGAGTATATGACCGGTCAAGCCACACTTTATTGCTAATTGTTGCATCTTAGGCTCTGCCTTAATTGTATGTCCTTCACTGCCTATCTGCAATTACTTATGCCGTACATGTATTCCTACTCTGGCCCACAGGGAGATCCGGCGTCTGCAGATCGCCTTTCCCTATGTCCTTCTCGGCCCTACCATTTATTATTAATATATTAGAGACACAGCTCCCCCTGTGGGGGACTTTTGCACAATACTGTTGATTTCCTTTTCTGGTGCATGGAAGTGCCGAAGATATGCAAGAATTATTACCTTTTATTAATTCTGGTGCATCATATGCTGACGAGTTTGTTATTAACACTGGTGTAAGAAATGTCAGTCTTAAACCTCATGCACACGACCGTGGTGTGTTTTGCAGCCCGCAAATCGCAGATCCGCAAAACACGTATGGCGTCCGTGCGTGTTCCACAGTTTGTGGAACGGCACGGACAGCCTTTAATATAAATGCCTATTCTTGTCCGCAAAGCGCAGACAAGAATAGGACATGTTATATTTTTTTAGCGGGGCCATGGAACGGAGCAACGGATGCGGACAGCGTGGAGCCCCAGATCGAGGGAGATTATCAGTGGTCTTGTATGCCTTCCATTTTATAATAATTGCTCCCACAGTTGATTTCTTCACACCAAGCTGCTTGTCTATTGCAGATTCAGTCTTCCCAGCCTGGTCAAGGTTTACAATTTTGTTTCTGGTGCCCTTCGACAGCTCTTTGGTCTTGGCTATCGTGGAGTTTTGAGTGTGACTGTTTGAGGTTGTGGACAGGTGTCTTTTATACTGATAACAAGTTCAAACAGGTGCCATTAATACAGGTAACGAGTGGAGGACAGAGGAGCCTCTTAAAGAAGAAGTTACAGGTCTGTGAGAGACAGAAATCTTGCTTGTTTGTAGGTGACCAAATACTTATTTTACTGAGGAATTTACCAATTAATTCATTAGAAATCCTACAATGTGATTTCCGGTATTCTTTCCCCCCATTCTGTCTCTCATAGTTGAATTGTACCTATGATGCAAATTACAGGCCTCTCTGATCTTTTTAAGTGTGAGAACTTTCACAAATGGGGGCTGACTAAATACTTTTTTGCCTCACTGTATTCTCCCCCCTATTAGTACTGCACAAATCCTAAATTGCCCATAGAATTTAACTGGTGCAGACTGTCTCCAACTATACACAGAGATACACAGGGGGGGATTTATCAAGACTGGCTTTTCTTAGGCCAGTTTTTATCTCCTGTGTGCCAGAGTGACATGTTCCTAATTTATTAAGAAGGCATCTTTGGCCCCTGGTGAGCCAAATATTCTAATCTACAGTATCTGGCATAGACCTGACCTATAACTGGCTCCAGGTGTAAATTATAGTTATGAGCGAGCACGTGGCGGTACTCGGCCTAATACCACGTGTGCTAGTCGCATTGCTCGAGTCTCCTCCCCGCATGTTTGGCGCCTTCTTAGCAGCCAATCAACATTCAGGTAAGTAATTCCCTTCAGTGTAATGCCATAGCCATGTTATCTATTAGCCTTACACTGATTGGCTGGCCAGAACACGTGATACCAGTCTATATATGAGCTGATGTCCCGCGCTCGGATCATTCAGCGTCAGGGAGAGCAGAATGTAGGCAGGGACAGGTAGCGTTTTGCAGGAAATTTACAGATTTAACTCCAAAAAAGCAATTGAAAGACCAAACAGTCTTCTTAAGGACTACAGTGTGTATTTGACAGCAGTGCAGCACCATTTTTCTTTTTTTTAACAGGGGTTAAATTCAGCAGTATCAGGGACAGATATTGCAGGGCTGGAAAATCACTTTTTTAAGTACCCAAAAGCTTTTAAAAGACAGAAAGATTTGATATTAGTGAGATCTACAGTACGCCATCAGAAAGCAGTGTGTTTAGTAGACATTATAAAAAGAGGCTTATTCACTAGAGTGTGTCTGCAAGTGAGATCTACAGTACGCCATCAGAAAGCAGTGTGTTTAGCAGACATTAAAAAAAAGGGGCTTATTCATTAGAGTGTGCCTGCTACACCGCGCCATCAGAGAAAAAAAAAACACGCGGTCTGAAAACAAATGCGGTCACTGGGAGCAGGAACAGCCGCCGGGGGCCTTCATTGGGCTGTTCTCGGAACTGCCTGCTCCCGGTGACCGCATTTGTTTCAGACCGGCTCCCAGCACAGGTAAGGACTTGCCTGTGCATCGCCGGACTTGTGAGTTAAGATGGCAGCCGGCATGTGTTCGCGGGCAAACACGGCGAACTGGCCATCACTGTTTCTAACATCTGTGCTAGTACCTAAGGAAGAAGCAATTGTTTATCTCCTGAATTACTCTAGATAAAGATGGAATGCTCAAAGATCTCCAGTTGCAAATTATTTGTTCTCTTGCTACATTGATAATATGGAATATTATAGTTTTGTGAAATATTGAAGATTGGTTTGGATTTATATTCAATAAAGCTAGAGAGGCTTCGAGTATGACAGGGAAGCCACACACATAGGAGAATAATCTCCCTATTTTTCTCCAAAAGCTCAGGATCTTCGAGCATCCCCACCAGATATGCATAAGGCCCCTTTCACACGAGCGAGTTTTCCGCGCGGGTGCAATGCTTGATGTGAACGCATAGCATCTGCACTGAATCCTGACTCATTCATTTCAATGGGTCTGTGTACATGAGCGTTGTTTTTCACGCATCAGTTCTGCGTTGCGTGAAAATCGCAGCATGTTCTATATTCTGCGTTTTTCACGCAGCCCTGGCCCCATAGAAGTGAATGGGGCTGCGTGAAAATCGCATTGCATCCGCAAGCAAGTGCGGGTGCGATACGTTTTTCACTGATGGTTGCTAAGAGATGTTGTTTGTAAACATTCAGTTTTTTATGAACGCAATCGCAGTCAAAACTGACTGAACTTGCTTGCAAAATGGTGCGAGTTTCACTGAACGCACCCTGAATGCATCCGTACCTAATCCGTCACGCTCGTGTGAAAGAAGCCTAAAGGTTCCCCTTTCCCGACACCTCCAACATCTATCAGGGGTGTCATTAAATAAAGAAACCTTAGTTGGGACCAAAATAAGAAAGAGAAAAATCCGTCTCTCTTCAGATGAAGTATAATAACTTTATTCCAGCAAAGTAAAATCTGTACAGGTGTACATGAAACAATCTACGCGTTTCAGACCTCTGAGGTATATGGGTCCTTCCTCATGACAAACATTTTAGTTGGGACCAAGAACCACTGATAGAACAGTTTCCTGGATACCTCGACATGGTTTGAACATCTGGATATTTTGGGTATTATTGCAAATGCTTCTTGCCAGCTATTGTCTGGTACGGTGATACTAAGCATGGCTTCCAATTTGGCTTTATATTTTGCTAGAAGATCAGGGCCTGATTGTATAAGAATCCGGTAACAATGTGATATTCCTTTCTTAGTGTTTGGTGCTATAGAGTGGGTAAGCTACTTTTCCAATGGGTAATTGGATGATCCGTTAGACCAGTGTTTCCCAACCAGTGTGCCTCCAGCTGTTGCAAAACTACAACTCCCAGCATGCCTGGACAGCCTTTGGCTGTGCAGGCATGCTGGGAGTTGTAGTTTTGCAACAGCTGGAGGCACACTGGTTGGGAAACACTGCGTTAGACCATATTATTTTAGCTAGCGCATGTCTGATCTGTAAGTATGATAAAACCTCTGATTGGGGTAGGGCAAATTTATTTTGTAGGTTTTCAAAGCTAGTACATCTATTATCCATAGCTAGATCTAAAATTTTCTTGATTCCCTTAGATTTCCATGTGGTTAAGTTGATGTTTGGTATATGAGCTTCAAGTAATTGCGTAAGACCACTACTTTCCATCATGTGTCCACGATTGCTCATATGGTTGGATGAGAAAAGGTTAATGGTGTGTGGAATAGTGAGGATGCTTTAAGTATTGAGGATATTCTATCCTTGCCTAGCAGGGGTGTTTCTTTATTAACCCAATGTTTATAGGTGTTTCTGAGACAAAGGGGTTTTAGTTTGTCTAGTATGACGGTGTGATAATAGTAGCTTATGGAGGGGCAACCTGTTCCACCCATTTTTACTTCTTTGTAGAGAATCTCTGCCCTAACTCTTGGTGTTTTGTTATTCCATATGAATCTCATTAAGGCAGATTGGATCTCTAAAAAAAAAAGTAAAAGGCAGGTAAATCTGGACATGTCTAAATAAATAAAGTATTTTTGGGATGATCAGCATTTTAATAGCTTCTATTTTGCCAAACCATGACCACCCCCCCCCCCCCCCCCCAGTTCCAAAGTCAGCCAGTTCCTTTTTAATTTCTGAAATAAGGTGGGAGTAATTGGAGTCAAAAAGTTTATGTACTGGGGGTAGCTAAGTTTAATTCCCAGATATAAAATGGCTGTGGTTTCCCATTTAAAGGAATAATCTGTTTTCAGTTGTGATATTAGGTGGAAGGCCCATATTGAGAAAATTCTTTTTATAATATGACACATTGCTAAAGTTGCTGAGAACCTTGGTTATCGCTGGGAGAGATTCTATCGGATTTTTGCATATGAGTAAGATATCATTCGCAAAAAGTCTGGACAGATTTAACAAGTTTTAGGCACATCTGTGTGTGCGTTTAGGCCGCAACCATATACACAGTATTCCAACAGAGAATTATTTGTATTTTGGACACATTTAACTACTTTTGGGCACATCTGTGTGTGTGTAAAATCCACAAACGTGGGGGCGTGGCTAGCTAGGCATGTGAGCGGTCGCACGCTGAGAGAGCTCCTGCATTGACCCAGCTATTTATCCTGAATAACCCTCGACTCTGCAACGATATACAGCCTGAGCAGTCGGGGATAGTCAACTTAATCACGACTGAGTCTCCAGCAAGTTTAATAGGTGGCCATGTCGAGAAAAAGAGACAGCAGAGGCGCGATCAAGGACTCCCAAGATGGCGCTGGGATGGGCACGCTGAAGCGGCGGGACCGCGCTACAGAGATGCAGAAGGAAGCGGCAGCGAAACTATGCCATTTTGCTCGCTCCTCACAGATTCAAGACCCTGTGTCCTTGGACCAAGGAGACGACTCGGAACCTGAAGGGCCGGAACCCTCTGCAACTACTCGTAAGAGCGCCAACAGATTTGCGGCCCTGCAGTTGAACAGTGACGAGCTGGACCGTGAAACCTGCGACTCTGACTCTGGGGAACCCACCCTCAAAGATGTGCTGCACACCATCTCCAAATGTGGTAAATCCCTCAATGCCCTAACAGTCCAGGTAGGCACCATTAAAGAGGACATTTCCATTATAAGGCATGATTTTAAAAAACTAGCAGAGCGTACCACCGCCCTAGAAGACAGAATGGGGATGTTGAGGACGAGGTACAACCTCTAAAGAGGGATGCAGTAGAACATGCCCGAATACTGAGTGTGCTAACGGCCAAGCAGGATGATTTGGAGAACCGTTTGCACCGCAACAATGTGCGCATAGTTGGAGTACTGTGAAAGGTGGAAGGCAGAAATCCCACTGAATTTTTCGAAGCTTGGCTAAAAGAGCAGTTTGGACAGGATACTCTGACTCCGCTGTTTGCTGTTGAGCGTGCCCATAGGGTACCAACTAGGCCTCCACCTCCTGGGGCCCCTCCGAGAACGGTCCTTGCTAAGCTATTGCATTATAGAGACCGAGACATCCTTCTTCACAAGGCTAGAGAGCTGCCTGACCTCTCCATGGATGGTCACAGAATCTCGCTGTTCCCAGACTATTCCATGGAAGTTCAGAAAAGGAGAGCCCAATTTCTGGAGGTTAAAAAGCGGCTGAGAGGTCTGGGAGTCCCCTACTCTATGTTATACCCAGCCAGGCTGCGAGTAGTGGCCCTGAATACCACCAGCTTCTTTGAAGATCCTAAGGAGGCGACTAAGTGGCTGGACAGAAGTGAACGACAGAGCCGGCTGGAGCAACAACCTCCCGCTTAAGGGGACTCATTCCCTCTTGTGCAGTTGTCTGCTTGAATGCCTTTCCTGTGTATTAGTCTCTCCCTTTTAGTCTCTTTAGTTTTTTTCCTGTTGGATGTTTTTTAGAGAGGGGTGGGGGGAATGAATATGTTATGCTGAGGGTCCTCTGTATACCTTTGAATGCATATAAGCATATACTGTATGTGTTACAGACGCAGACATGGGTGCTCTAACCTGTTAAAATCCAACTGCTGGTTAGGATGTTCTGTATCGGCTAATATGTCTCTTACATCCACAGAGGGTGATATATGTTTTCGATATATTCTATATACCCGGGTAAAGTGCGGGGTGTTAAATGGCGACCAGCTACAATTGTAGTGTGTTTCAACGGTTTCCCGTTTTCACATTAAGTTTTTCCAATTTGGTACTGGCTGCGCTCCTCTCCCTAACACTGTTTGTTAGCTGAGGATCACTGCTGGCCTTACTGACGAGTGTAGTGTATTCCCACAGGCCTAGTGTATAGGCGTGCTGTAGGGCCAGTCGGTCAGCACAGTATATTGTAGCTTTCTTTAGTTTTTGCCACCTAATAGCAAGGTTTCAGACTGGGGGGGGGGTTTGGGGTATGTTGTGGGGCAGAGCAATTTCCATTATGTGTGGACGTGTGGCTGGATGAGTATGGAATGGGGTGGGGTGTGCCATCCTCCAGAGCAAGGGGGAAGAATGGTCAGTGAACTAGGTAAGGCTCATGTACTGTGCAGGAGATGCTCTCCCATTACTAATGGCTAATTGCATTAAATTCCTTAGCTGGAATGTGCGAGGGATCAAGGAAACTGCCAAATGGAGAGCGATTCTGGAGAGCATTCGACCATTACATCCTCTCATATGCTGCCTTCAGGAGACACACTTGTTGCCGAAACAGGTACACTTACTCAGACCATCGTGGGTGGGGGTGGGTTTCACTCCACGTATTCTACATATGCTAGGGGGGTCAGTATTTTGATACATAAACACATCCAGTTTTGCTGTCTCTCTAGCAAGGTGGATGATGACGGGTGTTATGTATGCCTATATGGTGCTCTTTATAATCAGTCTTGTGTTATATGTGGAGTGTATATCCCACCACCATACTCACCACTTGTGGTTAGGAAGATTTTATCCTTCATGGCTGACTTCCCTGGGGTGCCAGCTCTCATACTTGGGGATTTCAATAATGTGATACGCCCTAGCCTTGATAGGATGGGGATGACTGTGAGGGACCCATCGGGAGACTTTACTCAGTTTGGGAGGCTCTTACAGGAGGTGTCTCTTATAGACATATGGAGGGAGAAAAACCCGCAAGTGAAACAATATTCATGTTGCTCTAGTACATTTGGCTCGCTGTCCAGAATTGACTTAGCACTCGTAAATATGGAAATGGGTCGATTAGTCCAAGAAGTTACATACCTTCCTCGACAACTGACGGATCATTCTCCATTATTGGTTTTTGCTGCCTTTAGGCCCCTTAGAGTAGGTAAATGCAAGATGTGGACATTTAATCCTTTTTGGTTATCTATTTTACCTGATGCTGATAGTATCAAGGGGCAATTGGAAGAGTTTTTCCGGATCTACTTACCCGCAGCTTTACGGTTAATAGTTTGGGATACCATGAAAGCCTTCATGCGAGGGTTACTTATAGCACAGGTGAATAGGAAAAAAAGTGAAACTAGAGCTAAGGTACAGACTTTAATGCGGGCAGTGGAAGCGGCTGCAGCTAACTATGTTGAACAGCCAATTGATAGGCATAGAGAGATATGGGAAGAGGCACAAAAGGAGTTAAAGGGTTTCTACCACTTGGATTTCACATAATTAGGTGTCAGACACTAGCGCTCCGCTAGTGTCTGCTCTGCCAAACTATCCTGCTATAATAGCTTTTGGGGCAGCCGTTTACCTAAAAAAAGAACTTTTATTAATATGCTAATGACCCTCTAGGTGCTATGGGGGCGTCATTAGCACCTAGAGGATCGGTCTACCTTCTCAAGATGCCGCCGCTCAGCGCCTCCCTCCAGCCCGCCCAGCAGGGAAGCGGTCGGACATTCACTGCGCATGCGCCGAATACAGCCGCGCACGGCGCATGCGCGTGAAGTCGTCCGTTTAATGCATTCCGAAGCAGATGGGTGGGCTGGAGGGAGGCGCTGAGCGGTGGCATCTTGAGAAGGTAGACCGATCCTCTAGGTGCTAATGACGCCCCCATAGCACCTAGAGGGTCATTAGCATATTAATAAAAGTTCTTTTTTTAGGTAAACGGCTGCCCCAAAAGCTATTATAGCAGGATAGTTTGGCAGAGCAGACACTAGCGGAGCGCTAGTGTCTGACACCTAATTATGTGAAATCCAAGTGGTAGAAACCCTTTAAATGATAGGCTATTGCTTAACGCCAGGAATAAACATTTTTTTTCAAAAACAAGTTTATTATGAAGAGGGAGAGAAGACAGGAAGAATGTTGGCCTTGGTATCTAGGGCACAGCGTTCCTCCAGTTATATAACGGCTCTCAGGGATGCATCTGGGGTTCAGTGTAGTGCTCCGGAGCAGATATTGGAGATTATGATGGAGTTTTATTCAACTCTGTATGCCTCTCGACTAACTGCTTCGGACGAAGACATAGATTCCTTCCTCGCGGGCTTGCACCTGCCGATACTCACTACTGAACAGCGTGCTAAGCTAGACTCCCTTATAACAGTCACTGCGATGAAGATGGCGCTGTCGAGTACTGTATGTCTAACAATAAAGCCCCAGGTAGTGATGGGCTACCGGCGGAGATTTACAAACGGTTTGCCTCAGTGATGCTGCCTCAATTGTTAGAGGTTTTTAAGGAGGCAAAGGCACAGAAAAAACTGCCCCCCAGCATGACTGAGGCGACGATTGTTGTCCTTCCGAAGCTGGGCAAAGATATTTTGGAGGCGGAGTCTTATAGGCCTATTTCACTACTCCAGGTAGACATTAAGATTCTTGCTAAAGTCTTAGCTAATCGTCTGAACACGATTATATCTAAGCTTATACACCCGGATCAGGCTGGCTTTATGCCAAATATGTCAACGGCAGTTAACAACAGGCGCCTCGTCCTAAATATTCAAGGCCAGGCCCGCACCCTGAATGCGGCCTCTTGATGCGACCAAAGCATTTGATAGTGTGGAATGGAGATATTTGTGGAAGGTACTGCAGAAGTTTGGGTTTGGCCAAACTTTTATAGGCTGGATTCAGCTCCTTTATGATGGTCCATCAGCTAAGATTAGAGTCAATGGCAACCTGTCAGATAACTTTGCACTACACAGAGGGACAAGGCAGGGATGCCCTCTGTGACCTCTGCTATTTGCGATCGCAATCGAACCTCTAGCGGAGGCTATCAGAACCTCTGAGGGGAGTAAAGGCTTCACATATGGCTCCCTGGTGGAGAAAGTAGCTTTGCATGCAGATGACCTGTTATTATTTCTGGACAATTGGAAGGTGTCTCTCCCGGCGGCAATGGAGGTGATTAATAGGTTTGGAAAAATGTCGGGTTTATGCATCAATTGGACAAAGTCTGTGCTAATGCCACTGAAGGGGGATACTACTCATGTTAGCTCTTGTGTGGAGGGCTTACAGGTTGTTCACTCTTTCAAATACCTGGGCATTCAGATTTCCTGTAATGATCTAGATTTTGAAAGACTCAACATCACCCCCCTGCTGCAAAAGTTCAAACAGAAGGTTAATGCTTGGATAAAACTACCATTATCCATTATAGGAAGGACAAACCTGATTAAAATGATATTAATGCCCCAGCTTCTTTATCTGTTACATAATGCACCAGTATGGCTCCCTCTGAGAGTCTTCTATGTAGTTAATGCAATATTTAGGGATCTTATTTGGAAGAAGGGCACACCTCGCATTAAGTTGGCGACTCTGTGCAGACCTAAGACTAACGGGGGTCTGGGGGTCCCGGATCCGTTGATGTATTACTTGGCAGCTCAATTGCAGCATATGAGAGGATGGGAGTCGACTGATGGCTTGGGCACTGCCAGCAGAATTATTCAGTCACTGATGGGAGGCAAAAACTTGAGGACGTCTCTGGAGGAGGGCACATTCCATAAAATGAGTAGTACACATCGGATACTGCGTTCCATTCACAACACGTGGTGGAAAAGCAGGGAGGTCATGGGTATACAGGGATATTCTGATTTTACTCCTATTCGGCCGAATTTTATGTACACGGAGGTGAACAAAGTCAGTGGAGTTCAGATGTGGGAAGCTACTGGGCTTAAATATATGAGTCAGCTGTTTGAAAATAAAGTACTTAAAGAATACTCTCAGTTACAGCAGGAATTCGGGTTGCAAAAGTCCCAATTCTATTTATACTTGCAACTCAAACATGCTTTACAAGCTCAAGGTCAGGTAGCTGTAGTACGTCCTGCGCAGAAACAGTAATAGACTTGGTGAAGTCCAGTGGAGGTACAGCGGGAGTGATATCTTTAAATTATGCCTGCCTTATAGAAGCACAGTTTAAAAAGCAGGAGTTCCCACTATATGATAAATGGAGGAAGGATGCCCCTGATTTAACGGAGGAGCAGTGGGACACTGTCCTAGAGGAATTTACTCAGGTAGCGGTAAGTGAAGCTCACAGGTTGTCTCAACTCCTGTTATTGCACCGAGTATACAAAACTCCGGTCCTATTGAAGAAAATAGGGTACAGAACAGATGATTGCTGTCTGAGGTGTGATGTGGCGAATGCAGACCTCATACACTTAATGTGGAACTGTCCCAGACTGAGAAGGTATTGGATGGGAGTAGAGGGGATAGTGAGAACTGTCTTTGAAGATAGGCTTGATATGGAGATTGTGACATGTATATGGGGATGTGTGGAAATACCAGACTTGTCGCCTGAGAAGCGACTGGCCGTCCTTCGGGTATTATACCAGGCAAGAAAGGTGATAGCATATCACTGGTTGGATAGACAACCGCTATCAGTGTGTGAATTGGAGAATAAAGTGCAAAAGCTGGTACGCCTTAAAAAATATGTCTACCAAAAAAGAAATAGTCTCAAAAAATTTGAAAAGATATGGTCGCTCTGGATTCAACATTATAATGTTCAAGTGTAAGGGAATGACTGAGTGAATGAATGTGGGATGTGGGTGAGGTTGCGGAAGGGGGAGCGAAGAAATATAATGGGATTGTCTACCTGAACTTGCTGCCTCAAAAGATATCCGAAATGTGATTAATTAATATCCTTTATATGTCATTCTATATTCCTGACTGGTGTACCCCATCGTCCAAATATGCGTTAATTTGCCTTATTGCATCGAGCTTTGTATCATTACTACAGGGAGTGCAGAATTATTAGGCAAGTTGTATTTTTGAGGATTAATTTTATTATTGAACAACAACCATGTTCTCAATGAACCCAAAAAACTCATTAATATCAAAGCTGAATATTTTTGGAAGTAGTTTTTAGTTTGTTTTTAGTTTTAGCTATTTTAGGGGGATATCTGTGTGTGCAGGTGACTATTACTGTGCATAATTATTAGGCAACTTAACAAAAAACAAATATATACCCATTTCAATTATTTATTTTTACCAGTGAAACCAATATAACATCTCAACATTCACAAATATACATTTCTGACATTCAAAAACAAAACAAAAACAAATCAGTTACCAATATAGACACCTTTCTTTGCAAGGACACTCAAAAGCCTGCCATCCATGGATTCTGTCAGTGTTTTGATCTGTTCACCATCAACATTGCGTGCAGCAGCAACCACAGCCTCACAGACACTGTTCAGAGAGGTGTACTGTTTTCCCTCCTTGTAAATCTCACATTTGATGATGGACCACAGGTTCTCAATGGGGTTCAGATCAGGTGAACAAGGAGGCCATGTCATTAGATTTTCTTCTTTTATACCCTTTCTTGCCAGCCACGCTGTAGAGTACTTGGACGCGTGTGATGGAGCATTGTCCTGCATGAAAATCATGTTTTTCTTGAAGGATGTAGACTTCTTCCTGTACCACTGCTTGAAGAAGGTGTCTTCCAGAAACTGGCAGTAGGACTGGGAGTTGAGCTTGACTCCATCCTCAACCCGAAAAGGCCCCACAAGCTCATCTTTGATTATACCAGCCCAAACCAGTACTCCACCTCCACCTTGCTGGCGTCTGAGTCGGACTGGAGCTCTCTGCCCTTTACCAATCCAGCCACGGGCCCATCCATCTGGCCCATCAAGACTCACTCTCATTTCATCAGTCCATAAAACCTTAGAAAAATCAGTCTTGAGATATTTCTTGGCCCAGTCTTGACGTTTCAGCTTGTGTGTCTTGTTCAGTGGTGGTCGTCTTTCAGCCTTTCTTACCTTGGCCATGTCTCTGAGTGTTGCACACCTTGTGCTTTTGGGCACTCCAGTGATGTTGCAGCTCTGAAATATGGCCAAACTGGTGGCAAGTGGCATCATGACTTTTCTCAGTTCATGGGCAGTTATTTTGTGCCTTGGTTTTTCCACACGCTTCTTGCGACCCTGTTGACTATTTTGAATGAAACGCTTGATTGTTCGATGATCACGCTTCAGAAGCTTTGCAATTTTAAGAGTGCTGCATCCCTCTGCAAGATATCTCACTATTTTTGACTTTTCTGAGCCTGTCAAGTCCTTCTTTTGACCCATTTTGCCAAAGGAAAGGAAGTTGCCTAATAATTATGCACACCTGATATAGGGTGTTGATGTGATTAGACCACACCCCTTCTCATTACAGAGATGCACATCACCTAATATGCTTAATTGGTAGTAGGCTTTCGAGCCTATACAGCTTTGAGTAAGACAACATGCATAAAGAGGATGATGTGGTCAAAATACTCATTTGCCTAATAATTCTGCACTCACTGTATGTCGATATGCCGGACTTTATTATGGGACTTACTTCATCCAATTGTTCTTGCCCCAAGGGGTTCTGTTGTGGGAGGTGGGGAGGTGGGATGGTTAGATATCACACTATCTGATTTAAAAAAAAAAAATCCACAAACGTTATATACAGTATTCCAGCAGAGAATAACTTTTATTTGGGACAAATTTAGCAAGTTTTAGGCACATCTGTGTGTGCGTTCAATCCACAAACATTATATACAGTATTCCAGTAGAAAATAACTTTTATTTGGGACAAATTTAACTAGTTTTAGGCACATCTGTGTGTGCGTTCAATCCACAAACATTATATACAGTATTCCATCAGAGAATAACTTTTATTAGTGACAAATTTAACTAGTTTTAGGCACATCTGTGTATGTTCAATCCACAAATGTTATATACAGTATTCCAGCAGAGAATAACTTTTATTTGTGACAGATTTAACTAGTTTTGGGCACATCTGTGTGTGAGTTCAATCCACAAATATTATATACAGTATTTCAGCAGAGAATTATTTGTATTTGGGACACATTTCACTAGTTTTGAGCACATCTGTGTGTGTGTTCAATCCACAAATGTTATAGACAGTATTCCAGCAGAGAATAACTTTTATTTGGGACACATTTAATTACTTTTGGGCATATCTGTGTGTGTGTTTAGGCAGCAACCATATATACAGTATTCCAGCAGAGAATTATTTGTATTTGGGACACATTTAATTACTTTTGGGCACATCTGTGTGTGCGTTTAGGCAGCAACCATATATACAGTATTACAGCGAGAATTATTTGTATTTTGGACAAATTTAACTAGTTTGGGGCAAATCTGTGTGTGCTTTCAATTAACAAACGTTATATTCACTTTTTCAGCAGAGAATTATTTGTATTTCGGACACATTTAACTACTTTTGGGCACATCTGTGTGTGCGTTTAATCCACAAACGTTATATACAGTATTCCAGCAGAGAATATCTTCTATTCGGGACAAATTTAACTAGTTTTAGGCACATCTGTGTGTGCGTTTAGGCAGCAACCATATATACAGTATTCCAGCGAGAATTATTTGTATTTCGGACACATTTAACTACTTTTGGGCACATCTGTATGTGCCTTCAATCCACAAATATTATATACAGTATTCCAGCAGAGAATAACTTTTATTTGGGAAGAATTTAACTAGTTTTAGGCACATCTGTGTTTGCGTTCAATCCACAAACGTTATATACAGTATTCCGGCAGAGAATAACTTTTATTTGTGACACATTTAACTACTTTTGGGCAAATCTGTGTGTGCGTTTAATCCACAAACGTTATATACATTATTCCAGCAGAGAAGAACTTTTATTTTGGACAAATTTAACTAGTTTTCGCCACATCTGCATGTGCATTCAATCCACAAATATTATATACAGTATTCCAGCAGATAATTATTTGTATTTTGGACAAATGAAACTAGTTTGGGGCACATTTGTGTGTGCGTTCAATCCACATGCGTTATATACAGTATTTAAACAGAGAATAATTTGTATTTGGGACACATTTAACCGCTACAGGACCGCCGTACGCAGGATTGCGTCCTGCCGGCAGCCCTGCTCTTCCGGATGGACGCATATACGCATCCTCCCGCGATACCCGAGATTTCCTGTGAACGCGCACGCCTGTGCGTTCACAGGAACGGAAGGTAAGAGAGTGGATCTCCAGCCTGCCAGCGGCGATCGCTCGCTGGCAGGCTGGAGATCTGATTTTTTTAACCCCTAACAGGTATATTAGATGCTGTTTTGATAACAGCGTCTAATATACCTGCTACCTGGTCCTCTGGTGGTCCCTTTTGTTAGGATCGACCACCAGAGGACACAGGTAGCTCAGTAAAGTCGCACCAAACACCACACTACACTACACCCCCCCCCCTTGTCACTTATTAACCCCTTATGAACCCCTGATCACCCATGATCACCCCATATAAACTCCCTGATCACCCCCTGTCATTGATCACCCCCCTGTCATTGATCACCCCCCTGTCAGGCTCCATTCAGACGTCCGAATGATTTTTACGGATCCATGGATACATGGATCGGATCCGCAAAACACATGCGGACGTCTGAATGGGGCCTTACAGGGGGGTGATCACCCATATACACTCCCTGATCACCCCCTGTCATTGATCACCCCCCTGTCATTGATCACCCCCCTGTAAGGCTCCATTCAGACTTCCGCATGTGTTTTGCGGATCCGATCCATGTATCCATGCATCCGTAAAAATCATTCGGACATCTGAATGGAGCCTTACAGGGGGGTGATCACCCATATACACTCCCTGATCACCCCCTGTCATTGATCACCCCCCTGTCATTGATCAGCCCCCTGTAAGGCTCCATTCAGACGTCCGCATGTGTTTTGCGGATCCGATCCATGTATCCATGGATCCGTAAAAATCATTCGGACGTCTGAATGGAGCCTTACAGGGGGGTGATCAATGACAGGGGGGTGATCACCCATATACACTCCCTGATCACCCCCTGTCATCGATCACCCCCCTGCAAGGCTCCATTCAGACGTCCGCATGTGTTTTGCGGATCCGATCCATGTATCCATGGATCCGTAAAAATCATACAGACGTCTGAATGAAGCCTTACAGGGGGGTGATCAATGACAGGGGGGTGATCACCCATATACACTCCCTGATCACCCCCTGTCATTGATCACCCCCCTGCAAGGCTCCATTCAGACGTCCACATGTGTTTTGCGGATCCGATCCATGTATCCATGGATCCGTAAAAATCATACGGACGTCTGAATGGAGCCTTACAGTGGGGTGATCAATGACAGGGGGGTGATCACCCATATACACTCCCTGATCACCCCCTGTCATTGATCACCCCCCTGTAAGGCTCCATTCAGACGTCCGCATGTGTTTTGCGGATCCGATCCATGTATCCATGGATCCGTAAAAATCATACGGACGTCTGAATGGAGCCTTACCAGGGGGGTGATCAATGACAGGGGGTGATCAGGGAGTGTATATGGGTGATCACCCCCCTGTCATTGATCACCCCCCTGTCATTGATCACCCCCCCCCCCCCCCTGTAAGGCTCCATTCAGACATTTTTTTGGCCCAAGTTAGCGGAAATATATATATTTTTTTGTTTGTTTTTTCTTACTAAGTCTCATATTCCACTAACTTGTGTCAAAAAATAAAATCTCACATGAACTCACCATACCCCTCATGGAATCCAAATGCGTAACATTTTTAGACATTTATATTCCAGACTTCTTCTCACGCTTTAGGGCCCCTAAAAAGCCAGGGCAGTATAAATACCCCACATGTGACCCCATTTCGGAAAGAAGACACCCCAAGGTATTCCGTGAGGGGCATATTGAGTCCATGAAAGATTGAAATTTTTGTCCTAAGTTAGCGGAAAGTGAGACTTTGTGAGAAAAAAAATAAATTAATAAATTTCCGCTAACTTATGCAAAAAAAAAAAATTCTATGAACTCGCCAGGCCCCTCATTGAATACCTTGGGGTGTCTTCTTTCCAAAGTGGGGTCACATGTGGGGTATTTATACTGCCCTGGCTTTTTAGGGGCCCAAAAGTGTGAGAAGAAGTCTGGGATCCAAATGTCTAAAAATGCCCTCCTAAAAGGAATTTGGGCACCTTTGTGCATCTAGGCTGCAAAAAAGTGTCACACATCTGGTATCGCCGTACTCAGGAGAAGTTGGGGAATGTGTTTTGGGGTGTCATTTTACATATACCCATGCTGGGTGAGAAAAATATCTTGGTCAAATGCCAACTTTGTATAAAAAAATGGGAAAAGTTGTCTTTTGCCAAGATATTTCTCTCACCCAGCATGGGTATATGTAAAATGACACCCCAAAACACATTCCCCAACTTCTCCTGAGTATGGCGATACCACATGTGTGACACTTTTTTGCAGCCAAGGTGGGCGAAGGGGCACATATTCCAAAGAGCACCTTTCGGATTTCGCAGGCCATTTTTTACACATTTTGATTGCAAGGTACTTCTCACACATTTGGGCCCCTAAATTGCCAGGGCAGTATAACTACGCCACAAGTGACCCCATTTTGGAAAGAAGACACCCCAAGGTATTCCGTGAGGGGCACTGCGAGTTCCTAGAATTTTTTTTTTGTCACAAGTTAGCGGAAAATGATGATTTTTCTTTTTTTTTTCTTTTTTCCTTACAAAGTCTCATATTCCACTAACTTGCGACAAAAAATAAAAATTTCTAGGAACTCGCCATGCCCCTCATGGAATACCTTGGGGTGTCTTCTTTCCAAAATGGGGTCACTTGTGGGGTAGTTATATTGCCCTGGCAATTTAGGGGCCCAAATCTGTGAGAAGAACTTTGCAATCAAAATGTGTAAAAAATGGCCTGCGAAATCCGAAAGGTGCACTTTGGAATATGTGCCCCTTTGCCCACCTTGGCAGCAAAAAAGTGTCACACATCTGGTATCGCCGTACTCAGGAGAAGTTGGGGAATGTGTTTTGGGGTGTCATTTTACATATACCCATGCTGGGTGAGAAAAATATCTTGGTCAAATGCCAACTTTGTATAAAAAAATGGAAAAAGTTGTCTTTTGCCAAGATATTTCTCTCACCCAGCATGGGTATATGTAAAATGACACCCCAAAACACATTCCCCAACTTCTCCTGAGTACGGCGATACCAGATGTGTGACACTTTTTTGCAGCCAAGGTGGGCAAAGGGGCACATATTCCAAAGTGCACCTTTCGGATTTCGCAGGCCATTTTTTACACATTTTGATTGCAAAGTACTTCTCACACATTTGGGACCCTAAATTGCCAGGGCAGTATAACTACCCCACAAGTGACCCCATTTTGGAAAGAAGACACCCCAAGGTATTCCGTGAGGGGCATGGCGAGTTCCTAGAATTTTTTATTTTTTGTCGCAAGTTAGTGGAATATGAGACTTTGTAAGAAAAAAAAAATTAAAATAAAAATCATCATTTTCCGCTAACTTGTGACAAAAAATAAAAAGTTCTATGAACTCACTATGCCCATCAGCGAATACCTTAGGGTGTCTACTTTCCGAAATGGGGTCATTTGTGGGATTTTTCTACTGTTTGGGCATTGTAGAACCTCAGGAAACATGACAGGTGCTCAGAAAGTCAGAGCTGCTTCAAAAAGCGGAAATTCACATTTTTGTACCTTAGTTTGTAAACGCTATAACTTTTACCCAAACCATTTTTTTTTTTGCCCAAACATTTTTTTTTATCAAAGACATGTAGAACAATAAATTTGGCAAAAAATGTATATATTGATGTCGTTTTTTTTTGCAAAATTTTACAGCTGAAAGTGAAAAATGTCATTTTTTTTCAAAAAAATCGTTAAAATTCGATTAATAACAAAAAAAGTTAAAATGTCAGCAGCAATAAAATACCACCAAATGAAAGCTCTATTAGTGAGAAGAAAAGGAGGTAAAATTCATTTGGGTGGTAAGTTGTATGACCGAGCGATAAACGGTGAAAGTAGTGTAGTGCAGAAGTGTAAAAAGTGGCTAGGTCATGAAGGGGGTTTTAGCTAGCGGGGTTGAAGTGGTTAACTACATTTGGACTCATCTGTATGTGCCTTCAATCCACAAATGTTATATACAGTATTCCAGCAGAGAATAACTTTTATTTGTGACACATTTAACTAGTTTTGGGCACATCTGTGTGTGAGTTCAATGCACAAATATTATATACAGTATTTCAGCAGAGAATTATTTGTATTTGGGACACATTTCACTAGTTTTGAGCACATCTGTGTGTGTGTTCAATCCACAAATGTTATACACAGTATTCCAGCAGAGAATAACTTTTATTTGGGACAAATTTAACTAGTTTTAGGCACATCTGTGTGTGTGTTCAATCCACAAACGTTATATACAGTATTCCATCAGAGAATAACTTTTATTTTGGACAAATTTAACTAGTTTTAGACATATCTGTGTATACGTTTAGGCCGCAACCATATATACAGTATTCCAGCAGAGAATTATTTGTATTTGGGACACATTTAATTACTTTTGGGCACATCTGTGTGTGCGTTTAGGCAGCAACCATATATACAGTATTACAGCGAGAATTATTTGTATTTTGGACAAATTTAACTAGTTTGGGGCAAATCTGTGTGTGCTTTCAATCCACAAACGTTATATTCACTGTTTCAGCAGAGAATTACTTGTATTTCGGACACATTTAACTACTTTTGGACACATCTGTGTGTGCGTTTAATCCACAACCGTTATATACAGTATTCCAGCAGAGAATATCTTTTATTTGGGACAAATTTAACTAGTTTTAGGCACATCTGTGTGTGCGTTTAGGCTGCAACCATATATACAGTATTCCAGCTGAGAATTATTTGTATTTGGGACACATTTAACTACTTTTGGGCACATCTGTATGTGCCTTCAATCCACAAATATTAAATACAGTATTCCAGCAGAGAATAACTTTTATTTGGGAAGAATTTAACTAGTTTTAGGCACATCTGTGTTTGCGTTCAATCCACAAACGTTATATACAGTATTCCAGCAGAGAATAACTTTTATTTGTGACATATTTAACTACTTTTGGGCACATCTGTGTTTGCGTTCAATCCACAAACGTTATATACAGTATTCCAGCAGAGAATAACTTTTATTTGTGACACATTTAACTCGTTTTCGCCACATCTGCATGTGCATTCAATCCACAAACATTATATACAGTATTCCAGCAGATAATTATTTGTATTTTGGACAAATGAAACTAGTTTGGGGCACATTTGTGTGTGCGTTCAATCCACATACGTTATATACAGTATTTAAACAGAGAATAATTTGTATTTGGGACACATTTAACTACATTTGGACTCATCTGTATGTGCCTTTAATCCACAAACGTTATATACAGTATTCCAGCAGAGAATAACTTTTATTTTGGACAAATTGAACTAGTTTTCGCCACATCTGCATGTGCATTCAATCCACAGACATTATATACAGTATTCCAGCAGAGAATGATTTGTATTTGGGACAAATTTAACTACTTTTAGGCACATCTGTGTGTGCGTTCAAACCACAAATGTTATATACAGTATTCCAGCAGAGAATAACTTTTATTTGTGACAAATGTAACTAATTTTAGGCACATCTGTGTGTTCAATCCACAAACGTTATATACAGTATTCCATCAGAGAATAACTTTTATTTTGGACAAATTTAACTAGTTTTAGGCATATCTGTGTGTGTGTTTAGGCAGCAACCATATATACAGTATTATTTTATACTAGTTTTAGGCACATCTATGTGTGCGCTCAATCCACAAACGTTATATACAGTATTCCAGCAGAGATTTATTTGTATTTGGGACACATTTAATTACTTTTGGGCACATCTTTGTGTACGTTCATTCCACAAACATTATATACAGTATTCCAGCAGAGAATAACTTTTATTTTGGACAAATTTTACTAGTTTTAGGCACATATGTGTGTGTGTGCTTAGGCCGCAACCATATATATATAATATTCCAGCAGGAAATTATTTGTATTTGGGACAAATTTAACTAGCTTGGGGCACATCTGTGTGTGCGTTCAATCCACAAACGTTATATACAGTATTCCAGCAGAGAATTATTTAGATGCGGGCAAATTTAAATAAGTTGTCCAACATCTATTGAATAAAACTTTTAATATGAAGAAGGCGATAACTAAGGGTCGGGGAAATGGGCGTGCTGCTGACGGTTCAGGCAGAAGCTGTGGCCCTGGGCGCAATTAAACTGTGCCAGCTGCCGGTGAAACTGGAAAAAAAAAATCCACCATACCCAGTTTTATTTCACAGTTAACTGGGCGTCGCAGGACAAAACTGTCCAAGTCGGACCAGTGAGACCGGGTGGTCGGTTGGATGGCAGAAGATAATTCTTCCACCCTCTCTTCCACCAAGACCAGTCTCATTAGAAAAGAGTATGGTCCACAGAATCCTCATCCTGATCCTCCTTCCTCCCACCATGTAGAGTCAGGAGGAAGATACCACACTCGAACATTCCGAGGACCTTATTATCGCCATCACTAGATTTGGCCCTCTCGCCAAGCATGCTTGAAGAGGCACAGATCTTGTGCCCTGATTCACAACCTCTTGATCTATCATAGGGTCAAGAAGATGAGGGTGGTGAAAGTCAAATTTTTGTTCACGAAGTGGATGAGGATGAGACACAATTGTCAATCACTGAGGTTGTGGTTATGTCAAGTCAGGAGGATGGGGATGAGGAAGTGGAAGAGGAGGTGGTTGACAATGAGGTCACTGACCCAACTTGGGAAGGTGAAAAGCCAAGCGAGGAAAGCAGTACAGACGAGGAGGGATCTGCAACGCCGCACCAAGCTGTGGTTTGGCAAAAGGGAGAAGTCAGCCCACACCAAACTGTCATGCCCTGCTCGGGATACGTGCGAAGGTCTGCCAGATTAGCAGCACGTGTCTAGTCTTTTGTTTTGTTTTGGAGTCGAGCTAGATCCGCCTCCCTTCAGGTGCACTGGGTGGGGTCATTGGTTTAAATTACACCCACTCCCAGTGTTCCGTGCGGGTTATAGCTTCTGTCTGGCTCTGTGAAAGCAAGGAAGGAAGGATTGGCTTTTCCTGCTCTGAAAAGATAAGTTGGTTGTTGTTTTCTTGTGGTTTGCTGTCTTGGCTGTTTGAGAGACGCCTGTCCCCTCCAGGTTCTAAGGGAGCAGGCCGACTCTATTCCCCTTCACCATCTTAGGGATTTTAGGGTATTTTCAGCCCAGGCACGAGGACATGTTATTCCCACCTTAAGGGTCTTAACGTGGGAATAGCAGTATAGGGAGAGCTGGTTGGTATTTGTCAGGAGGTAACCCTTATCCCCAGCTTCTTGCCTAGATACTTGTTTGTTTATTTTTCTGTGTATCTGATATCCTGTCCGCCATGACACTATAACCCGCCAAAACCTAGACTGCCATTTTGCAGCAGCCTTGAGATGGAGTCAATTAATTCATTGGTCGTATGCAGGAATTAACTTGGGAGGTAGCTGACCTCCGCAATGCTGTTGCACTTTGTCAGAATTTTCTGCTTCATGGCTCCGCTGGTAGGAGTCAGTCCAACCTTGAACCTAAGGTTGCTTTTCCTGATCGGTTTTCAGGGGGTGTGGATGACTTTATCCGCTTTAAAGAGTCATGCAAGTTATATTTTCGGCTGCATCCATCTTCGTCAGGTGATGAAAGTCAGAGGGTTGGTATAATCATTTCTCTGCTTAAAGGGGACTCTTAATCCTGGGCTTTTTCTCTGCCGCCCGGTTCTCTGGCCCCCCAGTCGGTGGAGGAATTTTTTAAAGCCTTGGGATTAATTTATGATGACCAAGATCGGGTCTCGATGGCCGGATCTAAATTGCATAATTTATCACAGGGTGAACATACTGCAGAGACTTACTGCGTTAAGTTTAGGAGATGGGCTACCGAGTCAGGGTGGAATGACCCCACGTTACATAGTCAGTTTTGTCAGGGGTTATCTGAGAGATTGAAAGATGCCCTTGCTTTTCATGAGTACCCAGATACTTTGGAGAATGCCAATGTCTTTGGCAGTACGGTTAGATAAACGTATTAGAGAGAGGTGTAAGGCTCCCTCCGTGCAAGGGATCCCTTCCGTGAGTGGTTTTATCTCACCTGCTCCCAAGGGTGATATGACATGTAACTCTGGGGTAGAGGAACCCATGCAGCTGGGTCAGGTATCTTTCTGCTCTGGTAGTAGAGACTTTAGGAGAATGCATAAACTATGTTACTACTGTAGGAGAAGTGGTCATTTTATTTTTGCTTGTCCTTTTGTTAAACCGCATGGTCGGATGGTCGGATGAGGCATTGCAGGCCTTTGCGACTATTAAGGAATGTTTTGCGTCTGCTCCCATTCTGGTGCAGCCCGATGTGTCTCGTGGTGGAGGTTGATGCGTCAGAGGGGGGGGGGTTGGAGCAGTGCTGTCGCAGGGTTCATCTCCTGGCAAATGGGTTCCATGTGCTTTTTTTTCCAAGAAGCTCTCGGTCGCCGAGAGGAATTATGATGTGGGAGATAGAGAATTGCTGGCCATCAAATTGGCCTTTGAGGAATGGCGTCACAGGTTGGAGGTGGCGTCGCACCCCGTTACAGTATATACGGATCATAAGAATTTGGCTTACCTGCAATCTGCCAAGTGTCTAAACCCTAGACAGGCGAGATGGTCACTGTTTTTTACCAGGTTCAATTTTGTGGTTACTTTTCGCCCGGGGGTCAAAAACATCAAGGCAGATGCCTGGTCTACTCAAATGATCACTGCTCACTATTAAGGACGACGCTCTGAATGTGGCAGACGTGGAAATGGGGGAGAACTTTAGTGTGGGTGATAGCCAGACCACCCACATTTCACCTTCTCAGCCTGAATTGAACCATGAGGAGGAGGAGAAGGAGCTGGAGACAGTTGCCGCTGCTACAAAGGGTACTACCGACTGAACTTTAATTCCATTGGTTCGACGTGGATGGGAACCTATAGGCCCACACTGCAATGTTTTATAGGGTCCGCTCAACTTCAGGCCCTCACCTCCAATGTTTTATATGGTCTGCTCACCGGTAGGCCATTACCTCTAATGTTTTATACAGTCTGCTCACCTGTAGGCCCTCACTACAATGTTTTATAGGGTCTGCTCACCTTCAGGCCCTCACCTCAAATGTTTTATACGGTCTGCTCACCTGTAGGCCCTCACCTGTAATGTTTTATGCGGTCTTCTCACCTGAAGGCCATTACCTCTAATGTTTTATACAGTCTGCTCACCTGTAGGCCCTCACTACAATGTTTTATAGGGTCTGCTCACCTTCAGGCCCTCACCTCCAATGTTTTATACGGTCTGCTCACCTGTAGACCCTCACATATAATGTTTTAGTGCATCAGCTGAACAGCAGGCCCTCACATATAATGTTTTAGAAGGTCATTTCAGCAGCAGGCACTCGCCCCTGATTTTTTATAGGGTCACCAGCATGCCCTCGCTCCGAATGTTTTGGAAGGTCACCAGCAGGCCATCAAGGATAATTTTTGGGTGTGTATGATGCCCTCATTTATGTGTAAGAAATGGTGTATTAGAGTGCCGGTTTCTTGTAATATTTGGCAGCCCTTTCACTTAGTGCATAGGCTTTAGGAGTGTAGCAGTGTACCTGAACAATTGTAGCACCATGTGAATGAGGCCCTCCTTTATGTGACATACAGGCTGTATCGGAGTGCTTCTTCCTTGTAATTTTTGGCAGCACTTACACTGTATATACAATTGAATATATAGGAAAGAATGTTTTACTAAGAATTTTTCCTCTAAAAAGTTATATATTTTTTTGGGGGGGGGCGGGGTTTGGGGCATTTTTTGTCGGTCTGTAAAATTGGAGTACAACATGGTTCTCAGCAGTGACATTGGAGTCCAAGATTCATCCAGACATGGTCCCCCTGCTGTTCCTGATCGATTTCAGAGGTGTTTCCATCACTTTCAAACCTTTTGCTATGAACCAGGCACCCTCCCCTCATCCGAGCAGCCGGTGCCTGGTTGTCCCGCATTGACTTCCATTATACTCGGGTGCTCGGCTGAGCGCACAAATATAGCTATGTGTTCGGACCGAGTGCCCGAACACCCGAAAACTTTGGTGCTCACTCATCACTAGTAAATTATAGAAAATTCTGTGAGCCGAGGAGCCTCCTCTTGCTAAATTATGTTCATTTTACAAACTGGCAAAAAGCGGAAAAAAATCTGAAATATAGTAGAAACATTGGTTCTATGCAAATCAGTAAGAAAAGAAAATTCTGACATAATGAATTTCATGCTGTAAAATGGAAAAATTCTCCGAAGCCTTTCTAGCACTCCAGCTATGGTAAATATAAAACTCCCAAAATGCATACTTGCTTAGCTGCTCTCTGAATTTCATAGAAATGAATGGAACATGCTGGAAGTTGTAGTTTCACCACAGGTGGAGTGCCGGAGGTTAGCCATTACTGTCCTAGGCATTGCTTCTTTGGGAGGTTAACCACTTCCAAACTGCCCGTTGACTATAAACGTCAGAGGTGGTCGGGTTTATCTGTGATTGGACATTTCTAAACATCCTTTCAGAGATGGCAGCTGCACGCTAATCTTGCAGCTGCTAAGCGGGGGTCCGCTGTTAGTGACAGCAGGGCACCCCAGAGAGAAGGCAGGGACTGTTCCTGGGTGTCCCTGTCTTCTAGATTGCTGTATACACAGCGCTCAATAAGCGCTATGTATACAGCAAGTAAGCGCTATGCTGCTTCCTATCCCAGCCTGGTGGTGGTGACCGCCAGAGCCAAAAGAGTGCAGAAGCTGCTGGGCCTTCCACAGACCTCGATCAGCCCTGCAGTGAGGCTGTACAGCGCAGTATAGTTCTGTACAGCCTCTCTGGGGGGTGTATTTTCAATGTAACTGGGGCTACTATGTCTGCCCCAGTTACAGGAGAAATCTATAGTGGAAAAAAATAAATAAGTTAAATGTCCCCCAGAGGTCTTGTATGACCTTATAGGGGACGCAAAGTGTCAAAAAATAATAATAATAATAATAGTATTTTATATAAAAAAAAAAAAAAAAAAAAGTTTCACATAGAAAAAATAAAATAAAATAAAATAGACATATTAGGTATCGCCGTGTCCTTAACAACTGGCTGTATAAAAATATCACATGATCTACCCCATCAGGTGAACACCGTAAATAAAATAAATAAATAAACCTTATGTCAAAACAGATTTTTTTTAGTTACCTCACCTCCCAAAAAACATGTTAATCGATCAAAAAGTCGTATGTACCCCAAAATGGTAGACAAAATAACGTGATCATAAAAGGCAGAAAGATGCTCAAAACCCCATATGCTGTTGCGCATATATAAACGGCGGAGCAAATCCCGCACATGTGATCTGTTTCTAACAGCAATCCCCAGCAATAATGCATACAATGGAGGATGGCGGCAGTGGACTATATGTACTACAGAAACATCCTACACAGGGGAGCCAAATATGTGGATGTGATTGGCTATATAAAGCAAACATTTACAAAGAAAAATGTGTGCACTACAATGGAAAATATATGGCTAAACCCTCACTGATATTAAAATGAGACTTTCGCCAATATATTCTTATATCAAGAATATACCGGAGCCCGTGCGCCCCATCAAGGTATCACAAAGTGGCACGGGACCTAACGTATGGGCAATTACAGGGGCCATACATACATGCCTGGAGGTGTGGCAACTCCAGGTTTAAATGTGCCTTGATTTTGATCTAATGGCAACATTCAGGTGCACCTGTGAGGCCTACATCACATGAGTCAGTGATAGGTGGGATTCACAGCCTCCTCCCTCCTCCCATTGTATGTGTGATTTCACACTGGAGGTAACTGGGAGTTGTTTGCTGTGTGTCGGACCTTATGCCCCTGTAATAGCCCATACTGCCCCTGTAATTGCCCTTACGGCACTGGTAGGTTAACGTTAGGTCCCGTGCTATTTTAAGATACCTTGACGAGGTGCGTGGGCTCTAGTGCGTTCTTGATATAAGAATATATTGTCAAAAATCTAATTTTAATATCAGTGTGAGGGTTTAGCCATATATTGTCAATTGCATTTTCCATTGTAGTGCACCATTTTTTTCTTTGTAAATGTTTACCCCAAAATGGTAGCAATAAAAACATCACTTCATCCCGCAAAAAACTAGCCCTCACACAAGACCATAGCTAGAAAAATTTAAAAAAATATGGCTCTAATAAAATGGCAACACAAAAACATGATTTTTTTTTCTAAAAATGTTGGATTGTGTAAAACATAAAAATAAAATGTACATATTTGGTATTGTTGCATCAGTAACGACTAGATATAAAAATATATCACATGATCTACCCCATCAAGTGAATGGTGTAAAAAAAAAAAATTACACCCAACTCCCAAAAAAGTCAATAAAAAGCGACTAGAAAGCCAAATGTACCCCAAAATGGTGTCAATAAAAACTACAGCTTGTCCCGCACAAAATAAGCCCTTACGCATCTCAGTCAAGAAAACGATTTAAAAGGTATTGCTCTTAAAAACATGACAGAAAATTCCATGTTTGAAAATCCAGATGCTGCGCCCTCCCTTCTGAGCATATCCTCAAATTACAGTTTACAACCCCAATTGGGGTGTTACTGTATTCAGGAGAATGACTAGCAAATTGTGGGGGGATATTCTCCTGTTATCTTTTATTGAAAAATAAAGTTTGCGGCTGACACACTATTTTCTTGTAGAAAAAAACAAATTTATTATTTCCACAGCTAAGTATAAAATTTTTTATGAAACTCCTGTTGGGTCAAGTTCTCATTATACCCCTTAAAATTTCCTTGGGTGGCGAATTTTACAAAATGTGGTCCCTTTCAGGGGGTTTTCACCATGTGGATACTTTTTTATTTTTTTTTTATTTTTTTTTTATGATCCCATAAATGCAGAATTATAGTCTAGATAGTAAGGCCATACCTATCTTTCCAACCCCAACCTCTGCGATGAGTGTTTTTGTATGAAGTTGATACCAATTATCTGATCCCAACTTCAAGTACCACTCTGTATAGATAAACAGACTTATATATGTCACTTTTTTCTGTTCTGACAAAAAAACTTCCATGTACTGCCTTTATTTAAAAAAAAAAGGTTCTGTAAGTTTCATTTTGGTTTGTTCTGCCTCTATTCTTTCAAGTGTCAGACAATTCTGACAGTCTGTTGTATCACCTCCGCTATACTTGGCACTTTTGGTACCAGCCAGTGGCTCAGTAGACACCTCTTAGCGGCCAAGAGTAGTACATGGAAAGCTGATGGGATTTTTGGAGATATCTCATGCCGCCCTACGTGAAATAGTAAGATTTCTGGATCCATAATAATCTTCAAGTTACATTTTGTGATCAGCATGTCTAGGAGAGGCTTCCAAAAGGTTTGCACCGCAGCACACTCCCATATCCCATGAGTGACATCAGTGTCCGTCATGCTACATTTTGGACAGTGTGTTATTTTATCTGTCGATATCCGATTTGCTAATTTCGGCCGATGAAAGCCATATATTGCTCTATGTGCAATTTTAAAGTATGTCTCTGTCATGGAACCATGAACCAGACGTACAACAAGAGATAAGTGGAAAATAAGAAGGCTTTATTGAAAAGCAAGCCGTAAGCAAAAGTCCAAATGGATGGCTAAACCGAAGCAGGGTCTTGCGTAGACAGAGGTCAGGAACCAGAAGGGTAGTCAGACGAAGCCTGGATCAGGAACCAGCAGGGTAGTCAGACGAAGCCAGGATCAGGAACCAACGGGGTAGTCAGACGAAGCCAGGATCAGGAACCAACGGGGTAGTCAGACGAGGCCAGGATCAGGAACCAGAAGCAGCAGCAGTCTTAGAAGCATGTGAACACAGGAGGACCAAGCAAGGAACTGAAGCCACAGACCTGCTATATATATATGAGCTAGGCATCCAGCTCCTCCCAGTGGGAAGGAGAAGCCGCAGGGTGGGAGGCTACAAGAAACCCAGAAACCAAGATGGCCGCCAGCACATGTCAAACGAAGGAGAACAGTAAGAAGGTAAGACCATGACAGTACCTCCCCCTCAAGGGCCCCTCCTCCGCGGAGTAAGGAACGGTTTCTGAGGGAAGCGTGCGTGGAAGGCTCGGAGCAAAGCAGGAGCATGGACATCTGCGGAGGGAACCCAGGAACGCTCCTCTGGACCATAACCACGCCAATGGACCAAAAACTGCAACCGACCGCGGACCAGGCGTGAGTCCAGGATATTGCTCACCTCATATTCCTCACGATTGCCCACTTGGACCGGACGGGGCCGAGGAACCGAGGAAGTGAAACGATTACACACCAATGGCTTCAACAGGGAGACATGAAACACGTTGGAGATCCGCATGCCAGGAGGAAGCGCAAGGGCATAGGCTACCGGGTTTACCCTGCGAAGCACTCGGAAGGGACCAACAAAGCGAGGCGCCAGCTTGGGAGTGGGCACTCGAAGGTTGAGGTTGCGGGTGGACAACCATACACGGTCTCCGACCTGGTAGGAAGAAGCGGGCGCTCGTCTGCGATCAGCCTGGAGTCTCTGGCGCTGCGCAGAGACCTCAAGGGACCTCTGGATCTGTACCCAAGAAGCACGTAGGACGGAAAGGTGATCCTCCACAGCCGGAATATCCTGGGGAGAGAATACCTCCGGTAACACGGCAGGTTGGAACCCATAATTGGCCATGAAAGGAGACGTCCCAGAGGAAGAGTTCACTGCCGTGTTCCTGGCAAACTCAGCCCAAGGCAGGAGGTCAACCCAATTGTCTTGGTGATCGGAGACATAGCAACGAAGGAATTGCTCCAAGGCCTGATTGGATCGTTCTGCGGCCCCATTGGACTGAGGGTGGTAGGCCGAGGAGAAAGAGAGATGAATCCCCAACTGGGAGCAAAAGGCGCGCCAGAACCTGGACACAAACTGACTCCCCCGATCCGACACAATCTCCTTGGGCAAACCGTGCAACCGGAAGACCTCCCTGGCGAAAATCGTGGCCAACTCTTGTGCAGAGGGTAACTTCTTGAGAGGAACACAGTGGCACATTTTGGAAAACCGATCCACAATCATGAGAATGACCGTATGGCCTCGGGATGCAGGGAGGTCCACAATGAAATCCATCCCCAGGTGTGACCATGGGCGCTCCCCGGTGGCTATGGGTTGCAAAAGGCCCAACGGAAGGTGCCGAGAGGACTTACTCTGGGCACAAACGGAGCATGCCGCTACATATGCGGCGATGTCGGAACGTAGAGAAGGCCACCAGAACAGACGTGAAACAGCCCAGGACAGCTGATTCTTTCCAGGATGCCCCGCGGCCTTGGAGTTATGGTAGGTTCGCAACAACCGAATGCGCAACTCCTCAGGTACAAAACACCTGCCGTTGGGTCTCCCAGAGGGAGCACCAGATTGAGCCGCCAAAATCTGCTCACCCAGGGGAGAGGTCAGGCTGGTGCGAATGGCGGCCAGGATCTGATTCGGAGGTATGACCGAAGTCGGAATCGACTCCTCCCCGGACAGCTCGGAGTACTGCCGTGATAAGGCATCCGCTCTGATGTTATTGGAACCGGGTAGATAGGAGACCACGTAATTAAAACGTGACAAGAACAGAGCCCATCTGGCCTGACGTGGTGTCAATCTATTGGCCTCAGAAAGGTAGGTCAGATTCTTGTGGTCCGTCAGGATGAGAACCGGAACCACCGAACCCTCGAGCAAGTGCCTCCATTCTTTAAGGGCCTGCACGATGGCTAATAACTCCCTGTCACCAATCTGATAGTTGCACTCCGCGGAAGACAGTTTCCGGGAGTAAAACCCACAAGGAAGCAGAGGACCCTCTGGTGTTCTACGCTGAGACAGGAGGGCGCCTACTCCCGTCTCAGACGCGTCCACCTCGAGGACAAAGGGCAACCCAGGGTTGGGATGCGACAGAATCGGAGCCGACACAAAGGCGGACTTTAGAGCCTCAAACGCTCGGATGGCCTAGAGCGGCCAGACCTGGAAATTACTGCCCTTCCTGGTCAGATCCGTGAGCGGCTTGGCTAGCATAGAAAAGTCCCTGATGAACTTCCGATAATAATTGGCGAAGCCCAAAAAGCGCTGCAGGGCACGGAGACCACTGGGCTGGGGCCACTGTAAGACAGCCGAAACCTTCTCAGGATCCATGGAGAACCCCTCAGCGGAAATGATGTAACCTAAGAAGGTTACCTGGGATCGGTGAAATTCGCATTTCTCAAGCTTACCGAACAGCCTGTTCACTCGTCTGACATCCATAATGTGGGCCTCCATGGATTCAGAATATACCAAGATGTCATCCAAATAGACCACCACACACTGCTGCAACAGGTCACGGAAAACATTGTTGATGAATTCCTGGAAGACTGCGGGCGCATTGCACAACCCAAAGGGCATAACCAAGGATTCATAATGGCCGGTCCTGGTGTTAAACGCGGTCTTCCACTCATCGCCCGCCTTGATCCTTACCAGGTTATATGCCGCCCTCAGGTCGAGTTTGGTAAAGACCGTGGCCCCTTTGAGGCGATCGAACAGCTCGGAAATCAAGGGTATCGGGTAAGCGTTCTTGATCGTGATGCGATTGAGACCCCTGTAATCGATGCAAGGCCTCAACTCACCGCCCTTCTTTTTCACAAAGAAAAATCCAGCCCCTGCCGGGGACGAGGATTTGCGAATGTGTCCGCGTGAAAGCGCCTCCCTCACGTACTCCTCCATGGCCTCATTCTCCGCTACCGACAGTGGATAGACTTTGCCACGAGGAGGAACGGCACCAGATTGTAACTCTATGGCACAATCGTATGGGCGGTGCGGAGGTAGGGCAACCGCGCGCACCTTATCGAATACATCCCGGTACTCCTCGTATTCAGGAGGCAACAGAGAGTCCGAGGAAGTACACAGCAACTTGACAGGCCCATGGATGCAACTAGCCCCACACTGCGGTGACCACGAGAGGATCTCGGCCGATCTCCAATCGAAAGTCGGATTATGCTTCTGGAGCCAGGGGTACCCCAAGACCACCGAGTAGTGTGGAGACGAAATCACCTGGAAACAGACCGACTCTCTGTGAACGGCACCAATGGCTATCCCCACTGGAAGGGTCTCATGAGTCACGTGTGGCGGCAGAAGGGGTCTGCCGTCTATCGCCTCAAGAGCCAGTGGGGAACCTCGAGGCTGCAGAGGAATGGAATTGGCGGCAGCGAACACACTATCAATGAACAAACCACCAGCACCAGAGTCCACCAACGCCTGGGTCGTCACCGAGCCCCCGACCCAGGAGAGGACAACAGTGATCAGTGGTTTGTCAACACGGGAAACCGGGGACGAGGAGACTCCACCCAAGATCTGCCCCCGACAGGATCTCAGGTGCGAGCGTTTCCCGGACGGTTCGGACATGCCAACCGAAAATGCCCACCGAGACCACAGTACATGCATCGGCCCTCGCGTCTCCGGAGTACCCTCTCCCCCTCGGACAGGCGAGCAAACCCCAGCTGCATGGGTTCACCCCCAGACAAGTCATCCCCAGGAGGCGTGGGAGGAGAGGGAGGCTCGGGTGGGACAGCAAACCTAGGCGCCAATCTGTTAGAAGACCTCCGCAGGCTCTCCTTAAAGGAAGGTCTCTCCCTGAGTCTGGTGTCAATCAAAATCAGGAAAGAAATAAGAGACTCGAGCTCCACTGGTAGGTCCTTAGCTGCAACCTCATCCTTCAAGGCATCCGAAAGACCATGAGAGAAAGCAGCGACCAGAGCCTCATTATTCCAGCCCACCTCTGCTGCCAGGGCACGAAACTCAATGGCGTATTCAGCTACGGATCGTGAACCCTGTCTGATGGACATAAGGAGCTTCGCAGCAGAGGCAGCACGAGCCGGCACATCGAATACCTTCCGAAGAGAAGCAACAAAACCGGAAAACTCGGCAACCACCGGATTGTTGTTCTCCCATAAAGGGCTGGCCCAGGCCAAGGCCTTGTCCGAGAGCAGCGAGATCAAGAAGCCCACCTTTGATCTCTCAGTAGGAAAGGCATGTGGCAGCAACTCGAAATAAATGCCCACCTGGTTAAGGAAACCTCGGCACTGAGTTGGCTCTCCCCCAAAGCGCTGTGGAAGGGGGGCAGAACCGGTCATACCCCGAGACACCGCAGGCGCAGCAACAGGTGTCGGGGTAGACTCTGGCGCAACAACCGGAGCGGCAGTAGGAGCGGGCCCAGGAGCGACAACCGACCCATCGGCAATGGAAGCGAAATGAGCCGTGCGTTCAAGCAGGGTTTGCAACGCCACAGCGAACCGACCCAACAGGTGATCCTGCTGATCAAGTCTGGCAACCAGCGTAGGTAGCGAGGATGGCCATGTACCGTCAGAATTCATGGCTTGGTCCTAATGTCATGGAACCATGAACCAGACGTACAACAAGAGATAAGTGGAAAATAAGAAGGCTTTATTGAAAAGCAAGCCGTAAGCAAAAGTCCAAATGGATGGCTAAACCGAAGCAGGGTCTTGCGTAGACAGAGGTCAGGAACCAGAAGGGTAGTCAGACGAAGCCTGGATCAGGAACCAGCAGGGTAGTCAGACGAAGCCAGGATCAGGAACCAACGGGGTAGTCAGACGAAGCCAGGATCAGGAACCAACGGGGTAGTCAGACGAAGCCAGGATCAGGAACCAACGGGGTAGTCAGACGAGGCCAGGATCAGGAACCAGAAGCAGCAGCAGTCTTAGAAGCATGTGAACACAGGAGGACCAAGCAAGGAACTGAAGCCACAGACCTGCTATATATATATGAGCTAGGCATCCAGCTCCTCCCAGTGGGAAGGAGAAGCCGCAGGGTGGGAGGCTACAAGAAACCCAGAAACCAAGATGGCCGCCAGCACATGTCAAACGAAGGAGAACAGTAAGAAGGTAAGACCATGACAGTCTCCCTCCAAATCTCACTACTCACTACTTTTCTTATAAGGTTCCACCCATCCAGAAGTTGTTCCGGTAACATCAGATTAGGGAAAAACATTGAGCCAGGATTTAAAAAGCGAGTTATCCCCCAATTTAGAGTCATAATCTCTTAGATGACTATAAATGGTTGACAGGTTTTTTTTTGGCTCTTTGGAGAGCAGGAAAGAGTCAAAAGCGTTGGATGGAAACTCACGTGACAATTCTCTGATTCTGGAAGACAAAAAATGACATCAATTGCTGATATGCCAAGAACTGAGATATCGGCAGTTGGTACTTCAGCCTCAATACCTGAAAAAAGTAGTATTTACCGCCCTCCCGATTCCAAACATGCTCTACATTGTTTATCCCCTTATCTCTCCATTGGGCAAACTGAGCATTTATGGAAAGAACCTTGAACTCCGGGTGTCCCCAGAGGGGCATACGTTTAGATACTAGGAAGGGAAGATCAAACATCTTTCTCACCGCTTTCCGCGCGGATATTGTGTCCCTAAATAAGATGCTATGCTTTATATTAACTGGTAATTGTACATACTTGGTATGTAAAAGTGCAGTTAAGCACCAGGGCCTCAACATTTCCCTTTCTACCTGCAAAATCGAGTAGTGCGACGTATTATGCACCCAGTCTAAGCTGTGCCTCAGTAGACTAGCTCGATTGTATTTTCGAATGTCGGGAAATCCCACCCCACCCCTATAGTTTTGCCTAGTCAATGTCCTCATAGCTATTCTACTCCTCTTAGATTTCAATACAAATTCCCTAAAAACCCTTTGTAGGCTCTGAACGTCTTTGTGTTTCAGGAGAATAGGCAGAGTCTGCATAGGATACAGTAGTTTGCTAAAACTCATCATTTTTATCAACAAGCACCTACCAAGCATCGAAATGGGCAAATTCAACCAGGAATTAAGTTCCGCAATGATTTAATTAAGAGTATATAGTGTATCCGTTGTCTTACCAATTTTTATACCTAGGCATTTAATACTCTTGTTAGTCACCTCAACTGGTATATCCTGCAACATATCAGATTTCAGGTCATGTGACGGGGACAAATTTAGTAATTCACATTTGGATCTGTTGACTTTAAAACCCGATAATTGGCCGAATTCTTCTAATAATTTAAAGAGTACAGGGATATCAGTTTGGGGATGTGATAAAAACAATAAAAGATAATCTGAAAATAGCGCATGTTTAAGAGTCTGGGACTTGATATTGATACCTCTAATAGAATGATCCTGAATGATCGCTTTAGACAATGGTTCTACGGCAATATTGAATAGCAATAGCAAGGGTGAAAGTGGGCACCCTTGCCTAGTTCCCTTTTGAAGAACAAACTGCTCCGACAGAAAAGCCGGAATTGATATCCTAGCTATTGGGGAGCTATATATCTTATCTATGTATGTTCTAAAAGTACCACTAAATCCCATTGTATCCAATACTTCGTTTAACCATCTGCAGCTTACACTGTCAAATGCTTTTTCCGCGTCAATGGCGAGTAAAGCTGGAGATGGATGAAGATGCGGATTAAGCTTGACGTCATCAAGTATTGCCAGAACCTTGCGGATGTTATAGACTGCTGATCTACCCTGAATAAAACCCACTTGAATAAGCCTAGGTATAAAGGTGGCCAATCTGTCTGCCAGTATCTTGGAGATATATTTTAGATCATTATTGATCAGGGATATTGGGCAATAGGATAAAGGTAAAGTACAGTCCTTGCCTTTCTTCGAAATAACTTTTATGTAGGCCGTATTCATATCCTGAGGTATCTCTTGTCCTTGTAGGATTCTATTATACAGTACTGCAAGAACCGGAGCAATCTGAAGGTTGAACGCCTTATAAAATTCAATAGTAAAACTGTCAGGCCCCGGCGCTTTCCCGTTACTAGAATCCCCAATGACTTTCTGGACTTCTTCTGCCGTTATATGATTATTTAGGATCTCTAATTCTTCCTGAGATACCACCGGCAAAGACAGACTAGCCAGCCATGACTTTCCCTGGATTTCCGGATTCATAGTGGACGTATATAGCTCAGAGTAGAATCTTTTAAAGGTATCAACTATCTGTTTGGGTTTTGTGAGCAAAAAAAAATCTTTATCCCTCACTGCTGCTATTTGAGTAGTGGGTTTTAACCCTTTCGCTAGAGACGGTAGGAGTCTTCCTGCTTTGTTACCATATTTATAATATTTTGCCTCCTTTCTTTTCCCCTCTAATTCCTTTCTTCCTAAGCCAACTATTGTGGGCCTCCTTAGCCTCCAACCAGAGTGATTTGGAAGATATGGAAGTTAGATCTGATGGAAACCTCCAGAGAAAATCACTTCCTCTGGGAATGGAATCCGCAATTTCCATGATCACTGGAGAGTGATCCGAAATTACTAGGTCTCCTATTTCCATTGAAGTTGTGCGTTGTAGGAGTGGCTCCGTGACCAAAAAGTAGTCAATACGCGACCAAGAGTTATGGGGTTGGGAGAAATGGGTGAATTCCGTATCTTCTGGATGGGTGGACCTCCAAACATCATACACACGCAGATCAGCTTACTCACTTTACCTAATATCAGGTCCCTATGCCTAGGTTTAGGTTGCTGACTTGAGTTACTGCGCCTATCTTCTGAAAAGGACATAACCGTGTTCATGTCTCCCGCTATCATACAGAGCGGTGTTGAATCTTGCATGACCATACTGCGCAGGGCCTCAAAAAAGGTAGTGTTGTTCTCATTTGGTCCATAGACGTTATAAATACTCAATGTCTCTGTTGCTAATTGAAGACGAGCACTGTTTCGGCTATACCCACTAACCTCAAGTTATTTCTTCGTGAGCGATTCTCCAGGTCATCCAATTTCAGCAAGATTCTTTTATTCTGTTGTTGGAGTCTGGAGTAATCAGAACGGTAGTGGCTCTGATCTTCTTCAATCACTGTAATCCTCCCTGCTGCTTCAGTAAAACGGCGGCCATGTTCAGCCAGGTCTTGATGGATCTGCATCAGGGAGGCTGACACTGTGGTAGATAAGGATTCTTGTAAATCCGGCAGGATACGTGCCGCAACTTCTAAAGCTAGCTGCTTGTAGTTCACAGTGAGCTCTTCATTTTGATCCAGCTTTCCTGCAGCCTCCTCTTCTGGTTGCATCTGCGGCGTCTCTGTGAGAGCCTCGTGAGCGTCGAGATCCGCCATGTTCCGCGCCACTGATTGAGATCTGGTAACCTTCAGTGGTCCTTTCTGTTTGTTCCTGCTCCCCATTGTAACCAGAAACCGGTCCATATGAGACCGGGAGTGCTCAGCGTGCGGTAGGTCCAGACCTTGAACTTTGTCAAGTCTGTTATGTCAGGGAGTCAGGTTTGCCAAGCGCGGGCTTTAGCTTAGCGTCACTCAGCGCGACTTGCCATGTTGGCGCCGGAACCGGAAGTCCCATTGACTGGTTTTATTGTACTGTCAGAAATGCAGCAGATAGTAGATTGGGTGGCTAACAGTGCCTCCAGTCCCTTCACTTTTTCTCCCACCCAGTCCCCTGCTGAAAGCTCAGAGTTGGCACCTACAGCCCATGGCCATCTGTCTTTCAACTCAACCCCTTGCAAATCAGGCAAGCAGTCTGAGCCCCAAGTCATGCAGCAGTCTCTTATGCTTTTTGATGACTCTGCTGGCAGGGTTTACGTGGGCCATCCACATAGCCCTGGCCCAGAAGTGCAAGAGGACGAGGACATGGGAAGACCACCGCAGCACGTCTCTGATGAGAACTAGTGTTGATCACTAATTTTCAAATTTGTATTGTGAAAATCAGCACTTCGAGAATTCACGAATATTTAAAATATAGTGATATACACTCACCTAAAGAATTATTAGGAACACCATAGTAATACGGTGTTGGACCCCCTTTTGCCTTCAGAACTGCCTTCATTCTATGTGGTATTGATTCAACAAGGTGCTGATAGCATTCTTTAGAAATGTTGGCCCATATTGATAGGATAGCATCTTGCAGTTGATGGAGATTTGAGGGATGCACATCCAGGGCACGAAGCTCCCGCTCCACCACATCCCAAAGATGCTTTATTGGGTTGAGATCTGGTGACTGTGGGGGCCATTTTAGTACATTTTAGTACATTTAGTACATTCGAATATTCAAATTTGCAAATATTCTACAAAATATTTGCAAAATATTGCAAATTCAAATATGACCCCTGCCGCTCATCACTAATGATGATGAAACACAGGAGCCAACTGCTGCGGCTTTCTGCAATTTGAACACCGACAAGAATGTCAGGGGTAAAGAGTGGGTGGAAGATTATATGGAGAATGATGAGGTACTAGACCCCACATGGAATCAAGTTCATGGGAGTGACGTGTGCATTTTGACACAAGGGGTGGCGGTCGCACAGAGGCACCAGCACAGCAAAAGAGGGAGCAGGGTGCAAAAGCGTCTGTTACATTCTTGGGTGACATTTTACCATTTTTGCCGTGAATAAACCCCTGCTCTGCATAGGTGACAGGGACATACATTTCAAAAAATCGTCTGTTACATTCTCGGGAGACATTTTAACATTTTTGCTGTATACAAACCCCTGCTCTGCATAGGTATCAGGGACCTAAATTTTGTTAAATTGTCTGTTCCAATGGTGGGTGACATGAACCCAGTTTTGCCGTTAATAAACCCCTGCTCTGCATAGGTGACAGGGAACTAAATAAATAAAATAATTGCCTGTTACATTCTCGGGTGACATTTTACCATTTTTGCCATATACAAACCCCTGATCTGCATAGGTGACAGGGACCTAAATTTCTAAAATTCGTCTGTTACATTGATGATTGACATTAACCCATTTTTGCCGGCGAAAAACCCCTGCTTTGCATTGGTGACAGGGAACTAAATTCATTAAAAATGTCTGTTACTAATCGGAAGATGCGCGAGTACAAGCGCACGCTGATAGATGCTCTGCTGATGGTATTCCCACCTGACAGCGGGGGCTCAGTGGAAGTACAAGGCGAAGGCTGAGGAGGAGGAGGAGGTCACCAACGCAGCTGGGCACCGCCAGCACCTCAGAAGGCAGGGTTAGCATAGTTTTGTCAACACGCCACATTAACCAGCACCACCAGCTGATATGGAACATTTTAGCAGGAGGCAGCATTTCACCAACATGGTGGTGCAGTATGTGTGCACACGCCTACACGAACTCACTGATGGGTCTGCCCTCTTCAACTTCTGGGTCTCCAAATTGGGCACATAGCCGTGTTTAGCACGGCAGGGGGCGTTATCACAGACAAGTGCAGCCACCTGTCCACAGCCAATGTGAACAAGCTCACGTTCATTAAAATAAACCAGGCATGGATTCCTCAGGACTTGTCCGTATCTTGTGCAGAATAGACATGAATACCGGCCTCACCCAGCCATTGTTGTACTCTAGCGCACTTTCTTTGTTTTATTTTATATATTTCCCAATGTTTTGGGGTCTACCCAAATTTAACCCCTTCAACCCCGGGCCTGTTTTCACCTTCCTGCCGAGGCCATTTTTTACAAATCTGACATTTGTCACTTTATGTGGTAATAACTTTAAAACACTTTTACAGGCCATTCTGAGATTGTTTTCTCTTCACATATTGTAGTGGTAAAAATAAGTATAAAAACTAAGATTTTAATTCATAAAAAAATTAAAAAGTTACCCAAAATTTTGAAAAACTTCAATTTCTCTACTTTTATAATAGATAGTAATACCTTCAAAAAATAGTAATTACTTTACATTCCCCATATGTCTACTTTATGTTTGGATCATTTTGATACATTTTATTTTTTGGGGACGTTAGAAGGATTAGAAGTATGGAAGCAAATCTTGAAATTTTTCAGAAAATTTCCAAAACCCACTTTTTAAGGACCAGTTCAGGTCTGAAGTCACTTTGTGAGGCTGACATATTAGAAACCACACAAAAATGACCCCATTTTAGAAACTACACCCCTCAAGGCATACAAAACATATTTTACAAACTTTCTTAACCCTTTAGGTGTTCCACAAGAATTGATGGAAAATGGAGATGAAATTCCAGAATTTCACTTTTTGGGCAGATTTTACATTTTAATCCAAGGGTTAACAGCCAAATAAAACTCAATATTTATTACCCTGATTCTGCGGTTTACAGAAACACCCCACATGTAAACTGCTGTATGGGCATGTGGCAGGGCGCAGAAGTAAAGGAACTCCATATGTTTTTGGAAGGCAAATTTAGCTGAACTGGTTTTTAGATGCCATGTCCCATTTAAAGCCCCCCTGATGCACTCCTACAGTAGAAACTCAAAAAAAGACCACATTTTAGAAACTACGGGATAAGGTGCCAGTTTTATTGGTACTATTTTGGGGAACATATGATTTTGTATTGCTCTATATTACGTTTTTTGTGAGGCAACAAAAAAATGTTTTGGCACAGTTTTATTTTTTTATTTTTACAGCGTTTAACCGAGGGATTAGGTCATGTGACTTTTTTTATAGAGCAGATTGTTACGCACGTGGCAATACCTAATATATCTACACAATAATAGCATTTTTGAAATCAAAATAACGATATTTTAGTGTTTGAGAGCAATAGCTTTTTTATTTTTTGACCAATTCTCTCAGGTATGTCTGTAAATTCTCTCAGGTATGGTCTAATTTTTTGCGGGATGAGGTGACGGTCTGATTGGTACTATTTTGGGGGGCATATGCTATTTTGATCACTTGCTATTGCAATTTTTGTGATGTAATGTGACAAAAATGGCTTTTTTTACACATATTTTTTTTTTTTTTACGGTGTTCATCTGAGTGGTTAGGTCATGTGATATTTTTATAGAGCTGTTTGTTACAGATGTGTAGATACCTAATATGTATATTTTTTATGCATTTCACTTTAGCACAATAATAGCAGTTTTGACACAAAAAAAATTGATGTTTTAGTGTCTCCATGTTCTGAGAGCTATAATTTTTAAATTTTTTGGGCGATTGTCTTAGGTAGGGGCTCATTTTTTGCGGGATAAGGTGATGGTTTTATCGATACCATTTTGGGAGGCATACGCCTTTTTGATTGCTTGGTGTTGCACTTTTTGTGATGTAAGGTGACAAAAATGGCATTTGTTTTACACAGATTTTATTTTTATTTTTTTATGGTGTTTATCGGACAGGGTGGATCATGTGATATATTTTTAGAGCTGGTCATTCCAGACGCGGCGATACCTAATATGTGTGTTTTTTTTTCTGTTTTTATTATAAAATAAGGGGAAAGGGGGGTTTACTTTTTGCTTTTTTTATTAATTTTATTACTTTTTTTTACTTTACTTTATTTCTGACATTCACTTTTGGGGGTCTGATCCCCTCTGATCCCCTCTCCAATGCATTACAATACATCTGTATTGTAATGCATTGCCTGTTAGTGTATGACACTGAGTCATACACTAACAGGTTGCCTAGCAGACCCAGCCTGAGGCTGTATCTCCTCGGCTCCCGTAGAAGGCAGTTTCCAATGCTGTGCAAGGCATTGGGCAGCCTCTGCAGAGCATCGGGCTGCCTTGTGTCGCATCGGGTCCCTGCCACAGCAGCGCGTGGACTCGATGCTCTCCCTCACTCAACACAAACCTCTTCTATGTCGCGGTCAGCGCGGACCACGGCATAAAAGTGGTTAATCCACCGGCATCGGCTTTTACAGCGATGCCGGCGGATACAGCAGGGGCCAGGCTACCACGGACTGCCAGGCACCTGCAGTTATCGCGCGAGGACTGCTCCGGTGCCTGCGCGATCACTATGACGTAATAGTACATCAAATTGCGGGAACTCAGTGGTTCCCATGACGTAACAGTACATGAAAGGTCGGGAAGGGGTTAAACCCAAAAAATAAAAATGAAATAAAACACAAAAGCAAAAAACACTGTTGGCTACCTCCTCCTCCACCGCTGCTTCCATCTACACCGCCACATCCACCGCCTCCTCAACCTTCTACTCCATATGGACCTCCTCCTCCTAGATCAAGATTATTATTTTTTAATTTTACGTATTTTATGTTATTTTAGGTCCCCTATCTACGTTTGTTTGCAGAGCACTTGCCATGCTCTTAACCACATTTTTCTGTCTTTTGCAGCCCTCTAGCCCTTTTCATGACTTTTTTTAGAGCCATTTTAGTGCACCAAAGTTCAAGTCCCCATTGACTTCAACGGGGTTCAGGTTCGGGGTCAAGTTCGGATTCAGAACTCAAACTTTTTTGCAAAGTTTGGCCGAATCTGTCGAACCCGAACTTCCAGGTGTCTGCTTAACTTTAGTGACATATTCAGTAAATATTTACAGTTGCAAGAAAAAGTATGTGAACCCTTTGGGATGATATGGATTTCTGCACAAATTGGTCATATAATGTGATCTGATCTTCATCTAAGTCACAACAATAGACAATCACAGTCTGCTTAAACTAATAACACACAAATAATTAAATGTTTCCATGTTTTTATTGAACACACCATGTAAACATTCACAGTGCAGGTGGAAAAAGTATGTGAACCCTTGGATTTAATAACTGGTTGAACCTCCTTTGGCAGCAATAACTTCAACCAAACATTTCCTGTAGTTGCAGATCAGACGTGCACAACGGTCAGGAGTAATTCCTGACCATTCCTCTTTACAGAACTGTTTCAGTTCAGCAATATTCTTGGGATGTTTGGTGTGAATCGCTTTCTTGATGTCATGCCCCAGCATCTCAATCGGGTTGAGGTCAGTACTCTGACTGGGCCACTCCAGAAGGCTTATTTTCTTCTGTTTAAGCCATTCTGTTGTTTATTTACTTCTATGGTTTGGGTCGTTGTCCTGTTCCAACACCCATCTTCTGTTGAGCTTCAGCTGGTGGACAGATGGCTTTAATTTCTCCTGAAAAATGTATTGATAAACTTGGGAATTCATTTTTCCTTCGATGATAGCAATCCGTCCAGGCCCTGATGCAGCAAATAACCCCCATACCATGATGCCCCCACCACCATACTTCACAGTTGGATGAGGTTTTGATGTTGGTGTGCTGTGCCTCTTTTTCTGCACACATAGTGTTGTATGTTTCTTCCAAACAACTCAACTTTGGTTTCATCTGTCTACAGAATATTTTGCCAGTACTGCTGTGGAACATCCAGGTGCTCTTGTGCAAACTGTAAATGTGCAGCAATGTTTTTTTTTTGGACAGCAGTGGTTTCCTCTTTGGTATCCTCCCATGAAATGTATTCTTGTTTAGTGTTTTACGTATTGTTAGCATATGCCATCGACTTTTGTAAGTCTTTAGCTGACACTCTAGGATTCTTCTTCACCTGATTGAGCAGTCTGCGCGGTGCTCTTACAGTCATCTTTACAGTACAGCCAATCCTAGGGAGAGTAGCAGCAGTGCTGAACTTTCTCCATTTATAGACAATTTGTTACCGTGGACTGATGACAGCAAGGCTTTTGGAGATACTTTTATAACCCTTTCCAGCTTTATGCTAGTCAACAATTCTTAATCATAGGTCTCCTGAGAGCTCTTTTGTGCGAGGCATCATTCACATCAGGCAATGCTTCTTGTGAAAAGCAAACCCAGAACTGGTGTGTGTTTTTTATAGGGCAGGGCAGCTGTAACCAACACCTCCAATCTCATCTCATTGATTGGACTCCAGTTGGCTGACACCTCACTCCAATTAGCTCTTGGAGATGTTATTAGTCTAGGGGTTCACATACTTTTTCCACCTGCACTATGAATGTTTACATGGTGTGTTCAATAAAAACATGATAACATTTAATTCTTTGTGTGTTATTAGTTTAAGAAGACTATGATTGTCTATTGTTGTGACTTAGATGAAGATCAGATCACATTTTATGACTAATTTGTGCAGAAATGCATATCATTCCAAAGTGTTCACATACTTTTTCTTGCAACTGAATATGGCCAGGTAATAGCGATACAACTGGTGACTGGTAGATCGCTGAGAATCATGTCATGGTCTTACCTTCTTGCTGTTCCCCTTCGTTTGACATGTGCTGGCGGCCATCTTGGTTTCTGGGTTTCTTGTAGCCTCCCACCCTGCGGCTTCTCCTTCCCACTGGGAGGAGCTGGATGCCCAGCTCATATATATAGGAGGTCTGTGGTTTCAGTTCCTTGCTTGGTCCTCCTGTGTTCACATGCTTCTAAGACTGCTGCTGCTTCTGGTTCCTGATCCTGGCTTCGTCTGACTACCCTTCTGGTTCCTGATCCTGGCTTCGTCTGACTACCCTGCTGGTTCCTGATCCAGGCTTCGTCTGACTACCCTGCTGGTTCCTGATCCAGGCTTCGTCTGACCACCCTTCTGGCTCCTGACCTCTGGCTTCGCAAGACCCTGCTTCGGTTTAGCCATCCATTTGGACTTTCGCCTTACAGCTTGATTTTTAATAAAGCCTTCTTATTTCCACTTATCTCTGTTGTACGTCCGGTTCATGGTTCCATGACATTAGGACCAAGCCATGAATTCTGACGGTACAGGGCCATCCTCGCTACCTACGCTGGTTGCCAGACTTGATCAGCAGGATCACCTGTTGGGTCGGTTCGCTGTGGCGTTGCAAACCCTGCTTGAACGCACGGCTCATTTAGCTTCCGTTGCCGATGGGTCGGTTGTCGCTCCTGGGCCCGCTCCTACTGCCGCTCCGGTTGTTGCGCCAGAGTCTACCCCGACACCTGTTGCTGCGCCTGTGGTGTTTCGGGGTATGACCGGTTCTGCCCCCCTTCCACAGCGCTTTGGGGGAGAGCCAACTCAGTGCCGAGGTTTCCTTAACCAGGTGGGCATTTATTTCGAGTTGCTGCCACATGCCTTTCCTACTGAGAGATCAAAGGTGGGCTTCTTGATCTTGCTGCTCTCGGACAAGGCCTTGGCCTGGGCCAGCCCTTTATGGGAGAACAACAATCTGGTGGTTGCCGAGTTTTCCGGTTTTGTTGCTTCTCTTCGGAGGGTATTCGATGTGCCGGCTCGTGCTGCCTCTGCTGCGAAGCTCCTTATGTCCATCAGACAGGGTTCACGATCCGTAGCTGAATACGCCACTGAGTTTCGTACCTTGGCAGCAGAGGTGGGCTGGAATAATGAGGCTCTGGTCGCTGCTTTCTCTCATGGTCTCTCGGATGCCTTGAAGGATGAGGTTGCAGCTAAGGACCTACCAGTGGAGCTCGAGTCTCTTATTTCTTTCCTGATTTTGATTGACACCAGACTCAGGGAGAGACCTTCCTTTAAGGAGAGCCTGCGGAGGCCTTCTAACAGATTGGCGCCTACGTTTGCTGTCCCACCCGTGCCTCCCTCTCCTCCCACGCCTCCTGGGGATGACTTGTCTGGGGGTGAACCCATGCAGCTGGGGTTTGCTCGCCTGTCCGAGGGGGAGAGGGTACTCCGGAGACGCGAGGGCCGATGCATGTACTGTGGTTTCGGTGGGCATTTTCGGTTGGCATGCCCGAACCGTCCGGGAAACGCTCGCACCTGAGATCCTGTCGGGGGCAGATCTTGGGTGGAGTCTCCTCGTCCCCGGTTTCCCGTGTTGACAAACCACTGATTACTGTTGTCCTCTCCTGGGTCGGGGGCTCGGTGACGACCCAGGCGTTGGTGGACTCTGGTGCTGGTGGTTTGTTCATTGATAGTGTGTTCGCTGCCGCCAATTCCATTCCTCTGCAGCCTCGAGGTTCCCCACTGGCTCTTGAGGCGATAGACGGCAGACCCCTTCTGCCGCCACACGTGACTCATGAGACCCTTCCAGTGGGGATGGCCATTGGTGCCGTTCACAGAGAGTCGGTCTGTCTCCAGGTTATTTCGTCTCCACACTACTCGGTGGTCTTGGGGTACCCCTGGCTCCAGAAGCATAATCCGACTTTCGATTGGAAATCGGCCGAGATCCTCTCGTGGTCACCTCAGTGTGGGGCTAGTTGCATCCATGGGCCTGTCAAGTTGCTGTGTACTTCCTCGGACTCTCTGTTGCCTCCTGAATACGAGGAGTACCGGGATGTATTCGATAAGGTGCGCGCGGTTGCCCTACCTCCGCACCGCCCATACGATTGTGCCATAGAGTTACAATCTGGTGCCGTTCCTCCTCGTGGCAAAATCTATCCACTGTCGGTAGCGGAGAATGAGGCCAGGGAGGAGTACGTGAGGGAGGCGCTTTCACGCGGACACATTCGCAAATCCTCGTCCCCGGCAGGGGCTGGATTTTTCTTTGTGAAAAAGAAGGGCGGTGAGTTGAGGCCTTGCATCGATTACAGGGGTCTCAATCGCATCACGATCAAGAACGCTTACCCGATACCCTTGATTTCCGAGCTGTTCGATCGCCTCAAAGGGGCCACGGTCTTTACCAAACTCGACCTGAGGGTGGCATATAACCTGGTAAGGATCAAGGCGGGCGATGAGTGGAAGACCGCGTTTAACACCAGGACCGGTCATTATGAATCCTTGGTTATGCCCTTTGGGTTGTGCAATGCGCCCGCAGTCTTCCAGGAATTCATCAACGATGTTTTCCGTGACCTGTTGCAGCAGTGTGTGGTGGTCTATTTGGATGACATCTTGGTATATTCTGAATCCATGGAGGCCCACATTCTGGATGTCAGACGAGTGTTGCAACGGTTACGAGAGAACAAGCTGTTCGGTAAGCTTGAGAAATGCGAATTTCACCGATCCCAGGTAACCTTCTTAGGTTACATCATTTCCGCTGAGGGGTTCTCCATGGATCCTGAGAAGGTTTCGGCTGTCTTACAGTGGCCCCAGCCCAGTGGTCTTCGTGCCCTGCAGCGCTTTTTGGGCTTCGCCAATTATTATCGGAAGTTCATCAGGGACTTTTCCATGCTAGCCAAGCCTCTCACGGATCTGACCAGGAAGGGCAGTAATCCCCAGGTCTGGCCGCCCAAGGCCATCCGAGCTTTTGAGGCTCTAAAGTCCGCCTTTGTGTCGGCTCCGATTCTGTCGCATCCCAACCCTGGGTTGCCTTTCGTCCTCGAGGTGGACGCGTCTGAGACGGGAGTAGGCGCCCTCCTGTCTCAGCGTAGAACACCAGAGGGCCCTCTGCTTCCTTGTGAGTTTTACTCCCGGAAACTGTCTTCCGCGGAGTGCAACTATCAGATTGGTGACAGGGAGTTATTGGCCATCGTGCAGGCACTTAAAGAATGGAGGCACTTGCTCGAGGGCTCAGTGGTTCCGGTTCTCATCCTGACGGACCACAAGAATCTGACCTACCTCTCTGAGGCCAAGAGATTGACACCACGTGAGGCCAGATGGGCTCTGTTCTTGTCACGTTTTAATTACGTGGTCTCCTACCTACCCGGTTCCAAGAACATCAGAGCGGATGCCTTATCACGGCAGTACTCCGAGCTGTCCGGGGAGGAGTCGATTCCGACTTCGGTCATACCTCCGAATCAGATCCTGGCCGCCATTCGCACCAGCCTGACCTCTCCCCTGGGTGAGCAGATTTTGACGGCTCAATCTGGTGCTCCCTCTGGGAGACCCAACGGCAGATGTTTTGTGCCTGAGGAGTTGCGCACTCGGTTGTTGCGAACCTACCATAACTCCAAGACCGCGGGGCATCCTGGAAAGAATCAGCTGTCCTGGGCTGTTTCACGTCTGTTCTGGTGGCCTTCTCTACATTCCGACATCGCCGCATATGTAGCGGCATGCTCCGTTTGTGCCCAGAGTAAGTCCCCTCGGCACCTTCCGTTGGGCCTTTTGCAACCCATAGCCACCGGGGAGCGCCCATGGTCACACCTGGGGATGGATTTCATTGTGGACCTCCCTGCATCCCGAGGCCATACGGTCATTCTCATGATAGTGGATCGGTTTTCCAAAATGTGCCACTGTGTTCCTCTCAAGAAGTTACCCTCTGCACAAGAGTTGGCCACGATTTTTGCCAGGGAGGTCTTCCGGTTGCACGGGTTGCCCAAGGAGATTGTGTCGGATCGGGGGAGTCAGTTTGTGTCCAGGTTCTGGCGCGCCTTTTGCTCCCAGTTGGGGATTCATCTCTCTTTCTCCTCGGCCTACCACCCTCAGTCCAATGGGGCCGCAGAACGATCCAATCAGGCCTTGGAGCAATTCCTTCGTTGCTATGTCTCCGATCACCAAGACAATTGGGTTGACCTCCTGCCTTGGGCTGAGTTTGCCAGGAACACGGCGGTGAACTCTTCCTCTGGGACGTCTCCCTTCATGGCCAATTATGGGTTCCAACCTGCCGTGTTACCGGAGGTATTCTCTCCACAGGATATTCCGGCTGTGGAGGATCACCTTTCCGTCCTACGTGCTTCTTGGGTACAGATCCAGAGGTCCCTTGAGGTCTCTGCGCAGCGCCAGAGACTCCAGGCTGATCGCAGACGAGCGCCCGCTCCTTCCTACCAGGTCGGAGACCACGTATGGTTGTCCACCCGCAACCTCAACCTTCGAGTGCCAACTCCCAAGCTGGCGCCTCGCTTTGTTGGTCCCTTCCGAGTGCTTCGCAGGGTAAACCCGGTAGCCTATGCCCTTGCGCTTCCTCCTGGCATGCGGATCTCCAACGTGTTTCATGTCTCCCTGTTGAAGCCACTGGTGTGTAATCGTTTCACTTCCTCGGTTCCTCGGCCTCGTAGGGTCCAAGTGGGCAATCGTGAGGAGTATGAGGTGAGCAATATCCTAGACTCACGCCTGGTCCGCGGTCGGGTGCAGTTTTTGGTCCATTGGCGTGGTTATGGTCCAGAGGAGCGTTCCTGGGTTCCCTCCGCAGATGTCCATGCTCCTGCCTTGCTCCGAGCCTTCCACGCACGCTTCCCTCAGAAACCGTTCTTTACTCCGCGGAGGAGGGGCCCTTGAGGGGGAGGTACTGTCATGGTCTTACCTTCTTGCTGTTCCCCTTCGTTTGACATGTGCTGGCGGCCATCTTGGTTTCTGGGTTTCTTGTAGCCTCCCACCCTGCGGCTTCTTCTTCCCACTGGGAGGAGCTGGATGCCCAGCTCATATATATAGGAGGTCTGTGGCTTCAGTTCCTTGCTTGGTCCTCCTGTGTTCACATGCTTCTAAGACTGCTGCTGCTTCTGGTTCCTGATCCTGGCTTCGTCTGACTACCCTTCTGGTTCCTGATCCTGGCTTCGTCTGACTACCCTGCTGGTTCCTGATCCAGGCTTCGTCTGACTACCCTGCTGGTTCCTGATCCAGGCTTCGTCTGACCACCCTTCTGGCTCCTGACCTCTGGCTTCGCAAGACCCTGCTTCGGTTTAGCCATCCGTTTGGACTTTCGCCTTACAGCTTGATTTTTAATAAAGCCTTCTTATTTCCACTTATCTCTGTTGTACGTCCGGTTCATGGTTCCATGACAAATCATTTCTTTCTTTTCAGCATTAAGTTCACACTTCAGTTATCTGTTCAGTTATTTTTTTATCAGTTTTTATGAGCCAAAACAAAGGCTCAAAAACACAGGATAGATGCAAATCTTCACTTTATACCTTATCTATAAGCAGGCCTCAGTACTGGTTTTGGCTCACTATAACTGATGGAAATAACTGAACAAATAACTGAAGTGGAAGTTGGCCTTAAGAGGGGTATAAATACATAATATAAAATAATACTTGTGCAATGAGCATGAACTAAGTAACAGACTGGTACAGATAGGAAGAGAACCCTACCTGTAAGAGCTTACCATCTACAAGAGATATGGGAATGGCATAGTAGATTATGGTAACATTTGCTCACCTGGCTATGTGGTGACAGTGGGCTTATTGCAGGTGATAAACTTTCCTGAAGAGGTGGGCTTTTAGGTTGCTCATTGGTCTGAGGAACTAGTGAGGATTATAAGGAAAATAACTACTTGGAACTGAAAACCATTGGATATAAATATTTGCCACTGCGATATTCTTTTAAATTTCCCGCAGCTAAAAGGATTGGCCAATCAGAAACTAGGCACCGTGTGACGTCAAGCCGCATCACCATCACGTGCAGCATCAAATGGTAAGGCGAGCGATCACGTGGGACGCCACGCAGGTCCTTGCACAACGGAAGACACTGTAACAGATGAAGAGGGGTAAAGTAAAACATATTCTTTACTGTTCCTCCGCATTATAATATACATGCTTTGCCAACAATAATGGCTACACGAAAGAATAATATTGGGAAAGTTTGCAAAAGACTTCAAGTGTATTGGAAACCTGCTAGGAGAGTCGCCCTCTCTTTAATAGGTGGGTGTTCTAGCACTTGGAAACCCGGCGAACACAAGAATAATTACTACTGTATTCACACCAGCAACTATTTTACAGTGATTTAATATAGGAAGACTACCTATATGGTATATGGTTCACGGTTTTTAAGAACACCTGTATGCTAACTAATTTTTTGTTGTGCACAACATATTTTATTCAACTGAGCACTTTCTCATGTTCTCAATTTTTGCACGGCTTTTTGATTTATAATATATTGGACTTTTTTTGCAACTATATTGCACACCTTTTGAAGAACATCACTATCTCACAAAAGGGAATCAACATATTTTGTTCGGCCTAAGTGACTTTATATTCCAGGATCCATTGAACAAACTCTTTCAACATTTTGGACACCAGGGACACTTAAAATTTGTCCAACATCATCCATTGGTATATATATGCCTTTCCCAATAAGATTCTATACTCGAGAACCCCTCGGGTTGTCACTTCATTTTACATCTTTTTTATATATACATTTTTATGTATATTTTTATATATATTTTTCTCATCATTATACATTCTTATTTTTATTCTATACTATTCAATGATCTATACACAAACAAATAATATCACAAATTAAATATTTTAACTGAAAACATTAAATACTTTCAATTTGAACCAAATGTGAGTTTGCCATCGCAATTCTTTCTTCCAATACAGGGCTTTTAGGTTGCTTTTGAAGGATTGGATTTTGGGGGAGAATCTGATATGTGGGGTAGTGAGTTCTAGAGTATGGGGAAATAGAGGGTGCTATCTCTCCTTAGCATGATAAGACTTATAGGTCACAGATGTTCCTCTGAAATTCTAGGAAGAAAGGGATGCAAATAAGCTCTGCCTTTAATGCCACCAGATGTAAGGCTGCTATCCTATAAGTCAATGTTAGACACTTTAAATAGGTCTTGAGACATGACTGAGATATTAAATAAGCCAGCAACTCATCTGCAGACAGCTGTTTCAGGGTGATTGCTCCTCATTAGTGCAGAACAGAGAGTACTGGCTTAACTGGGGGAGAGGCCTAAGTCAGGATTTGGGGGGTAATATCTCTCTTTAAGGAGAGAGCTCCTTAATCAGCATGAGGAGGCTTATAGGCCTACATGCTCCTCTGGAATCTGGGAAGAAAGGGATGCAAATTAACTCCTAACAAGCTCTGGCTCTAATGCCAACAGATGTAAGGCAGCTATTCTATAAGTTAATGTTCAACCCTTTAAATAGGTCTTGAGACATGATTCAGATATTAATAAGCCAGCACCTCATATGGGGAATGCATAAGAGAAATCTTTAAGACAATTGTGTGAGGAACAGACAAGAAAGGTGTCTTGTAAGGATCATAGTTCATTTGTGGGGATGTATTGAGAAAGCAGGATAGAGATGTAAGGAGGTTGTGGAAAGCCTTATGTGTAGTTGTTAATATCTCAAACTGAATTTGCTGGGCAATGGGGAGCCAGTGAAGGGATTGGCAGAGGGGAGAGGCAGAGGAGAAATGAGAGGAGAGGTAGATTAACCTAGAAGCCAAGTTGAGGATAGATTGGAGGGATGTTAGAGTACTTCAGTAGTTAGGGGCAACAGAGGTGGATATTGCATTAGTCCAGGTGAGAGATGATGAGGGCATGCAATAAGGAAGCAGGTATCTTATGCTGAGGGATGTGAGGGTTTGCAATAGGATAGAATGGTCGACTGTGTCAAAGGTGGAAGACACGACAATTAGGAGGAGTACAGAATAATAACATTTATCTCCAGCAAGAAGGTAGATCATTGACAACTTTGTTTAGGGCAGTTTCAGTGGAGTGATTGAGTCGGAAGGGAGATTGTAGCAGATCAAAAAGTGAGTTTGGTGACAGGTGAGGGGACAGTTTAAGATGAACGTGTTGTTTAAGGAATTTTTATGTGAATGGGAGAAGTGAGATTGAGCAATAGCTGGATAGAGAGAATGGGTCCTAGAAAGTCTTCTTGAGTATGGGTACGTTGGTGTTATGTTTAAAAGAGGAAGGGACAGCACCAGTGGTTAGTGGTTTTAAGAAGTGGGTTACGGCAGAGATAACTATAGTGTTTGTAGGAATACGTTTAGATGAAATTGGTTCAAGTGCACAGTTGGTGAGGTGTTATCTGGAGATTAATGTGGGAAGCTTTTGTTTTAGTGATTGTAAATTGCATTATGTGGGATGATTGATCATACCATATACTTTTATGCTTGCTATGTTCCTATTAAGCCCACAGGCAGGTCTCGATAGATACTTTGCTATGTCATGCCTTGGACCCTTGAGAAGCCTTGAGGCTGCCATAGCAACTGAATGACAATCTTGTCTCGGGGGGAGTCATTTGCTCACTGGGAGTGCTGCAATCCCGGTAACTGATCATCACTCAGATGCTGGGGTCACAATTGACCACAGAATCTGAAAGGTTGATAATGGACTCTGATAACGAGTGTCTGCTGCACCTGGGGGCTCAGTAGCCATCGATAAAGACCCGGCATCTGCCATACATGTATGGAGGATGTCAGGAAGTGGTTAAATAATAACTTCCCTGATCATATGCCTGTTTTCCCTGATGTATTGATTAGATTTATTTGGATAAATATTCTACTTTGTCAATATCTTTTAACAGATAATCTGATAAATATATGTACCGGTTTGTATTTTTTCTGATAACTTGTTCTAATGCCAAATTAATGATCCTGGTTGGAAGAACTTCATGAACCATATTTGTGGGCTTTGGACAAAGATCCAGAGCCAGCATCAGCACCCGGCATACCTGGGCAAGTGCCGGGGGCCCACTGTTCCTTAGGGGGCCAACTCATTTCGTCACTTCAAAATTTCCAGTCCAGTTTCGCAGTCCCATTAAACATCACCCTGCCTTTACATACTACCACAGCGCTGCCTGCGCATTATGTCACTGTGCAGGACGTCCAGGTGGGCTGACAGTCCGAGCGTAAGTACAGCCTGTACTGTACTAGTAGGATGGGATCAGCAGCAATTTACAAGGCATAGATTACATACCAAGGACCGATCACAGCAAGGGAGGAGGCGGAGCATATCAGCAGATGACAGCAAATTATGATCAGGTGGCCAGTCACAGTAGGGGGCAGGGCTTAGAAGTGGTGTGGAACTGGGAAGAAAGTGGTGGGTAACTGGTTTCAGATAGACTTGTAGTTCTCTCCTTGCTGAGCCTTATAGTTCTCTGCCCTTATACTTCCCAGTACTGTCCTCTGGTAATCAGTAATGACAGGCTGGCTGGACATCATGAGCCTTGTAGTTCTGTCAGAGAGCTACAAGGCTCAGCATGTCCAGCCTGTCATTACTGATTACCAGAGAACAGTATTGGCGGATAGTATAGAAGAGAACTTTTCTGCTATACTAACCAACAGGACTGTCCTCTGGTAATCAATAATGACACCATGGACATGCTGAGCCTTGCAGTTCTCTTCTATACTATGTACCAGTACTGTCCTCTGGTAATCAGTAGAGATGGCCTTGCAGTTCGCCCGGCGGTCGGTTCGCGATTCAACGAACATGCAAACATATGGTGATGTTCACATGCGCCATATTCTTTTGCATTGCGCCGAACTTATACCCATGACACATCCATCAGGTGGATCAGGACAGCCAATTGAGATGTTTCAGCACATGGACACCCCCCCACCCTATAACAGAACTAGATCTGGCAGCCGTTTTACATTCTGTGTTTTGACAATGTAGGGAAAGGTTGCTTTGTAGAGCAGGAACAGACTCTTAGGGACACCACACGCTAGCTAATAGAGCCACAAAAGTCCTTTTAAGGACTGGTATAGGTGTGCTATCGATGAGTGTGATATACTGAGTGGTGTGATATACTTATAATATACTTTCTAACATAGAAAGTATATTATAGTGCATTTGTATTGTGCAGCAGTTGTATGTGGTTCTGCTGCGATACAAACGATATTGAAATAACTAATTGCAACTGGTGTGATATACCTGTTACCCCCAAAAAAACTGATTGAGGGGTGCAATATACCTGTTTCCACAAAATACTGATTATGGGGTGCAATATACCTGCTTTCACCAAATATTGATTGAGGCCTAAGATACACTGTATTCCACAAAATACTGACTGAGGGGTGCGATATAACTGCTTTCACCAAATATTGATTAAGGAGTTCTATATACCTGTTTCCACATAATACTGATTGAGGGGTGCGATGTACCTGCTTCTACAAAATACTGATTAAGGCTACTTTCACACTAGCGTTCGATCGGATCCGTTCTGAACGGATCCGATCATATTAATGCAGACGGTGGCTCTGTTCAGAACGGATCCGTCTGCATTATATTGGCAAAAAAAAGCTAAGTGTGAAATTAGCCTGAGCGGATCCGTCCAGACTTGTACATAGAAAGTCAATGGGGGACGGATCCGCTTGAAGATTGAGCCATATTGTGGCATCTTCAAACGGATCCGTCCCCATTGACTTACATTGTAAGTCTGGACGGATCCGCACGCCTCCACGCGGCCAGGCGGAGCGAAGGCTGAACGCCGCCAGACTGATGCAGTCTGAGCGGATCCGCATGCATTCAGACTGCATCAGGGCTGGACGGAAGCGTTCGGGTCCACTCGTGAGCCCCTTCAAACGGAGCTCACGAGCGGACAGCCGAACGCTAGTGTGAAACTAGCCTAAGGGGTACTATATACCTGCTTCCAAAAAAATTATAATTGAGGGGTGCGATATACCTGCTTCCACAAAATACTGATTAAGGGGTTTGATATACCTGCTTCCACAAAATACAGATTGAGTGGTGCGATATACTTGCTATCACAAAATACTGATTAAGGGGTTTGATATACCCGCTTCCACAAAATACTGATTGAGGGGTGCAATATACCTGCTTCTACAAAATACTGATTGAGGGGTGCGAAATACCTGCTTCTACCAAATATAGATTAAGGCCTGTGATACACCGGCTTCCACAAAATGCTGATTGAGGGGTGCGATATACAGTACAGACCAAAAGTTTGGACACACCTTCTCATTCAAAGAGTTTTCTTTATTTTCATGACTATGAAAATTGTAGATTCACACTGAAGGCATCAAAACTATGAATTAACACATGTGGAAATATATACATAACAAAAAAGTGTGAAACAACTGAAAATATGCCATCTTGCCATGATTACTGCTTTGCACACTCTTGGCATTCTCTTGATGAGCTTCAAGAGGTAGTCACCTGAAATGGTCTTCCAACAGTCTTGAAGGAGTTCTCAGAGATGCTTCATGGTTCACTCTCCTTCATAGTTAAATAGCCCTTACACAGCCTGGAGGTGTGTTTGGGGTCATTGTCCTGTTGAAAAATAAATGATGGTTCAACTAAACGCAAACCGGGTGGAATAGCATGCCGCTGCAAGATGCTGTGGTAGCCATGCTGGTTCAGTATGCCTTCAATTTTGAATAAATCCCCAACAGTGTCACCAGCAAAGCACCCCCACACCATCACACCTCCTCCTCCATGCATCACGATGGGAACCAGGCATGTAGAGTCCATCCGTTCACCTTTTCTGCGTCGCACAAAGACACGGTGGTTGGAACCAAAGATCTCAAATTTGGACTCATCAGACCAAAGCACAGATTTTCACTGGTCTAATGTCCATTCATTGTGTTCTTTAGCCCAAACAAGTCTCTTCTGCTTGTTGCCTGTCCTTAGCAGTGGTTTCCTAGCAGATATTCTACCATGAAGGCCTGATTCACACAGTCTCCTCTTAACAGTTGTTCTAGAGATGTGTCTGCTGCTAAAACTCTTTGTGGCATTGACCTGGTCTCTAATCTGAGCTGCTGTTAACCTGCGATTTCTGAGTCTGGTGACTCGGATGAACTTATCCTCCGCAGCAGAGGTGACTCTTGGTCTTCCTTTCCTGGGGTGGTCCGCATGTGAGCCAGTTTCTTTGTAGCGCTTGATGGTTTTTGTGACTGCACTTGGGGACACTTTCAAAGTTTTCCCAATTTTTTGTACTGACTGACCTTCATTTCTTAAAGTAATGATGGCCACTCGTTTTTCTTTACTTAGCTGCTTTTTTTTTGCCATAATACAAATTCTAACAGTCTATTCAGTAGGACTATCAGCTGTGTATCCACCTGACTTCTCCACAACGCAACTGATGGTCCCAATCCCATTTATAAGGCAAGAAATCCCACTTATTAAACATGACAGGGCACACCTGTGAAGTGAAAACCATTTCAGGTGACTACCTCTTGAAGCTCATCAAGAGAATGCCAAGAGTGTGCAAAGCAGTAATCAAAGCAAAAGGTGGCTACTTTGAAGAACCTAGAATATGACATATGTTCAGTTGTTTCGCACTTTTTTGTTATGTATATAATTCCACATGTGTTAATGATGCCTTCAGTGTGAATCTACAATTTTCATAGTCATGAAAATAAAGAAAACTCTTTGAATGAGAAGGTGTGTCCAAACTTTTGGTCTGTACTAGGGCTGCACGATATGGGAATTTTGTGCGATTGCGATAAGGGCCCTAAAAATTGCGATACCGGTATGCGATGCAATATTTTAAGGGAATTGTGCTAGAGGTCTATTTGCTTGGATTTTCAAGGCAAAAGCACACACAAATTACTGATAATGCTGAAATGTAGTTATGCTTAACTCAAGAACTGAAATGCACAGTGTTTTTCAAAATAAAACATCTTTTACTAAATTATATAACATATTTACATTACTGCAAAAGTACAAAATACAAAACTTGCCATTTTCTTAATAGCACTGCACAGAACAGAGAAATAAAATAGAATAAATAAAAGAACATTTGTTCATTAAAATAACGACTTGCCTCCAGCCCCTCCTCCCTCCCCATACTGTAACTGATGTATCCAGGCCGCTCTGTGCAGCATAGCGGCCGGCGATACATCCGTGTCAACCATGTAAAAAGTCAACCATCGCTTTATAAGACGCACTGCCATTTTCCCCCACTTTTGGGGGGGGGGAAAGTTTGTCTTATAAAGCGAAAAATATGGTAATATAATTGCAGCATTTTTGGGTCGGCCAATTGGCGATTGCGATATGGCGATTAATTGCGATTGCTTTGGCGATATATTGTGCAGGCCTAGTCTGTACTGTACCTGATTCCACCAAATATTGATTGAGGGGTTCTATATACCTGTTTCCACATAATACTGATTAAGGGGTGCGATATACCTCCCTCTACAAAATACCGATTAAGGGGTTCTATATTCCTGCTTCCAAAAAAAAAAAGATTGAGTGGTGTGATATACCTGCTTCCACAAAATACTGATTAAGGGGTGTGATATACCTGCTTCCATAAAATACAGATTGAGAAGTGCAATATACCTGCTTCCACCAAATATTGATTCAGGTGTTCTATATACCTGTTTCCACAAAATATTGATTGAGGGGTTCTATATACCTGCTTCTGCAAAATACTGATTGAGGGGTGCGATATACCTGCTTACACAAAAAACTGATTAAGGGGTTTGATATATCTGCTTCCACAAAATACAGATTAAGGGGTGCGATAGACCTACTTCCACAAAATACTGATTAAGGGGTTCGATATACCTGCTTCCACACAATATAGATTGAGGCCTGCAATATACCTGCTTCCACAAAATACTGATTAAGGGGTTTGATATACCTTCTTCCACAAAATACTGATTAAAATGTGTGATATACCTGCTACCAATAAAGATTGATTGAGGGGTGGGATATACTTGCTTCTACAAAATAAAGATTAAGGGGTTTTATATACCTGCTTCCACAAAATAGTGATTGAGGGGTGCGATATACCTGCATCCACCAAATATTGATTTAGGCCTGCGATACACCAGCTTCCACAAAATACTGATTGAGGCCGGGGTGCGATATACCTGCTTGCACCAAATATTGATTCAGGGGGTTCTATATACCCGTTTTCGCATAATACTGATTGAGGGATGCGATATACCTGCGTCTACAAATACTGATTAATGGGTTTGATATACCTGCTTCCATAAAAGACAGATTGAGGGGTGTGATTTACCTACTTCCACAAAATATTAATTAAGGGGGTTTAATATACCTGCTTCCACACAATACAGATTGAGGGGTGCAATATACCTGCTTCCACAAAATACTGATTAAAGAGTGTGATATCCCTGCTTCCACAAAATACAGATTATGTGGTGCGATATTCCTGCTTCCACAAAATACTGATTGAAGGGTGCAATATACCTGCTTCTACCAAATATTGATGGAGGGGTGGGATATACCTGCTTCTACAAAATACTGATTAAGGGGTTCTACATACCTGTTTCCACAAAATACTAATTGAGGGGTGCTATATACCTGCTTACACCAAATATTTATTGAGGCCAGCAATACACCAGCTTCCACAAAATACTTATTGAGGGGAGCGATATACCTGCTTCTATAAAATACTGATTATGGGGTTCTATATACCTGCTTCCACAAAATACTGATTATGGGGTTTAATATACCTGCTTTCACCAAATATTGATTGGGGTGTGCGAAACACCTGCTTCCACAAAATATTACCTGAGAGGTGTGATATACCTGCTTGCACCAAATATTGATTGAGGGGTTCTATATACCTGTTTTTACATAATACTGTTTGAGCAGTGCTATATACCTGCGTCTACAAAATACTGATTAAGGGGGTCTATATACCTGCTTCCAAAAAAAAAAAAAAAGATTGAGGGGTGCAATATTTCTGCTTCCAGAAAATACTGATTAAGGGGTTTGATATACCTTCTTCCATAAAATACAGATTGAGGGGTGCGATTTACCTACTTCCACAAAATACTGATTAAGGGCTTTACTATACCTGCTTCCACACAATATAGATTGAAGGGTGCAATATACCTGCTTTCACAAAAATACTTATTAAAGGGTGTGATATCCCTGCTTCCACAAAATACTGATTAAGGGGTGCGATATACCTGCTTCCACAAAATACTGATTAAAGTGTGCAATATACCCGCTTCCACCAAATATTGATTGAGGGGTGGGATATACCTGCTTTACAAAATACTGATTAAGGGGTTTGATATACCTTCTTCCTTAAAATACAGATTGAGGGGTGCGATTTACCTACTTCCACAAAATACTGATTAAGGGGTTTAATATACCTGCTTCCACACAATATAGATTGAAGGGTGCAATATACCTGCTTTCACAAAAATACTTATTAAAGGGTGTGATATCCCTGCTTTCACAAAATACCGATTAAGGGGTGCGATATACCTGCTTCCACAAAATACTGATTAATGTGTGCAATATACCCGCTTCCACCAAATATTGATTATGGGGTGTGATATTCCTGCTTCCACAAAATACTGATTAAAGGGTGCAATATACCGGCTTCCTCCAAATATTGATTGAGGGGTGGGATATACCTGCTTCCACAAAATACTGATTAAGGGGTGTGATATTCCTGCTTCTACAAAATACTGATTAAAGTGTGCAATATACCCGGTTCCACCAAATATTGATTGAGGTGTGGGATATACCTGCTTCTACAAAATACTGATTAAGGGGTTCTATATACCTGCTTCCACAAAATATTGATTGAGGCCAGCGATACCCCAGCTTCCACAAAATACTTATTAAGAGGTGCAATATACCTACTTCTATAAAATACTGATTAAGGGGTTCTATATATCTGCTTCCACAAAATGCTTATTGAGTGGTGCAATATACCTGCTTCCACAAAATACTGATGGAGGGGTGTGATATACCTGTTTTCACAAAATACTGATTTAAGGCGTTTGATATGCCTGCTTCCAAAAAATACAGAGAGGTGCGATATATACCTTCTTTCACAAAATACTGATTGAGGGGTGTGATATACCTGCTTCTTCAAAACACTAATTGAGGGGTTTGATATACCTGCTTCAAATATTGATTCAGTTGTTCTATATACCTCACAAAAAAACTGATTGAGACCTGCGATATACCTGCTTCCACAAATACTGTTCTTCTCTAGTGACTTTGGCACAGCATCATTTTAAAAATGACAGGCAGAGGAAGAGGAAGGCCATTCCGCAGGGGTGATAGGGGTCGGGCAGGTGTACCAGGCCAGAGCCTTATGTCGGAAGTTGGAGAAGGTGCGTGCGAATACGTCAAAGGTTGCACTAGAGTTGGTTTAGTGGCTCACTCAGCCTTCCGCTTCTGCACCCTTCTCATCCTCTGTATCTGCACCCTCCTCACTCTCTGATATGTGCACCCCCAAAGACACCACCACCGCAATAGCCCCTCCACTCGAGTCAGAGGAATTATTTTCCCATCCATGCCCAGAGCTTACCGATGCTCAGCTATTCTTGCAATCGGATAAGGAAAAGGAGGTAGCAACGGCTGCCACCCATCGGTCTGATGACAGTACCCAGATCAGCCCTACTGTTGCTGCCTACTCTGAGATCTCTAATGTCAGTAGTGGTGAAGATGGCAATGATGACGTGTCGTTGGACGTCACGTGGGTGCCTACAAGAGAGGAAGAGGAGAGGAGTTCAGAGGGAGAGACGGAGCATCAGATATGGAAGAGAAGGAGGAGAAGCAGGCAGAACTTGCAGTGCACAAGAGCCAAAAAGCAGACTGCAAATGTATCTGGAGCGAGTCATCCACCATGCACTATCACAGCTTGCGCTCCCAGGACGCCGGCACATGGCTCCGCAGTGTGGGCTTTTTTTAACGTGTCAGCTGCTGACAATAGTGTTGCCATCTGCAGCCTGTGCTGTCAACGCATAACTCACGGTAAGCCCAACACTCCCCTAGGGACGACCACCTTAAGAAGGCACCTGGCATCCCATCACCAAGCCCAGTGGGAGAAACGTTGTCAGAGTCCACAAATCCATACTCCTGGTGCTCCACGTCCTGCCTCTTCTACTTCTTCTCTTTCCTCCCATTTGTCCTCTACTCCACCTTCCATCGTGCCGTTGTCGCGTTCATCTGGCAGAAGGCAGGCTTCCGTGGCCCAAATGTTCGAGAGTGAAAAGTTGATGACACCGGATAACCCTCTTGCCCAACTGCTGACCGCTGGCTTGTCGGAACTGCTGGCCCGCCATCTACTGCCATATAAACTGGTGGACTCGGAGGCCTATAGAAAATTTGTGGCCATTGGCACACCGCAATGGAAGGTCCCCTGAAGGAAATATTTCTCCCAGAAAGACATCCTATAGTTAATGCTATATGGCTACGTTCAGCGGCAATTAAATATATCTATAACACACAGACACATCTGACCACAGACACGTGGTATAGCAACCACGGGCAGGGAAGGTACATACAGTTGCAAGAAAAAGTTTGTGAACCCTTTGGAATGATATGGATTTCTGCACAAATTGGTCATAAAATGTGATCTGATCTTCATCTAAGTCACAACAATAGACAATCAGAGTCTGCTTAACCCCTTAAGGACTCAGCCCTATTTCACCTTAAGGACTTGGCCATTTTTTGTAAATCTGACCAGTGTCACTTTAAGTGCTGATAACTTTAAAACGCTTTGACTTACCCAGGCCGTTCAGAGATGTTTTTTCCGTCACATATTGTACTTCACGACACTGCTAAAATTGGGTCAAAAAAGTTAATTTTTTTGCACAACAAAATACCAAATTTACCAAAAATTTGGAAAAATTTGCAAATTTCAAAGTTTCAGTTTCTCTACATCTGTAATACATAGTAATACCCCCCAAAATTGTGATGACTTTACATTCCCCATCTGTCAATTTTTTTTGGAATGTTACATAGCTTAGAAGTTTAGAAGCAAATTTTTAAATTTTTCAGAAATTTTCCAAATCCTACTTTTTATGGACCAGTCCAGGCCTGAAGTCACTTTGTGAGGATTACGCAATAGAAACCACCCAAAAATGACCACATTTTAGAAACTACACCCCTCAAGGTATTCAAAACTGATTTTATAAACTTTGTTAACCCTTTAGGTCTTCCACAAGACTTCATGGCAAATGGACATAAAATGTAAGAATTTTTTTAATTTTTTTTTTGAAAATTTTCCAATATAATCCATTTTTTCCAGGAAAAAAGCAAGGGTTACCTGCCAAACAAAACTTAACATGGGTTGCCCTGATTCTGTAGTTTGCAGAAATACCCCATATGTGGTCCTAAACTACTGTTTGGCCAAACGAGAGGACATAGAAGGAGCCATATGGTTTTTGCAAGGCAGATTTTGCAGGACTGGTTTTGTTTATACCATGTCCCATTTCAAGCACCCTGTTGCACTTCTAGAATATAAATTCCAAAAGAGTGACTCCATCTAAGAAAGTACACACCTCAAGGTATTCAAAACTGGGTTTACAAACTTTGTTAACTCTTTAGGTGTTCCACAAGAGTTAATGGCAGATGGAGAAACAATTTAGGAATTTCTATTTTTTGGAAAATTTTTCATTTTAACCCGTACCTTATTACTGGAAAAAATGGGTTAATAGCCAAAAAAAGGGGAACGCCATATGGTTTTTGGAAGGCAGATTTTGCTGGACTGCTTTATTTACACCATGTACCCTTTCAAGCCCCCTGATGCACCCCTAGAGTCGAAACTCCATAAAAGTGACCCCATCTAGGAAACTACGGGATAAGGTGGTTGTTCTTTTGGGACTATTTTAGGGTAAATATGATTTTTGGTTGCTCTATATTACACTTTTTTGAGGCACGGTAACAAAAATATGTAATTCTAAAATTGTTTCTACATTCGCTATTATAGTTTTGTGGAACACCTAAAGGGTTAACAAAGTTTGTAAAGTAACTTTTGAATACCTTGAGGGGTGTAGTTTCTTAGATGGGGTCACTTTTTTGTAGTTTCTAGTCTAGGCTACATCAGGGGGGCTTCTAATGGGACATGGTGTAAATAAACCAGTCCATCAAAATCTGCATTCCAGAAACCATATGGCGTTCCCTTCGTTCTATGCCCTGCCGTGTGGCTATATAGCCATTTACGACCACATATGGGGTGTTTCTGCAAACTACAGAATCAGGGCAATAAATAATTCGTTTTGTTTGGTTGTTAACCCTTGCTTTATTACCGGAAAAAAAGGATTCAAATGGATATTTTGCCCAAAAATTTGTGTTTTGGCACAGTTTTTATTTTATATTTTTAACGCTGTTCATCCAAGGGGTTTGGTCAAATGTTATTTTTATAGGGCAGATTCTTACGGACGCACCAATACCTAATATGTCTACATTTTTATATTTATTTAGATTTTACACTATATTATAATTTTAGGAACACAAAAAAATTATTTTAGTATCTCCATAGCCTGGGAGCTACAGTTATTTTTTTTTTTTTGTTGGGCGACTATCTAATGTAGGGGCTCATTTTTTGCGGGATAAGATGGCAGTTTTATTGGCACTAATTGGGGGTGCATATGACATTTTGATCGCTCGCTATTACACTTTATGTGATGTTAGGTGACAAAAAATTGTTTTTTTTTACACGTTTTATTTTTTTAACGCTGTTCATCCGAGGGGATTGGGTTGAATGTTATTTTTATAGAGAAGATTTTTACGGACGCGGAAATGCCCAATATGTATGGCTCTCAGACTTTGGAGACACTAAGCAGGCATCCTCAAACTGCAATTCCCACCATGCCCTGCTGATAGCTGTAGGTTGTCTGGGCATGCTGGGAGTTATGGTTTTACAACATCTGGAGGGCCCAGGTTTCCGGAGTAAAAATCTGCAGAGGAGACTGACTGTGGGGTTGTAATTGGTTTTGTCTCCCCTTGTGATTTATGTTCCACTCCCGTTCATACGTCTGCTGCCGCTGTGATGCTGGGTATGATCCCTGAGACTGCAGCTGACAGATGGATGGTTAGTCTGTCACCGTGGCTGCGACTATTGGTGTGCAGTTTGAGGCCGCCGCTGATTAAATGATAGCGGACACCGATACCCGCTTTGAGATACCTGGCAGGTATTAGAGGCGGTCATTGAGGGTGGATTGCACTGGAGTGAACTGAATGTGGAGAGAAAAGAACGTGGGGTCTGGATTCTGGAGTATAACCCCTAATAACCCCGTTTGAGAAAAGTCCTTTCCTCCTTCAGGTCTTAAGTCAAACTAACTGTATTAGACTTCTTCGAACTAACTAACTAACTGTACTCCCCATATGTCCGGATTCTAGGCCTTGGACCTTAACTCTCTAAAGAAATTATTTTCTTTTTTTTTTTTGGGGGAGGCTCAAGGTCTAGATTAACATTATTGACTTTCTTGTTCCCCCCCTGAACTAACCCCTGTGTCTAAACACGGATTTAATTTACTGTTTATGTTTTGATCCTTGTGATTAATGTGACTAATTTGAAAAGGGGACTATATTTGGTCTTACTATTTTTTTTTGTTATAGGAGGTCAGTAAGCGAGTAAGTGATTGTGTGTAATTTATTTTTTATTTTTATTTTCTCCCCACTTTGATTTTTATTAATAAGGTGTTGTCGTATTGAGGGGGGTGGGGAGGAAAGGGGAGGGGAGGAAGGGAGAGGGAAAGGGAAGGGGGGAAGAAAAAAAGAGGGAAGAGAACTTAAAATGCCGTCAAAAAAAAGGGGAAGAACAGCATGGCCCTACGGGGAGTACCGCTAGGCGATCAGCAGCAGGGTTAGAAAGTGGGCCTAAACAACTGGGTCTAAATAAATATTTGGCCCCGAATTCACCCGGGTCTAGATCCACACAAAAAGAAAAAACTGCGGACACTAGACTGCAGGGCCCGACACATGAGACGTCATCTGAAGGGGGAGAGGGGGAGAGGGGAACCCCTGTGACATATACAGAAACAGACATAAGAATGGGGCAGGACATACTTTGTACGGTTTCACGCATGGAAAATCTAATGGGTAAGGCAGCGTTTGTATGAGATGGAGAAAAGGATTCCCAACCTAGAGCAATCTGTGCAGAAATTAGAGAAGGAGGTGGTATTTTTAAAACAAATAAATGGCAAGATGGAACAAAAATTGGTAGATCAGGAGGATAGATCAAGATGTGTGGGGATCCCAGAGCGAGCGGAGGGAGAAAACTGTACTGATTTTTGGAGAAATGGTTAAGGGAAAATAGTAAAGAAGGTACCCTTTCCCCCTTATTCTCTATCGAAAGAGCACACAGGGTCCCCACAAAAAATAGGGTCCCAGGGGAATACCCTAGAGCGATACTGGTGAAATGTTTATTATCTATGGACCGCGATGGAATACTATCCGATGCCAGAACCTCAGAAAAATACCACATACAGGGTGTAAAGATCAAACTCTTTCCAGATTATTCATTCAGTACTAACGCACAAAGAAGAGAATTTATATCTGTCAAAAAAAGATTAAGGGAGGCAGGTATAAAGTATAGCCTACTTTTTCTGGCAAAACTAAGGGTGGAATATAAAGGCAAGATTGTGTTCTTTCAGACTCCGGAGGAAGTTAGCGAATGGGCGGATGGGGAGGGCCTCTGAGGCTGGGGGGGAGGAGGTGATAGGAGTCTCTATGCTAAGTTATGGAGTCGCCCAGACTGCTGGTTAGCAGAGGGGGGGACTATTTAGATGGGTGGGTATATACGGGATGCGGGAGGGGGGACGTGTAAAACTTTTTTTTTTTTTTTTCTCTCCTCCCCCTCTGTTAGATGGTTAGGATCCTTTCATTGAATGTGAGAGGGCTCCGTGAGAGGGTTAAAAGATATGCTATCCTTGAGTGGATGAAGAGGTTTCTGCCAGCCATCATCTGTTTCCAGGAGACACATTTGGATAAGGAATCAGTAAGGTGGCTGGAGAGGAGATGGATGGTGGCGGGATATTACTCTGTACATACTACTTACTCTAGAGGGGTCTCAATTTTGATACATAAGATTAAATTTAAAGTTTTGGCATGTGAGACCAATGACTATGGCAGATACCTTTTTTTACATTGTCACGTAGAAGGGATTAAAACTGTAATTGCTAATATATATATTCCACCACCATATAAACCAGATGTTTTGTATCAATTGTATAGATTTATGTTGAATAAACAGGAATGTATATTGATTGCAGTAGGCGATTATAATGCGGTTATAGATCCACTGAGGGATAGGATGTCTGGCAGAGGGGGAGGAGCACAAAATGCAGATTTATGTAAACTAGCCCATGAATTTAATTGGGTAGACGTCTGGCGGGTCCAGAACCCTGACGAAACCATGTACTCTTGTTACTCAAAAACACACCAAACCTGGTCGAGAATAGATATGATTTTTGGAAATAAGAATTTAATGTCCCAAAATAGGATTAGGATAAAATATATACCCATGGCTTTGTCAGACCATAATGCAATGGTAATTGAGCTGTACTTGAATAAAAATAATACTTTGCCGTTGTTCAAGTTCAATTCTCATTGGTTATTACTGATCTCAGATAAAGAGAGTATAATTGAGGAGTTAAAATTATTTTTTATGGAAAATAATGGTTCTGCCAATAGACTTACGGTTTGGGACACTTTCAAGGCATTCTTGAGGGGAGTATTGTTTAAAAAGGTAAATTACTGGAAAAAAAGTACTAGAGAGAACGGGAAGGCATTGGAAAAAAAATTGCAAGAGGCAGGAATGGCATGTATAAGATACCCTACTGCATTTAATAAGAGAGTTTGGGAGGAAGAACAGGAAAAGTCAAAAATATACCAACTAGAAAAAAGTAGGAAAGAATTGCTTTTTCAAGGGATCCGGTTAGCCTCGGAGGGTGAAAAGGTTGGCAAAATGCTAGCAAATATAGTGAGAAATCAAAAAGGGAAATCATGGATCAGCGCAATTAAAGATAAAATGGGTAAATTACTCACTACACCGGAAGGCATTAAAAAAGTGTTCTGGGAGTATTTCCTAGAGCTATATAAGTCCAGGGTACAATATTCAAAACAAGAGTTAGATTCATATCTAGACAAGATTGCTTTTAGTAGGATATCCAAGGTCCAAAAAGAATATTTGGAAAAAGAAATAACGGTGGCAGAAATAAATTTAGCTCTGGGGAAGGTTAAACTCGAGAAAACACCAGGTGAAGATGGGCTCCCTTTTGAAATATATAAAACCTTCTCTCAGGTTTTAGTACCAGAGTTAAAAATAACACTGGACGAGGCTCGAAAATTAGGCGACCTACCGAATTCCATGAAGGAAGCAATTATTACATTAATTCCAAAAAAGGGAAAATAACAAACTGATCCCGATTCATATAGGCCAATATCCCTTCTGAATACGGATGTTAAAATTTTGGCAAAAGTCCTAGCTGATAGGCTGTCAAAGGTTATTAAAGTAATAATAAATAAAGACCAGACAGGTTTTATACCGGGCAGAACAATATATTCAAATATAAGAAGGTTATTCCTTAACATCAAAGCCAATAGATTAGATGCAGGGGAGAAAGCAATACTTTCATTGGATGCCCAAAAGGCATTTGATTGTATTGAATGGGAGTATTTATGGGCAGTATTAAGGAGGTTTGGTATAGGGGAGGGATTTATAGGGTGGATCCAGCTAATATATCTCAACCCTAGGGCTAGAGTGGTTGTGGATGGGAGCTTGTCCCTGCCGTTTGCCCTATCCCGTGGCACAAGACAGGGATGCCCTCTCTCCCCACTGTTATTCGCTATTGCAATTGAGCCTTTGGCAAGTATAATAAGAAATGATAAGGAGATTAAAAGTTTTCAATATGTGGGTGGAGAGGAAAAACTGTTAATGTATGCGGACGATATCTTACTTTTTTTGCAAAATAATGGGGATCAGTTTAATAAAGTGATAGAGATAATAGATAAGTTTTTTTTTTCTGGTCTAAATATTAATTGGGGGAAATCACATATGTTATTATTAGGAGATGGACAATTACAGGGAGATACACGGGTGCACGTTCTCAAAAAACAAGAAAATTTTAAATATCTCGGCATACAAATCTCCGGAAATATAAAAGAATATGAAAAATTAAATGTCCTCCCCTTAATAAAAGAATTAAGAACCAAAATACATATATGGAAAAGATTACCAATGTCAATACAAGGTAGGGTAAATCTAATAAAAATGTTCTTTCTCCCAAAGATACTTTATGTATTGCAAAATGCCCCAGTGAGAATATGGCAGAACATTTTTAAGTTATTTGATAGTCTAATGGGGGATCTTATTTGGAAGGGAGCGATCCCTCGGATAAAGAAGGAAGTCCTTCAGCTTCCAGTGCAGGAGGGAGGATTAGCGGTTCCTAATTTGTTTTTTTATTATTTAATAACACAATACGGAAATATAAAGGGTAGTTTAGATAGTCAGGTGGGTAGGCAAGAATTAAATAGATGGGGATGGAAAGAGGAATGTAATCACTTAGAGGTGTTGGAGTCAGGCTTCTTGGGGAAAAAAAATACTGGTAACAGGATATTAAACTTAGTAGAATATGTATGGGGGGAAATTAAGAAGATATTGGAGATTAAAGGGTTTTTGAATTATACACCGATATGGAAAAATCTTAATTTAAAGGAATTGGAAACAATAAGGGACTATATAGACTGGGGAAAAAAAGGAATGAAATATCTAGATCAGATTTTTGAGGAAGATAAGCTGAAGGACTTTAATACAATGGTACTGGAATTTGGGATCCCCATAGTGATATGTACAAATATTTTCAGCTTAGGAATGCACTGCGGACAGTGGTACAGGAGGATAGGTATAGAAGGGAAAAATCAGACATGCTGGACAAGTTCACCACAGTAGGGGAAGGAGGAGGAACAACCGCAAGGAGATACAGGTTTTTGATGGAGGAAAAGAGAAAAAGGACTATAATGCTTGCTGTGAAAAAATGGGAGAAAGATCTAGAATCTTTTACGGACGAGAAATGGAGAGATGCCCTTAGAAACTATGCGACGATCTCGGATAGGGGTTCACACAAGATCTCACAATTCTTTATAGTGCATAGATTACATCGATCTCCATGGATGTTGAAAAGAATGGGAGTGAGAGTCACAGATAAGTGTCCAAAATGCTGGGAGGAGAAAGCTGATTTGATACATTGTTTTTGGAGATGTCCCAAACTCCTTAGATATTGGACAGAAATAATGGAAACCGTGTTCTTGCTTTTGAATGTTCGGTTGCCCAACGATCCAGTAATCTGTATTCTAGGGGCAACTGAACATTTGAAGTTAAATAAAAAAAATACGACTGGTTTTGAATAAAGTACTATTTCAGGCCAGACTTCTTATACTCAGGAAATGGATAAAGGCAGACTCACCGACAGTGAGACAGTGGAGAAAAGTAATACATAATTTAATTAAAGAATAACGTGTGATGAAGAACCATACTAAAAAATCACAAAATCTCGACCAAGTATGGAAAAACTGGTTACTTTAGGGTTGGAGGTTTTTTTTTTTCACGTCGAGGGAAGGGGGAGAGGGAGAGAGGGGGAAAAAGGGGAAAAAAATAAGGAAAAAGATAAATTGTAATTACTAATTGTTAATATCTGACTTTTATCTATTGTTGGACTAACGTGTTCCTTTTTGGATGTTTTTTTTTCTATGAAATTGGAATAAAGACTAATATAAAAAAAAAAATTCAGATTGTTACAGTTGAGCAACCCCACCAACTCAGTGAATCCAGACTGTGGGCCCTGCGACACGACAAAGATAACATCAATGTAGCGGTCCCACATCTGGACCCTGCCAATGTCACCATATACCTCCGCAAGGAACACCTCCCTCTCCCACAGCCCCAGGAACAGGCAAGCATAGGATGGCGCACAGGCCGCCCCCCCATGGCCATTCCTTGGAGCTGCAGGTAGAAGGCATCCCTGAAAAGAAAAAAGTTATGAGTTAGGACAAACTCAAGAAGCTCAATGACAAACTCACACAAATCGTCCTCGATGTTGGACATGGATAAGAAAAACTGGACCGCCTCCAAACCATTCTTATGACGAATGCTGGTGTACAGTGATTTGACGTCGCATGAGGCGATCCACATCTCCAGTTCAAGATGGAGGTCGTTAAGGCTGCGTAAAAAGTCAGTTGTGTCCTTCATGAATGATGGAACTTGTTCTACAAGGGGCTGCAATATAAAATCAATGTATTTGAAGGCTGGTTCACACAATTTCCCCTTCCCTGATACGATGGGACGTCCAGAGGGACATGTCTCATTTTTATGAACTTTAGGGAGTAAATACAGACACGCCACTTTTGGATATTCGGGAATGAGGCTTAAAGTTAGTTTTTTTGTGATAATACCATTTTCCTCAGCGCATTGCACAAGGCCAACCAATTCTCATTTGTACTGGTCACTAGGGTTAAATGTCAAACGTTTATAATAGGTGGAGTCCCTGAGTTGTCTATAAGCTTCTTTTTCGTATGCATCACAAGGTCACACCACCACATTGCCGCCCTTATCGGCGGGTTTAACCACCACCTCCTTCATTTTTTGCAGTTCTTTGACAGCCCTTCTCTGTGTGAAGGTCAGATTATTAAATCTGGTTGGATAGGAGGCTGAGAATGTTAGGGTACATACTAAATTGGTAGGAGAGAAGATGGGAACTTACCACGTGGCCCAATTGCCCTTGGTTCCTGTTCCTCCATCAGTTCCTCCAAAATTGTGACTGCTTCTATTTCTTGTGGCATAGTGAGGGGTTCTTATGATACATCCTTAGCAAAAAACATCTTTTTAAAAATCAGCTTTCGAGCAAAGAGATTGAGGTCTTTAACTACTGTAAAACAATCAAAATAATCAGATGGCACGAATGATAAACCAAGACTTAGTACTTCTAATTGTGCTTTGGACGATTCTTTGTTCGATAGGTTGATTACCTTAGGGTTGGTGTCAGGTGTTGGATTATCAGCGTTACGTTTGGGATAATTTTGTTTGTAATGTGTGGGAGATGCCTTCCTTTTCATTCTGCGGCTGGGATATCGTTTAGGTAGCCACACTGACTGGTTGGATTCACCACCCGCAGATGTACTCGACGACACAGAGCTAGATCTAGATCTAGATTCGGCCGGGAACTTACGCCATTTGTAGACAAAGTTGTTCTCAAAGTCTAGTTTATCCCGTAGGAATCTTTAGCTTTTTACCGACTTGATTTGTTTTTCCCATACATCATATGAATCTTGAATCTCTTTTTCCCATCTTTCTCGTTCGCTGGTGGACAACTGTGACACAAGTTGTTCAGTACTGCATTTGATCATTGGTTCCAGTTCACCTAATGTTTTTTTGTTCAGGTCGATGATTGCCTGTAGCAAGGACCTGGAGCAGGTATTACATAACTCCTCCCACTTTGTCAGAAAATCCGTGTCCTGACTGTTACATGTGGTAAAAATTTTGATCCTTAGGCCTCTCGGAATGTAGTAAAATTTTAGATAATTTTCAAGTGATACCTGATTCCACCAAGTCTTCACCTGTTTAAGGTGGTACTTTTTGAGTTTGTTCTTGAGGTCCCTTATCTGCCGACCATCCACCTCCTCACCAGTGCTCCCACCATTGTTGAACAAGTCTTCTGCCTGTGTATGCCTTAGGGCAGTACGCGTCCGGAATTCCTTCTCAAGTCAAAGCTTGAGGATACAAAATGCACTCTGAAGACACAAAGAGCATACAATAATCAACCAATATTAACCGGACAGAAATAATCTAAAAAAAAGACCCACAAGGAGCCACAAATGTCACCAAAGAATGAACGGGACTTTCGCATATATGAAATCAAAATAAAAAAAGCTTTAATATTAATATACATATACAGTACATACATACATACATACATACATACATAATGATTAAAAAAGGCAGCACAAAGGCGGGACAGATGGATGAGGAACAGGACCCAAGGAGAGGCCGGGAGATTAGCACACCAAAGAAAAGGGAAAAAGCATGAAAGCTAGAAAACCACACCAAAAAACCTATCTCCAAAAGCCTTGCTATTCATCAGTCCACGGTAAGACAAATTGTCTATAAATGGAGAAAGTTCAGCACTGCTGCTACTCTCCCTAGGAGTGGCCGTACTGTAAAGATGACTGTAAGAGCACCGTGCAGACTGCTCAATGAGGTGAAGAAGAATCCTAGAGTGTCAGCAAAAGACTTACAAAAGTCTCTGGCATATGCTAACATCCCTGTTAGCGAATCTACGATATGTAAAACACTAGACAAGAATGGATTTCATGGGAGGATACCATAGAGGAAGCCACTGCTGTCCAAAAAAAAACATTGCTGCATGTTTACAGTTTGCACAATAGTGTCACGGCTGAGGATGGGGAAAACCCTCAGCCGTGCGATGCCAGAAGATGGTAGGTCGCTACTTGGCCAGGACCACAGACAGAATTAGGGAGCAGGTCACCTCCTAGAGCTTCCCTAATCTGACCCTGACTCCTAGCTACATGATCCGACCTTGATGGTAGGAGGGCTCATGCTCAGGAACCTCGTATCCCTACTCACCCTCCGCAGATCCCTGAGCTGGAGCTGGGTAGACAGCCCGTTCCTCCTGGACGCGGAGAAACAGGAGTCTAAAGTGGCCAAGCTGCAAGGGGATAGGAACATGAACAGCCTATGGATATGGCAGGAGGATGAAAAGAACTTCCACACCTACCTGCCACAGATACACTGACTGGATCCCGTGCAATACAAACTAGTGTCCACACCCAAACATAAATGGACACAGCATACACACAAACACACAGGAACTCAGATCCATAGATGCATAAAATATGAAGAGGAAAACAACCTCAACTAAACATCACATAAAACATTTATGACCACAAGGGTGGCCCTCACTGGCAGATGGTATACAAACCAAGAGGATGACTCCAGCAACATGCCTGGAGTACCCCTCAGACCTCTGCTCTCAACTGAGGCTAAATAGCCCCTGTAGCCACACCCACACACAGACACACCCAGTGTTCACACAAAGAGGGAGTTAACCCTTCCTACACCAGGCAAGGGATGGAAGCCACTTAAAGGGGAAAGTGCACACATAACTAAAACCCTGTGCACACCAGACATACAAAAGACACACCTAACAAAGACAGGTTGCCAGGTGCAACCACATGCACTTTGCAGCAAGCTACCTAGCATCAGCTCAGGCTGCTATGCTGCGACATAAAAAAATAACAACTTGCTGCCCGCGGCAACCACAAGTGAGGCAACATAGTAGCGGCCCTCACCTTTGGTTGAACAACCAAACCGCAGGCAAAAGCATGCGGTTCAGGAGTCACGACCATGACGTGACACTCCCACCCCTCAAAGCCCCCCCACCAGAAAAAAGGGAAATTGGTGAGGGACCCAACAAGAGGATAGGAGAAGGGGAATCAGTCTCATAACATGCTCGTCTCCCCAGGACTGCTGCCAGCCCCTGGAGCAACACACAAGAACCAGGAGCCGACTGCCAGGCTCCGGAGCAACACAGAGAAACCAGAGACCAGCAAAGAAACAGCCCGGGGAGAGCGCACTGACACTGCGTCCACTCTCCACTCACGTTCCCACTCCAGTCGCTGCCAGCAGACACTCCTAACCAGCACACAGCCGGACCACTAACGGAATGCTGCCAGCAGACGACCAGAGATAGGAACATGGAGAGGGGCGAGTGATTACCAACACGGACACGGAAGGTAAGGTAGCAGGGAATAAGCCACCAACTGCGCCGTTAACGGTGATCCCCAAAACGCTCTCCCTCCGGAGCACGCGCATGCACCCCACAAGATATGGTGATGCATGCTTCACCCTCTTTCGAAAGTGTGCAACCGCACACCAAACAAACAACGGTGAAAAAATAAAAAGTTAAGGGGACACCAAAACAGGCAACAGTGAAGAAATGGCGGGGACTAGCCACTCACCGCTCCATTAACGGTAATCCCCAAAACACTCTCCCTCCGGAGAACGCGCATGCACCCCACAAACATGAGGCGATGCATGCTGCACCCTCTTCCGAAGGTTACCATGTGAGGAGCCATTGTGGTCATACTGTCACGGCGGTCATACTGTCACCCAAACATAAATGGACACAGCACACACACAAGCACACAGGAACCCAGATCCATAGGTGCATAAAATATGAAAAGGAAAACAACTTCAACTAAACATCACATAAAACATTTATGACCAGAAGGGTGGTCGTCACTGGCAGATGGTATACAAACCAAGAGGATGACTCCAGCATCATGCCTGGAGTACCCCTCAGACCTCTGCTCTCAACTGAGGCTAAATAGCCCCTGTAGCCACACCCACACACAGACACACCCAGTGTTCACACAAAGAGGGAGTAAACCCTTCCTACACCAGGCAAGGGATGGAAGCCACCAAAAGGGGAAAGTGCACACATAACTAAAACCCTGTGCACACCAGACATACAAAAGACACACCTAACAAAGACAGGTTGCCAGGTGCAACCGCATGCACATTGCAGCAAGCTGCCTAGCACCAGCTCAGGCTGCTATGCTGCGACATACAAAATAACAACTTGTTGCCTGCGGCAACCACAAGTGAGGCAACATTGTAGCGACCCTCACCTGTGGTTGAACAACCAAATCAAACCGCAGGCAACAGCCTGCGGTTCAGGAGTCACGGCCATGACCATGGTCGTGACAAAGAGCACCTGGATGTTCCACAGCAGTACTGGCAAAATATTCTGTAGACAGATGACACCAAAGTTGAGTTGTTTGGAAGAAACACACAACACTATGTGTGGAGAAAAAGAGGCACAGCACACCAACATCAAAACCTCATCCCAACTGTGAAGTAGGTGGGGCATCATGGTTTGGGGATGCTTTGCTGTGTCAGGGCCTGGACGGATTGCTATAATCGAAGGAAAAATGAATTCCCAAGTCTATCGAAACATTTTGCAGGAGAACTTAAGGCCATCTGCCCACCAGCTGAAGCTCAACAGAAGATGGATGTTGCAACAGGACAACGACCCAAAGCATAGAAGTAAATCAACAACATAATGGCTTAAACAGAAGAAAATACACCTTCTGGAGTGGCCCAGTCAGAGTCCTGACCTCAACCTGATTGAGATGCTGTGGCATGACCTCAAGAAAGCGATTCACACCAGACATCCCAAGAATATTGCTGAACTGAAACAGTTCTGTAAAGAGGAATGGTCAAGAATGACTTCTGACCGTTGTGCACGTCTGATCTGCAACTACAGGAAATGTTTGGTTGAAGTTATTCCTGCCAAAGGAGGTTTAACCAGTTATTAAATCCAAGGGTTCACATGCTTATTTCACCTTCACTGTGAATGTTTACATGGTGTGTTCAATAAAAACATGGTAACATTTAATTATTTGTGTGTTATTAGTTTATTGTTGTGACTTAGATGAAGATCAGATTTTATGACCAATTTGTGCAGAAATCCATATCATTCCAAAGGGTTCACATACTTTTTCTTGCAACTGTAGCTGCCCACTGTGTGAACCTTCTGACGGCTCTCAAGGTATGTAACCCGTGGCACCATGTGGATTTGGTGTTACCGCCACAGATTGCATGCTGACCTGCCTCTTCTTCTCCTCCTCCTACTCCATCCTCTGTCTCCTGCTCGGCAGACTCCTCCTTTTTTCACTTCTACCGCCTCTTCTGCTACACCCCCCAAGCTCCCCAGAACCAATTTGATGTGCCAGGTGAGACGTTGCGATGCTGTGCTACAGCTGTTGTGCCTGGATGCCAAGAGCCTCACTGGTCCTTTCAGCTCTGCGGTCACAGGCGAATTAGTGGCTAACCCCGCTCAATTTGACAGTTGGTAAAGTGGTGTGCAACAACGGTGCCAATCTGCTGAGCGCTCTGAAACCGGGGTCCAGGAGGTCTTGCGGCAGGCCAGGAAAATCTCTGGCAATTTTAGAAGATCTTAGACGGCCATGGCTCACCTTGCTGATGATCAGTAGCGACACCACATGCTCGTCAGACGTCTGATTTGTGACAGCTCGACACACTGGAACTCCACCTTGTATATGCTTGATAGGCTGCTCCAGCAGCAACGTGCCGTTAACAACTACCTGTACGAACTCTGCAGCAGGACAGGTTCAGGGGAGGTTGGTTTCTTTTCACCGAGCCAGTGGCTGCCAATGTGCGACACATGCAAACTTCTGCAGCCATTTGATGAGATCACCAAACTGGTCAGTTGCAGCCAGGGCACCATCAGTGACATCGTACCTGGAGCATGCATTGACTTCTTTCTGGAGCATGCATTGCATCATGTCATTGATTAAGCTGTAGAGGAGCAGGAGCTGGAAGATGAGGAAGTCACAATGCTGAATAAATTCCCAGAGGGGAAATACTCCATCTGAGACAAATCAGCAGGAGTATGAAAAGGAGTCAGAGGAAGATGGTGGCTGGGGGGAGGAGGAGGAGCAAGAAGAGCAGGCTTTGAAGAGGACTTTAAACTTTTTGGGTGTTGTCCGTGGCTAGGGGGGAAGAACGAGGACAACATTTTCCTGGGTGATGAGCAGGAGCCAGGGCGCTCCACTGCTTCTAATTTAGTGCAAATGGGGCCTTCATGCTCCAGTGTTTGAAGAGAGACCCCCATATAAAAAGCATAAAGGGCCTGGACCAGTACTGGCTGGCAATGTACTTTGGACCCGCGGTACAAACACAAAATGGCGGACATGTTACCAGCATCAAAGGAGGCTGGCAGAATGCAGCATTTCCAGGCCTTGCTGCAAGAGATGCTGCATTCTGCTGCTGCGGGTGCTGGCAGAGGAATTTCCACTTACAGCGAAACAGGTGTGGGTACCAATCCTACCGCACCTGCAAGAAGAGGGTGGTTTGAAGATGTGTTGGTAACTTCGGATATGAGATCATTATTGCAGCCAAACTATCGACAGACGCCCTCCGGATCCAGCCTCAGGGAACGCCTAGACCGACAGGTGTCCGACTACATCGGGTTAACAGCCGATGTGGACGCTCTAAAAAGCGAGGAACCCCTGGACTACTGGGTGTGCAGGATTGACATATGGCCAGAGCTGGCACAATTTGGCATGGAACTCCTGGCTTGCCCCTTGTCGAGTGTCCAGAGCAGCAGGGGGGATCGTGACCAATAAGCGCACTCGCCTAGCTCACGACAGTGTGGACTACCTCACATTTCTAAATATGAATGAGGCATGGATCTCAGAGGAATTTAACACCTGTGACGACTGTGTGTAATTGAATTTCTTCATGCCAACCCACACATATCCGACACCACCCAGAACAAAGAATGGTCCTTGTCTTATGTATATACAGCGGCATAAAATGACTTTTCTGACAGGGAATGCCTCATTTTTGGGCCTCTACTCCAGTGGCCTACAGTAAAAATTTTATCCAGTGACTGCCTAATCTACCTCTAGACACATAATCACTAGTTCTTTTCTGTCAGGTAAATGCCTAATGTTTGGGGCCTATGCTCCACTGGCCTACAGTAAAATTGTTATTCAGTGACCGTCTAATATACCTTCAGCCACATAATCAGTTGTACTTTTCTGTCAGGTGAATTCCTAATTTTTGAGGCCTGTACTCTACTGGCCTACATTAAAATTGTTATACAGTCACCGTCTAATATACCTCCAGGCACATAATCACTTGTTCTTTTCTGTCAGATGAATGGATAATTTTTGGGGCCTATAATTAATTTGGCCTGCAGTAAAATTGTTATCCACCGACCGTCTAATATACCTCCAGCCACATTATCACTTGTTCTTTTCTATCAGTTGAATGCCTAATGTTTGGGGCCTGTACTCCACTGGCCTACATTAAAATTGCTATTCAGTGACCACCTAATGTACTTCCAGCCACATAAATGCTTATTCTTTTCTGTCAGGTGAATGTCTAATTTTTGGGGTCTGTACTGGCCTGCAGTAAAATTGTTATCCAGTGACGGTCTAATATACCTCCAGCCACATAATCATTTGTTCTTTTCTGTCAGGTGAATGCATAATATTTGGGGCCTATACTCCACTGGCCTACAATAAAATTGTTATTCAGTTACCGCCTAATGTACCTCCAGCCACATAATCACTTGTTCTTTTCTGTCCAGTTAATGCATAATTTTTTGGGCCTATACTCCAGTTGAGTTGCCTACAATAAAAATTGTTATCCACTAACCACCTAATATACCACCAGCCACATAATCACTTGTTCTTTTCTGTCAGGTGAATGCCTATTGTTTGAGGCCTGTACTCCACTGGCGTGCAGTAAAATTGTCATCCACTGACCATCTAATATACCTCCAGCCACATAATTACTTGTTCTTTTCTGTCCCGTGAATGCCTAATGTTTTCAGCCTGTACTCAACTGGCTTACAGTAAATTTGTTATCCACTGACCGCCTAATATACCCGCTGCCACATAATCACTTGTTATTTTCTGTCCGGTGAATGCCTAATGTTTAGGACCTGTACTCCACTGGCCTGCAGTAAAATTGTTATCCACTGACTGCCGAATTTACCTCCAGCCACATAATCACTTGTTCTTTTCTTTCCGTTGAATGCCTAATGTTTGGGGCCTGTACTTCACTGGCCAACAGTAAAATTGTTATCCACTGACCGCCGAATATACCTCCAGCCACATAATCACTTGTTCTTTTCTGTCCAGTGAATGCATAATGTTTGGGGCCTGTACTCCACTGGCCTGATGTAAAATTGTAATCCACTAACCTCTGAATATACCTCCAGCCACAAAATCACTTGTTCTTTTCTGTCCGGTGAATGCCTAATGTTTGGGACCTGTACTTCACTGGCCTACAGTTATCCACTGACCGTCTAATATACCTCCAGCCACAATATCACTTGTTCTTTTTTGTCCAGTGAATGCATCATTTTTGAGGCCTTTACTTCACTGGCTTACAGCAAAATTGTTATCCACTGACCGCCTAATATACCTCCAGCCACATAATCACTTGTTCTTTTCTGTCCGGTGAATGCCTAATGTTTGGGGCCTGTGCTCCACTGGCCTACGGTTATCCACTGACCGTCTAATATATCTCCAGCCACATAATCACTTGCTCTTTTCTGTCAGGTGAATGCCTAATTTTTGGGGCCCGTACTTCTGTGGCCTAAAATAAAATCTTTCTAGGCCCAAGCAGGGCACATTTTTGAGAGTTTCCCTTTAACACGCATAAAAATTGCCCCTCATTAAAATACATATTTTTTGTGGGAATTTTTGCCATTGATCCCCCTCTGTCACTGTCCATGTTGTGGGACTATTTGTGCACTTCTAGTAAGTATTTGGTGGCTGCAAATTTGACCTGAAAGTTTTTGAAGATCACCCACCATTAAAGTGAATGGGGCCCGCCGGGAACTCAACATTTGATCGCAAACGAGCATTCATGAAACGCCCCGGCCGATGTTCGTCCATCACTGGTAATAAGTAATGACAGACTGGACATGCTGAGCCTTGTAGTTCTCTGCTTTACTATCTACCAGTACTGTTCTCTTGTAATCAGTAATGACAGGCTGGACATTTTGAGCCTTATAGTTCTCTGCTATACTATCTACCAGTACTGTCCTCTGGTAATCAGTAATTACAGGCTGGACATGCTGAACTTTGTAGTTCTCTGCCATACTCTCTATCAGTACAGTCCTGTGGTAATCAATAATGACAGGCATGTGCTGTGTGTGCAGACAACCAAGTGCAGGTACTAAAGTAATCTGATTCTGGTCCACACTGCCTGTGCAAATCTGAGGCTGCTGGACTGCTGATAGTAATCTGCGGCAACCTGCCCTTCTGTGCCCCAAATTAAAATATCATCAGTATTGATATTTATTGGGCATTGGGGGCACAGGAGCAGGCCGCAGCATAGTGCTAAAAGCATTCATATTGATATTTATTTTCATATGTCTGTCTGTTTCTCTTTAGAGGGTGTACAGTAACAACAGAATACTGTGAGTAGACCTGAGGGATTAAAACACTGAGTAGATAAAAAAAAAAAAGTAGGGACATAAGGACGGATTCACACATCCATTCTGTAGTGTGTTTTATTTATTGTATTTGGCAACATCTATAATACATGCAGTTTCATTGCTGTGTGTGTCATGCAAAATTGCCACAAAGGGGCACACTGAGGCTTTACTGCCCAAGGGCCCACATGAACCCTGCACAGGTCGAAAATTTTGCATATGTCAATAGATAGGAATTATTTTCATTGATGGATGGAGTCACATCTTCCTTCTACGCATCTCGGTACGTAATAGTGAGTATCTTGAAGGGGCTAAAGCTTTTGGTTTTAATGAAAGAGGAAAGGTAAGGAAAAACACATTTGTAAATATAAAGGGGGTCATTTATTAAGCTGAAATATGTCTAAATTAGGTGTTTTTCAGGCGCAGATTGTGTTGCAACAGTTAGCCGCCATCTGCAACTTCTCCCAGCTCACGCCAGGTCTAAAAAAGTGGGAGTGGTGTGGGTGGAGAAGGGCCAGCAGGGCCCTCCCGTTTACCATTTTCTGCGCCTCTTTTAGTAGTAGAAAACAGTCTAAATGTAAGACAGTTTGGAAGCTGTTTTACATTTACAGTAGAAGCAATGCTGGATATGCCAAAGTTTTGGAGAGGCCTGTGCCTCTTCATAACCTCAGCGCTCAACCATCAGCGATGGGGCTTTATTAAGACCGGTGTCTAAATGCCAGTCTTAATAAATGTGCCCCAAAATATTTAAACTGGAGCTTTTATGACTGGACCTTAAAATGAGGTAAAGGAACAACTGACTCTGAGTAAGGGCTTATGTACACAACGGTATGTATTTTGCAGTCCGCAAAAAATAGATCCGCAAAACATACAGATGTCATCCGTGTGTATTCCGTACTTTGCGGAATGGAAAAGCTGGACCCTAATAAAACAGTACTATCCTTGTCCGTAATGCGGACAATAATATGACATGTTCCATTTCTTTGCGGAACGGAAATACGGACATACGGAAAGGGAATGCTCACGGAGTAACTTCATTTTTTTTTTTGCGGACCCATTGAAATAAATGGTTCCGCATACGGTCCACAAAAAAAACTAAATGGGCATGAAAAGAAAAACGTTTGTGTGCATGAGCCCTAAAGGCCATAAATTTGATAGCTTCAGCTATCAAAAATATAGTGGTGGAGAAAAAGCACATTGAGTACAGCAGTACATATCGAGATTAGTCACTGTTATGATTCAGACCACTGCCAATGCAATCAACCACAAGTTCATACAAAAACAGAAATGTCTCCTTATCCCACAAATATTGGATGAGGTAAAAAAAAAAAAAATGCACAGAACAAATATCACTTTTCAGAATCATACAACAGTTTAACTACACAAATGCAATCACCAGTGTAAAAATATTGCAGGAGATTTATCAAACTGGTGTATAGTAGAACTAGCTTAGTTGCCCATAGCAAATAATGAGATTCTACCTTTCATTTTCCAAAGGAGCTGTGAAAAATGAAAGGTGGAATCTGATTGGTTGCTATGGGCAACTAAACCAGTTCTACTTTGCACCAGTTTGATAAATCTCCCCCATACCACAGTGATCTCTGCAGATAGGAGATAGGCCCATAAGTAACATATTAAAACCAAGCAATGCTTTAAAAAGAGGGAGTGCTTTTTGTCTCCCTGGTAACATCATGTTTCTATACATAAAGGGAATCAACAAGGTAAAAGAGGAGAGAATATTTAAAAGAAGAAAAAACTGTATCAAGAGGACATCGTTTTAAATTAGAGGGGCAAAGGTTTAAAAGTAATATCAGGAAGTATTACTTTACTGAGAGAGTAGTGGATGCATGGAATAGCCTTCCTGCAGAAGTGGCAGCTGCAAATACAGTGAAGGAGTTTAAGCATGCATGGGATAGGCATAAGGCCATCCTTCATATAAGATAGGGCCAGGGGCTATCCATAGTATTCAGTATATTGGGCAGACTAGATGGGCCAAACGGTTCTTATCTGCCGACACATTCTATGTTTCTATCTCCACATTGTGCAGTTCACAATAAATCCTGCTCATGTGTCTAGAATCTGATCTGTAGACTGATGTGTATAATCTTTAGCATTCATTTTTATTTTTCAAAATCGTCTTAATAAATTATGTAAGCCTGTGATTTTTGGTTAAAAAGGTAAAAAAAAAATTTGTTGGCAATCTCTGACCCTGAAGGGAAACTTCAAAAACACTCAAGAAAAGACAATCTCTAAACTTAGAATGATAATTATATTCGACACACAGAAGAAAGACTAAATATGGATCTGGTTGAGTCACCAAATACATGAAGAGCCTGACTATTTCTGTCTCCGTGTCACTGCTTCCATCATTCATCTTCCCACCACCTCCTCTGAAGTGATGAGATAATTTTTAAGTCTTTGTCTTGCTCTTTCTCAAACTACTGTTTCTCTAACTATCTGTTTCTCCATTTTCCATAGCTGATATGACTCATTACTGTTAAACCGATATAGAGAAAGCTTGCCCTTTAAAATACTGAAGGACATGCACACGACAGTATTGCTTTTTCAGTGTTTTGCGGTCTGTTTTTTATGAATCCGTTGTTCCGTTTTTTGTTTCCGTTGTGTTTCCGTTTCCTTTCCGTTTTTCCGTATGCCATATACAGTATACAGTAATTACATAGAAAAAATTGGACTGGGCATAACATTTTCAATAGATGGTTCAACAAAAACGGAACGGATACTGAAGATATACGGATGCATTTCCGTATGTGTTCTTTTTTTTTGCGGACCCATTGACTTGAATGGAGCCAAGCACCGTGATTTGCGGACAAGAATAGGACATGTTCTATCTTTTCATGGCACGGAAATACTGAAATACTGAAACGGAATGCACACGGAGACACCAGTATTTTTTGCTAAACCATTGAAATGAATGGTTCAGTATATGTTCCGCATACTGAACTAAAAAAACGTCCAGTATACTGAACATAAAATACTGTTGTGTGCATGAGCCCTTAGCAATCCCATGTAAAATATAGACCACATAAACTTAGACAGTCTAAGGGTCTAAGGCCTAGATCATACTTCAGTGATTTAGGCTCCATTCACAAGACTATTTCTTTTCGCATCAGATCTGCATTTTTTGCAGATAGGAGCGAATCCATTCATTTCTATGGATCCACAAAAAATGTGGATAGTACGCTGAGTGCTGCCTGCATCCATATGTTCCATGGAATTGCAAAAATATAGAGTGTGTCCTATTATTCTCTGCAAATTTCCGTCCGGGATCCCATTTATAGTCATAGTCAATGGGTCTGCAAAAGATGTGTATGACACACAGAAGCCATCTGTATGTCATCTACATTTTGCGGACTCATTACCTGGAAACTAAGGGCTGCCCTCTGAGAGCCATGTGCTTCTGCAAACAGGCCCTGCAGAGCTGTATTTTGAGAAGTGCGTGAGTGTGAAGAAAATTTTGAAGTTGAAATGCTTATTACATTGATCCAGGGGCGGTCGGACGTATGGGGCACAAGAAGCGATTCCTACCATGACCGTGTCCTTAAAGGGGTTGTCCGGGTTCAGAGCTGAACCCGGACATACCCTTATTTTCACCCCGGCAGCCCTCCTGAGCCTGGCATCGGAGCATCCCATGCTCCGATGCGCTCCAGTGCCCTGCGCTAGATCGCGCAGGGCACAGGCTCTTGTGTTTTCAATAACACACTGCCGGGCGGTAACATCCGCCCAACAGTGTGTTCGGTGACGTCACCGGCTCTGAGGGGCGGGCTTTAGCTCTGCCCTAGCCGTTTTACTGGCTAGGGCAGAGCCAAATCCCGCCCATCAGTGCCGGTGACATCACCGGGCTGCCTGTCAGCCCCATAGAAAGCCCGGTATGTCACCGGAACTCAGAAAAATGCCTTTGCCCTGAGCGATTTAACGCAGGGCAAAGGAGAGCATCGGAGCATGAACTGCTCCGATTCTCATGTCAGGGGGGCTGCCGGGGTGAAAATGGAGGGATGTCCAGGTTCAGCTCTGAACCTGGACAACCCCTTTAAGGATTGCCTGCAATCTTTTTACATAAGAATGGGAGAAGAATAACCATGCATTGGTTTTTGCACCGTTCTACTGTTTGCATTTATGCCAGATCAGGCAAATGGATCAGCTATGATGGAGATGTTAATGCAGCCTTCAAATTGCTGAAACATTGGCATTAATATTGGCAAATACTCAGTGTCTAATGCAATATAAAAAATAGAAAAAACTGACAACTCAAATACATTTATTAATAAATAAAAAAATGTATATATGGAGAGCACTGTGGACATTCTTGTGGATGAGGCAGCAGATAACTCAGATTCAAGACACATGGAAGAACAAGTCTGTTCTTCTGTTGAGTTACCAGTCTCAACCCTTAGCAGCAAAAAATTCACCAGCTCTGGAGACATCTCATCCACAAGAGATCTCAAAGCCAACAGAGATTTCACTGCCAGAAGAGATTTCTACAACATGTCTCCAGAGAAAATACATCTACTCCTTATGTATCTCATCATTGCTCATTATGCAGATAAAGAGAGCGTCCTCAGCACAATTCAGAAGTAGATACTCAAGCCCTGATTGACGCATAGAGTATCTAAACTGAAATTGTGCTGATGGGAAGACTTTATTAAAAAGTCTTGCTTCATATTTTAGACGTGCGCTTGATGAAAGATACATGTGTTGTGTTTCTGTACTTACAGTACATCTGTGTTAGATCTATTTGAGGTCCACAGGAACCAATGGATGTGGTACACTGTGTAGAAAATGCCCGTAATAGGATGATGAACTGGACATTCTCGGGCAGTTTAACTCCTGTTCTCCAATGGCCTGCTAAGATGTTCTACCATCATTCCTATCCTTAATATTCTCAATCCACAAAACAGCCATGTCTGACACACGGTCATATGAATGAACCCTTAGGGCTCATACACACAACTGTTGGCTGTTTTACAGTCTGCATACTGCAGATTCATAAAATATGGATACTGACCATGTGCATTCAGCATTTTGCAGAACAGAGCAGACAGCCCCTAATAGAACAGTGGTATCCTTGTCCGTATTGTGGAAAAGGCCATGCGGACATATGGACATGGAATGCACAGAGTCATTTCCACTTTTTGCAGCCCTATTGAAGTGAATAGTTCTGCATATGGACCACAAAAAAAATTTGACGGACAGGGGGAAAAAAATGTTCATGTGCATGAGCCTTTAGGCCTCAAGCATACGACCGTTGTGTGCATCCGTGGCCGTTGTGCCGTTTTCAGTTTTTTTTTGCTGACCTATTGACTTTCAATGGGTCCATGGAAAAATCGGAAAATGCACCGTTTGGCAGCCGCATCCGTGATTCGTGTTTCCTGGTCGTGAAAAAAATAGGACCTGTCCTATTTTTTTCCCGGCCAACGGTTCACAGACCCATTCAAGTCAATGGGTCCGTGAAAAATCACGGATGCACACAAGATTGTCATCCGCGTCCGTGTCCGTTATCTGTTTTTCCTATCATTTCAATGGCAAACTAGACTTAGATTTTTTTTTCATTTTTCATGTCCGTGGATCCTCCAAAAATCAAGGAAGACCCACGGACGAAAAAACGGTCACGGATCACGGACCTACGGACCCCGTTTTTGCGGACCTTAAAAAAAAATGGTTGTGTGCATGAGGCCTTAGTCAGTGATTTCCACCAGTGATTGTGAGACAAAACCAGCTTCGGGTCAAAAACACAGAACAGGTGCAGATCTTTCCATTACTCCTTATCCCTGTATAGACTCCAATACTGGTTTTGGCTCACAATCACCTTGCTTGAAGATCTCGGCTGAAATCCCGTGCGGCAGTAGATTAGGTCATCACGCCAGCTGGCGAGATCTTCAAGCGAGATGGAGGCTGGCGGTAGAGTTGAGCGAACACCTGGATGTTCGGGTTCGAGAAGTTCGGCCGAACATCCCGGAAATGTTCGGGTTCGGGATTCGAACCCGATCCGAACTTCGTCCCGAACCCGAACCCCATTGAAGTCAATGGGGACCCGAACTTTTCGGCACTAAAACGGCTGTAAAACAGCCCAGGAAAGGGCTAGAGGGCTGCAAAAGGCAGCAACATGTAGGTAAATCCCCTGCAAACAAATGTGGATAGGGAAATTAATTAAAATAAAAATTAAATAAATAAAAATTAACCAAAATCAATTGGAGAGAGGTTCCATAGCAGAGAATCTGGCTTCCCGTCACCCACCACTGGAACAGTCCATTCTCAGATATTTAGGCCCCGGCACCCAGGCAGAGGAGAGAGGTCCCGTAACAGAGAATCTGTCTTCATGTCAGCAGAGAATTAGTCTGCATGTCATAGCAGAGAATGAGGCTTCACGTCAGCCACCACTGCAACAGTCCATTGGCATATATTTAGGCCTAGCACACAGGCAGAGGAGAGAGGTCCCGTAACAGAGAATCTGGCTTCATGTCAGCAGAGAATCAGTCTGCATGTCATAGCAGAGAATGAGGCTTCACGTCAGCCACCACTGCAACAGTCCATTGTCATAAATTTAGGCCCAGCACCCAGGCAGAGGAGAGAGGTCCCGTAACAGACAATCTGGCTTCATGTCAGCAGAGAATTAGTCTGCATGTCATAGCAGAGAATCAGGCTTCATGTCAGCCACCACTGCAACAGTCCATTGGCATATATTTAGGCCTAGCACACAGGCAGAGGAGAGGTTCATTCAACTTTGGGTAGCATCGCAATATAATGGTAAAATGAAAATAAAAATAGGATTGAATGAGGAAGTGCCCTGGAGTCCAATAATATATGGTTATGGGGAGGTAGTTAATGTCTAATCTGGACAAGGGACGGACAGGTCCTGTGGGATCCATGCCTGGTTCATTTTTATGAACGTCAGCTTGTCCACATTGGCTGTAGACAGGCGGCTGCGTTTGTCTGTAATGACGCCCCCTGCCGTGCTGAATACACGTTCAGACAAAACGCTGGCTGCCGGGCAGGCCAGCACCTCCAAGGCATAAAAGGCTAGCTCTGGCCACGTGGACAATTTAGAGACCCAGAAGTTGAATGGGGCCGAACCATCAGTCAGTACGTGGAGGGGTGTGCACACGTACTGTTCCACCATGTTAGTGAAATGTTGCCTCCTGCTAACACGTTGCGTATCAGGTGGTGGTGCAGTTAGCTGTGGCGTGTTGACAAAAGTTTTCCACATCTCTGCCATGCTAACCCTGCCCTCAGAGGAGCTGGCCGTGACACAGCTGCCTTGGCGACCTCTTGCTCCTCCTCTGCCTTGGCCTTGGGCTTCCACTTGTTCCCCTGTGACATTTGGGAATGCTCTCAGTAGCGCGTCTACCAACGTGCGCTTGTACTCGCGCATCTTCCTATCACGCTCCAGTGCAGGAAGTAAGGTGGGCACATTGTCTTTGTAGCGTGGATCCAGCAGGGTGGCAACCCAGTAGTCCGCACAGGTTAAAATGTGGGCAACTCTGCTGTCGTTGCGCAGGCACTGCAGCATGTAGTCGCTCATGTGTGCCAGGCTGCCCAGGGGTAAGGACAAGCTGTCCTCTGTGGGAGGCGTATCGTCATCGTCCTGCCTTTCCCCCCAGCCACGCACCAGTGATGGACCCGAGCTGCGTTGGGTGCCACCCCGCTGTGACCATGCTTCATCCTCATCCTCCTCCACCTCCTCCTCATCCTCGTCCTCCTCGTCCTCCAGTAGTGGGCCCTGGCTGGCCACATTTGTACCTGGCCTCTGCTGTTGCAAAAAACCTCCCTCTGAGTCACTTCGAAGAGACTGGCCTGAAAGTGCTAAAAATGACCCCTCTTCCTCATCCTCCTCCTCCTCCTCCTGGGCCACCTCCTGTTCCATCATCGCCCTAAGTGTTTTCTCAAGGAGACATAGAAGTGGTATTGTAACGCTGATAACGGTGTCATCGCCACTGGCCATGTTGGTGGAGTACTCGAAACAGCGCAACAGGGCACACAGGTCTCGCATGGAGGCCCAGTCATTGGTGGTGAAGTGGTGCTGTTCTGTAGTGCGACTGACCCGTGCGTGCTGCAGCTGAAACTCCACTATGGCCTGCTGCTGCTCGCACAGTCTGTCCAGCATGTGCAAGGTGGAGTTCCACCTGGTGGGCACGTCGCATATGAGGCGGTGAGCGGGAAGGCCGAAGTTACGCTGTAGCGCAGACAGGCGAGCAGCGGCAGGATGTGAACGCCGGAAGCGCGAACAGACGGCCCGCACTTTATGCAGCAGCTCTGACATGTCGGGGTAGTTGTGAATGAACTTCTGCACCACCAAATTCAGCACATGCGCCAAGCAAGGGATGTGCGTCAAATTGGCTAGTCCCAGAGCTGCAACGAGATTTCGCCCATTATCACACACCACCAGGCCGGGCTTGAGGCTCACCGGCAGCAACCACTCGTCGGTCTGTTGTTCAATACCCCGCCACAACTCCTGTGCGGTGTGGGGCCTGTCCCCCAAACATATGAGTTTCAGAATGGCCTGCTGACGTTTACCCCGGGCTGTGCTGAAGTTGGTGGTGAAGGTGTGTGGCTGACTGGATGAGCAGGTGGAAGAAGAGGAGGAGGAAGCCGAGAAGGAGGAGGTGGCAACAGGAGGCAAAGAATGTTGCCCTGCGATCCTTGGCGGCGGCAGGACGTGCGCCAAACAGCTCTCCGCCTGGGGCCCAGCTGCCACTACATTTACCCAGTGTGCAGTTAGGGAGATATAGCGTCCCTGGCCGTGCTTACTGGTCCACGTATCTGTGGTTAGGTGGACCTTGCTACAGATGGCGTTGCGCAGTGCACACTTGATTTTATCGGATACTTGGTTGTGCAGGGAAGGCACGGCTCTCTTGGAGAAGTAGTGCCGGCTGGGAACAACATACTGTGGGACAGCAAGCGACATGAGCTGTTTGAAGCTGTCTGTGTCCACCAGCCTAAATGACAGCATTTCATAGGCCAGTAGTTTAGAAATGCTGGCATTCAGGGCCAGGGATCGAGGGTGGCTAGGTGGGAATTTACGCTTTCTATCAAATGTTTGTGAGATGGAGAGCTGAACGCTGGCGTGTGACATGGTTGAGACGCTTGGTGACGGAGGTGGTGGTGGTGGTGTTGGTGGTACATCCCCTGTTTGCTGGGCGGCAGGTGCCAACGTTCCTCCAGAGGCGGAGGAAGAGGCCGAGGCGGCAGCAGCAGAATAGGCCGAGGCGGCAGCAGCAGAAGAGGTAGCAGGGGGAGCCTGAGTGACTTCCTTGGTTTTAAGGTGTTTACTCCACTGCAGTTCATGCTTTGCATGCAGGTGCCTGGTCATGCAGGTTGTGCTCAGGTTCAGAACGTTAATGCCTCGCTTCAGGCTCTGATGGCACAGCGTGCAAACCACTCGGGTCTTGTCGTCAGCACATTGTTTGAAGAAGTGCCATGCCAGGGAACTCCTTGAAGCTGCCTTTGGGGTGCTCGGTCCCAGATGGCGGCGGTCAGTAGCAGGCGGAGTCTCTTGGCGGCGGGTGTTCTGCTTTTGCCCACTGCTCCCTCTTTTGCTACGCTGTTGGCTCGGTCTCACCACTGCCTCTTCCTCCGAACTGTGAAAGTCAGTGGCACGACCTTCATTCCATGTGGGGTCTAGGACCTCATCGTCCCCTGCATCGTCTTCCACCCAGTCTTGATCCCTGACCTCCTGTTCAGTCTGCACACTGCAGAAAGACGCAGCAGTTGGCACCTGTGTTTCGTCATCATCAGAGACATGCTGAGGTGGTATTCCCATGTCCTCATCATCAGGAAACATAAGTGGTTGTGCGTCAGTGCATTCTATGTCTTTCACCGCTGGGGAAGGGCTAGGTGGATGCCCTTGGGAAACCCTGCCAGCGGAGTCTTCAAACAGCATAAGAGACTGCTGCATAACTTGAGGCTGAGACAGTTTCCCTGGTATGCATGGGGGTGATGTGACAGACTGATGGGGTTGGTTTTCAGGCGCCATCTGTGCGCTTTCTGCAGAAGACTGGGTGGGAGATAATGTGAACGTGCTGGATCCACTGTCGGCCACCCAATTGACTAATGCCTGTACCTGCTCAGGCCTTACCATCCTTAGAACGGCATTGGGCCCCACCATATATCGCTGTAAATTCTGGCGGCTACTGGGACCTGAGGTAGTTGGTACACTAGGACGTGTGGATGTGGCAGAACGGCCACGTCCTCTCCCAGCACCAGAGGGTCCACTAACACCACCACGACCATGTCCACGTCCGCGTCCCTTACTAGATGTTTTTCTCATTGTTATGGTTCACCACAACAACAAATATATTATTTGGCCCAATGTATTGTATTCAAATTCAGCGGGATATAAATTTGAGGCCTAGTATTTAGGCGCTGGGTGACCGGTATGGATTTAGTGACAGAATTAGACTTGGAAATGCACAGAAGCGTGTGTGTGAAGTTATTCTGAATGACCCAATGTGCACCTTGAATATTATATACCCTTTTTGGGATAGATTTCAAATAGCTCTGATATAGCAGGAACCACTAAATTATGAAATTGCTAAATTGGGAATTGTACTTCAACCCAGAACAAAAAATGTGCTTTGACGGGCACTAAATAACTTTCCCAGCTACAACAGTACAGCGGTAACGAGAGATTTAGAGGGATTTAAATTTGAGGCCTAGTATTTAGGCGCTGGGTGACAGGTATGGGTTTAGTGACAGAATTAGACTTGGAAATACACAGTAGCGGGTGTGTGTGAAGTTATTCTGAATGACCCAATGTGCACCTTCAATATTATATACCCTTTTTGGGATAGATTTCAAATAGCTCTGATATAGCAGGAACCACTAAATTATGAAATTGCTAAATTGGGAATTGTACTTCAACCCAGAACAAAAAATGTGCTTTGACGGACACTAAATATCTTGCCCAGCAACAACAGTACAGCGGTGGGTAACGAGAGATTTAGAGGGATTTAAATTTGAGGCCTAGTATTTAGGCGCTGGGTCACCGGTATGGATTTAGTGACAGAATTAGACTTGGAAATGCACAGAAGCGTGTGTGTGAAGTTATTCTGAATGACCCTATGTGCACCTTCAATATTATATACCCTTTTAGGGATAGATTTCAAATAGCTCTGATATAGCAGAAACCACTAAATTATGAAATTGCTAAATTGGGAATTGTACTTCAACCCAGAACAAAAAATGTGCTTTGACGGACACTAAATATCTTGCCCAGCAACAACAGTACAGTGGTGGGTAACGAGAGATTTAGAGGGATTTAAATTTGAGGCCTAGTATTTAGGCGCTGGGTCACCGGTATGGATTTAGTGACAGAATTAGACTTGGAAATGCACAGAAGCGTGTGTGTGAAGTTATTCTGAATGACCCTATGTGCACCTTCAATATTATATACCCTTTTAGGGATAGATTTCAAATAGCTCTGATATAGCAGAAACCACTAAATTATGAAATTGCTAAATTGGGAATTGTACTTCAACCCAGAACAAAAAATGTGCTTTGACGGACACTAAATATCTTGCCCAGCAACAACAGTACAGCGGTGGGTAACGAGAGATTTAGAGGGATTTAAATTTGAGGCCTAGTATTTAGGCGCTGGGTCACCGGTATGGATTTAGTGACAGAATTAGACTTGGAAATGCACAGAAGCGTGTGTGTGAAGTTATTCTGAATGACCCTATGTGCACCTTCAATATTATATACCCTTTTAGGGATAGATTTCAAATAGCTCTGATATAGCAGAAACCACTAAATTATGAAATTGCTAAATTGGGAATTGTACTTCAACCCAGAACAAAAAATGTGCTTTGACGGACACTAAATATCTTGCCCAGCAACAACAGTACAGCGGTGGGTAACGAGAGATTTAGAGGGATTTAAATTTGAGGCCTAGTATTTAGGCGCTGGGTGACAGGTATGGGTTTAGTGACAGAATTAGACTTGGAAATACACAGTAGCGGGTGTGTGTGAAGTTATTCTGAATGACCCAATGTGCACCTTCAATATTATATACCCTTTTTGGGATAGATTTCAAATAGCTCTGATATAGCAGGAACCACTAAATTATGAAATTGCTAAATTGGGAATTGTACTTCAACCCAGAACAAAAAATGTGCTTTGACGGACACTAAATATCTTGCCCAGCAACAACAGTACAGCGGTGGGTAACGAGAGATTTAGAGGGATTTAAATTTGAGGCCTAGTATTTAGGCGCTGGGTCACCGGTATGGATTTAGTGACAGAATTAGACTTGGAAATGCACAGAAGCGTGTGTGTGAAGTTATTCTGAATGACCCTATGTGCACCTTCAATATTATATACCCTTTTAGGGATAGATTTCAAATAGCTCTGATATAGCAGAAACCACTAAATTATGAAATTGCTAAATTGGGAATTGTACTTCAACCCAGAACAAAAAATGTGCTTTGACGGACACTAAATATCTTGCCCAGCAACAACAGTACAGCGGTGGGTAACGAGAGATTTAGAGGGATTTAAATTTGAGGCCTAGTATTTAGGCGCTGGGTCACCGGTATGGATTTAGTGACAGAATTAGACTTGGAAATGCACAGAAGCGTGTGTGTGAAGTTATTCTGAATGACCCTATGTGCACCTTCAATATTATATACCCTTTTAGGGATAGATTTCAAATAGCTCTGATATAGCAGAAACCACTAAATTATGAAATTGCTAAATTGGGAATTGTACTTCAACCCAGAACAAAAAATGTGCTTTGACGGACACTAAATATCTTGCCCAGCAACAACAGTACAGTGGTGGGTAACGAGAGATTTAGAGGGATTTAAATTTGAGGCCTAGTATTTAGGCGCTGGGTCACCGGTATGGATTTAGTGACAGAATTAGACTTGGAAATGCACAGAAGCGTGTGTGTGAAGTTATTCTGAATGACCCTATGTGCACCTTCAATATTATATACCCTTTTAGGGATAGATTTCAAATAGCTCTGATATAGCAGAAACCACTAAATTATGAAATTGCTAAATTGGGAATTGTACTTCAACCCAGAACAAAAAATGTGCTTTGACGGACACTAAATATCTTGCCCAGCAACAACAGTACAGCGGTGGGTAACGAGAGATTTAGAGGGATTTAAATTTGAGGCCTAGTATTTAGGCGCTGGGTGACAGGTATGGGTTTAGTGACAGAATTAGACTTGGAAATACACAGTAGCGGGTGTGTGTGAAGTTATTCTGAATGACCCAATGTGCACCTTCAATATTATATACCCTTTTTGGGATAGATTTCAAATAGCTCTGATATAGCAGGAACCACTAAATTATGAAATTGCTAAATTGGGAATTGTATTTCAACCCAGAACAAGAAATGTGCTTGAACGGACACTAAATAACTCGCCCAGCTACAGCACTAGGGACAGATTTAGCTGGATATAAATTTGAGGCCTAGTATTTAGGCGCTGGGTGACCGGTATGGATTTAGTGACAGAATTAGACTGGGATATGGCCAAAAAATGAACAGACTATTGCTGGTTAAATGCACTTGGTGTGACAGCTTCACCCTGATGTAGGCTTTAGCCAAAAAACAACCACACCATTGAGGGTTAAATGCACTTGGTGACAGGCGCAGCTTGCCCCTGATTTTGTATATGGCCAAAAAATGAACAGACTATTGCTGGTTAAATGCACTTGGTGTGACAGCTTCACCCTGATGTAGGCTTTAGCCAAAAAACAACCACACCATTGAGGGTTAAATGCACTTGGTGACAGGCGCAGCTTGCCCCTGATTTTGTATATGGCCAAAAAATGAACAGACTATTGCTGGTTAAATGCACTTGGTGTGACAGCTTCACCCTGATGTAGGCTTTAGCCAAAAAACAACCACACCATTGAGGGTTAAATGCACTTGGTGACAGGCGCAGCTTGCCCCTGATTTTGTATATGGCCAAAAAATGAACAGACTATTGCTGGTTAAATGCACTTGGTGTGACAGCTTCACCCTGATGTAGGCTTTAGCCAAAAAACAACCACACCATTGAGGGTTAAATGCACTTGGTCGCAGCTTGTGCTGGCGCACCACAAGACACAAAATGGCCGCCGATCACCCCAGAAAAATGAGACTGACAAACGGTCTGTGCAGCCTAAAAACAGTGAGCAATTGAGGATCAGCAGCTCAATGATCCACAGCTGCAGATCGATCAGTTAATCAAGTCCTTTGGAGGAGTTAATCTGCCTAATCTCGCCCTACTGTCGCAGCCGCAACCTCTCCCTACGCTAATCAGAGCAGAGTGACGGGCGGCGCTATGTGACTCCAGCTTAAATAGAGGCTGGGTCACATGGTGCTCTGGCCAATCACAGCCATGCCAATAGTAGGCATGGCTGTGATGGCCTCTTGGGGCAAGTAGTATGACGCTTGTTGATTGGCTGCTTTGCAGCCTTTCAAAAAGCGCCAAGAAAGCGTCACAAAAGCGCGAAGAAAGCGACGAACACCGAACCCGAACCCGGACTTTTACGAAAATGTCCGGGTTCGGGTCCGTGTCACGGACACCCCAAAATTCGGTACGAACCCGAACTATACAGTTCGAGTTCGCTCATCCCTAGCTGGCGGCCCATGTCGAGAAAATGGAGGCGGTAAGTTAGAATTTTTAAGTTTTTTATACTATTTCAGGTAAAATCAATTCGCTGACATGAAACATGAGGAAATTTGGCTTCTAGGCAAAGCAAATTTATCCTAAAATTCGGATCGAATTCCACTTTGTGGGATTTGATTCGTTCATCCCTAATTGTGATTGTTCATATTGCCTCCATTGCTGGCTTGATTCATTTTTCCATCTCATTATACACTGCTCATATACAAGGGTTACAACTAGAGTTGAGTGGACACCTGGATGTTCGGGTTCGACGGGTTCGGCCAAACTTCACAAAAAAGTTCAAGTTCGGGACACAAACTTGACCCCGAACCCCATTGAAGTCAATGGGGACCCAAACTTTTGAGCACTAAAATGGCTCTCAAAATGTCATGGAAAGGACTAGAGGGCTGAAAATGCCAGCAAAATTTGATTAAGAGCATGGCAAGTGCTCTGCGAACAAATGTGGATAGGGAAATTACTTTAAATAACATAAAATAGGTAAAAATTAAAATAATCTTGATCTAGGAGGACCATATGGAGTAGGAGGTTGAGGAGGCAGTGGATGTGGTGGTGTCAAAGCTTTTCCACATTTTGGCCATGCTAACCCTGCCTTCTGAGGTGCTGGTGGTGCCCCAGCTGCGTTGGTGACCTCTTCCTCCTCCTCTGCCTTCACCTTGTGCTTCCACTGTGCTCCCACTGTCAGGTGGGAATGCCACCAGCATCGCGTCTACCAGTGTGTACTTGTAATCACACATCTTACGATCATGCTCCAGTGACGGAATTAATGGCGGTATGTTGTCATTGTAACAGGGTTCCAAAAGCGTGCGCCACCCAGTAATCAGCACAAGTTAGAATGTGGGCAACTTGGTGGTCGTTGCAGAGACACTGCAGCATGTAATAACTCATGTGTGCCAAGCTGCCCAGAGGCAACGAAAAGCTGTCCTCTGTGGGAGGTGTATCGTCTGTGTCCTCTGTATCCCCCCAGCCACGCACCAGTGATGGCCATGAGCTGGTTTGGGTGCCACCCTGTTGTGACCACGGTTCCTCCTCCTCCATCTCCTCCTCCTCATTCTCCACCTCGTCCTCCACCTCGTCATCCTCCAGAACTGTGCCCTGGCTGGAAAATTGTATACCTGGTGTTTGTGGGTGCAGGATCCCACCCTCGGAGACATTTGTGAATGGCTGGCCAGAAACCCTATGAAATGATCCCTCTTCCTCCTCCTCCTCCTCCTGTGCCACATCCTCTTCCATCATTGCCAGCAGCATTTTTTCAAGGAGGCATATAAGTGGGATAGTAACGCTGAGAACAGCGTTATCGGCACTGGCCATGTTGGTGGAGTACTCAAAACAATGCAACAAGGAACACAGGTCTCGCATGGAGGCCCAGTCATTGGTGGTGAAGTGGTTCTGTTCCGCAGAGCAACTCACCCGTGCGTGCTGCAGAGGAAACTCCACTATTGCCTGCTGCTGCTCGCACAGCCTGGCCAGCATTGGCAAGGTGGAGTTCCACCTTGTGGGCACATCGTATATGAGGCGGTGAGCTGGAAGGCCGAAAGTTACGCTGCAGCGCTGACAGGCGAGCAGCAGCAGGGCAAGAACGCCGAAAGCGCTCACAGATGACCCGCACTTTATGCAGCAGCTCTGACATATCGGGGTAATTTTTAAGGAACCTCTGCATCACCAAATTCTGCACCTGCGCCAGGCAGGGAATGTGCATCAAACCGGCAAGTCCCAGAGCTGCTACGAGATTTTGCCCATTATTGCACACCACCAGGCCGGGCTTGAGGCTGACTGGCACAAACAACTTATTGGTCTGTTGTTCAAGGCCCGTCCACAGCTCCTGCACGGTGTGGGGTTTGTCCCCAAACAGATACATTTTAAAACTGCCTGCTATCGTTTACCCTAAGCTGTACTGAAGTTAGTGTTGAAGGTGTTACACTGATCAGATGAGGAGCCTGTAGAGGATGAGGAAGCAAAGTAGGAGGAGGAAGCAACAGGAGGCAAACTGAAGCGCCCTGCAATCCTCGGTGGTGAAAGGACATGCACCAAACTACTACAGAACCCAGTGTGCTGTTATGGAGATATAGCGTCCCTGACCGTGCCACAGATGGTTTTGCGCAGTGCACACCTGATTTTGTCCCCCACTTGGTTGTGCAGGGAAGGGATGGCACGCCTGGAAAAGTAGTTGCAGCTGGGCACGACGTACTGTGGGACAGCCACTGCCATAAGGCTTTTAAAATTCTCCATCTCCACCAGATGAAATGCCAGAATTTCAAGGGCCAGTAATTTTGAAATGCTGGCATTTAGGACTAGGGATCGTGTGTGGGTAGGGGGGTACTTCCTCTTCCGCTCCAGTGTTTGGGAGATGGAGAGATGAATGCTTCCATGGGACATTGTGGAGATGCCTGGTGACCCAGGTGGTGGTGTTGCTGGCAGATCCTCTGTTTGTGGGGTGGCAGGTGGCACTGTCACTCCAGAGGTGGATGAAGAGGCCGAGACTGCAGCAGAAGAGGAAGCAGAAGGAACATTTCTTAGTTCGTTTCTGTCGCCTACTCGCACCTGAGGAAGGTGTTTCACTTGTGCGTGTAGCTGGCACAGATCAACCATGTCCTCTCCCTGCAACAGGAGCTCCACCAGCAGCACCACGACCGGGGCCACGTCCCTTATTTGACGCTCTCCTAATTTTTCTCAAATTTAGGATCTTGCCCCAAATGGGTGTTTTTTTAATAACAGAATAGAACAACAATATCTAAATGGTGTAGCTCACTATGACAGATGCAGCAAAGGCTGCAAAATTAAGATTTTTGCCCTAAATAGGTGTTTTTTTTAATAGAATAGAACAACAGTATTTAAAGGGGGCATCTCACAATGACAGATGCAGCAAATGCTGCAAAATTATTTTCCCCCCAAAATGGTTGTTTTTTTAATAACAGAATAGAAAAACAGTATCTAAAGTGTGTATCTCACAATGACAAATGCAGACAAGGCCGCAAATTAAGTTTTTTTGCCCAAAATAGGTGGGGTTTTTTTAATAACAGAATAGAACAACAGTATCTAAAAGGTGTATCTCACACTGACAGATGCAGACAAGGCCGCAAATTTAGTTTTTTTGCCCAAAATAGGTGGGGTTTTTTTAATAACAGAATAGAACAACAGTATCTAAAAGGTGTATCTCACACTGACAGATGCAGACAAGGCCGCAAATTTAGTTTTTGGCCCAGAATGGGTGTTTTTTTAAATAACAGAATAGAACAACAGTATCTAAATGGTGTATCTCACAATGATAGATGCTGCAAAGGCTGCAAAATTAAGAGTTTTGCCCTAAATAGGTGTTCTTTTAATAGCAGAATAGAACAACAGTATCTAAAGGCTATATCTCAAAATGACAGATGCAGCAAAGGCTGCAAAATTATATTTTTTACCCAAAATGGGTGCTTTTAAAAAACAGACTAGAACAACTGTATCTAAATGGTGTATCTCACAATGACAGATGCAGAGAGGGCCGCAAATTAAGTATTTTTGCCCAATAGGGTGTTTTTTTAATAACAGAATATGACAGCACTATCTAAAGCGTGTATCTCACACTAACAGATGCAGACAAGGCCGCAAATTAAGTATTTTGCCCAAAAAGGGTGTTTTTTTTATAACAGAATATGACAGCGGTATCTAAAGCGTGTATCTCACACTGACAGATGCAGCATGGGCTGTAAAATTTAGTATTTTGCCCAAAATGGGTGTTTTTTAAAACCCAGAAAATTATAGCTGCATTTCTAGCTTAAATTGCACACTGGCTAATGCGGCAGAGGCCCCAGATGGAGGGTATTGCCAAAAATTGGTGTTTTTTAAAAGCCAGAAAATTAGTGAAGTTTTTCAAGCTTGTTTTTAACAATCACAGATGCAGCAAAGGCTGCAAATTAAGTATTTTGCCTAAAAAGGGTGTTTTTTAATAACAGAATATGGCAGCGGTATCTGAAGTGTGCATCTCAAACTGACACATGGCTGTGATGGCTTTTAAGGGCACAGAGTTAAACGCTTGTTGCTCTGCAGCCTTTCAAAAAGTGCCATAAAATAGCCGAACACCGAACCTGAACTGAAATGTTCGGGTTCGGGTCCTGGGGTCCAAAAATCCTAAAGTTCGGTACAAACTAGAACTTTACAGTTTGGGTTCGCTCAACCCTAGTTACGACCACCCCACAATCCAGCATCGGTAGTCTTGCTTGCACACTACAGGAAAAGACATCACTGCTGGATGGCAGGGTGGCCATAACCCCTGAATATAAGCAGTGTGTAAAGTGATGGAAAAATAATCCAGCCAGCAAAGGAGGTAATATGGTCAATCAAAATACATTAGTAAGTGCCTTGTATTAACTTTCTCTATAAGATAAAGGCCATTTGCTGAAGTGAGACAACCTCAGTGAGATCATCTGATCACCAAGAGTTTCTGAAGATGGATCTACAACAATTTGCTAGTATCTAGACCATCTTCCAACTGAAAGTCTTTAAGATGGAATCAATGTTCAAAGTGGATTATTTAAGTAGGGCATATTATAGTTTCATGTTTGTTCTACAGGTGAAACTCGAAAAATATGAATAGCGTGCAAAGTTCATTTATTTCAGTAATGCAACTTAAAATGTGAAACTAATATATGAGAGACTCATTACATGCAAAGCGAGATATTTCAAGCCTTTATTTGTTATAATTTGGATAATTATGTCCTACCGCTTATGAAAACCCCAAAGTCACAATCTTAGGTACCCTTTGCTCAGGGTGTATGGATTAATTAGCTAACTAGAGTGTGACAATTTGAGCCTAGAATATTGAACCTTTTCACAATATTCTAATTTTAAGTTGCATTATAATGCAACTCCTTTGAAGTTTCAATACTGAATTTTTTTTTTCGAGTTTCACCTGTATTTTTAAGCTTTATTATGTCAATATCTACTTATTGAAACAAGTTCTATATTTTTGCAGAACGTAAGCACGGAACGGAACCCCACGAAAGAGCTCCGTTCCGCTCCGCACCGCATCTCCAGAATTACGGACCTATTCAAGTAAATGGGTCCTCATCCGTGATGCGGAATGCACGCAGGCCGCAATACAGCCACGAGGGACACACGGCCGTGTGCAAGAGGCCTTAATGTGTCTTACCATTAATACATATTTTTTTTCCCATTGAGAACATTACGAACCTTTCAGCTATGAGGAATAAACTTAATAATGTAGTCAGAAGTTGGCATAATTAGGCTATATTCATTAATTGATTCAATTTTCTTTTATAAATACATGATTCAAATGTACGGAGCACTGAATGCATTATCTGTAGTCATATTACCAGAGTCTTTTATTCCCATTTATATCTTTTGACAAATCATTAATTTAATGGTTATCATTTCTCTTTCTTGCGCTCTGAATTATTAACATACTGCTCATAAACAAACGTAATCTAATGCACACTTCTTTATTTTATAGTAATGGGATTACAGACCACCAACTGTTATTGCTTTTAAGACCTTAATTCTTGCAATTTATGACAGGCATTTGCAGCTTGTTGTTTAGATTTACCAGGTCTGCTAAATGTTAACCACTTGCTTACCATCACACAACAATGTTCGCTGTGGTGGTAACTAAAGTGCTTGAAAGGGCACTATATTGTTATTCCTTATCTTCTTATGTTTTATTCTTCTCTAGTTTTCTGCCATTAACACAGCCTGAACTGCTTAAAGGGTTCTCCGGGAACAAAGAAAATGAAAATCCTTAGATATGACTTTATTATAAATATATTTCTAAATACCTTTGCTTAGTTATAATGGCTCGTATTGTCTAGGGAGCAATGATCAGGAGAAATAAAATGGCCACCATCCTATTAGTACACACAAAGCCTGTCCTAAAAATCACACAGCAGACCAGATTACTTCAAGACAATATGCTAAAGAGCTGACTCATTCTCCGCTCTTCTTCTCTTGTCAGGGATTATTAATATGATCTTCAGCTGATTTTCTGTAGGAATGGAGTTCATGAGGAAACATGAATTACAGAGAGGAGGTAGGGATGTGGATAATGAGCAGCAGCACTTGTATGCAGTCTCCATTACCACAGCCAGTCCTGTCCATCCACTCAGTTCTACATGTCTCCTCATGAACTCTCTTCCTACAGAGATTCAGCTAAAGAGCTTATCATCTGTATTCAGGATCATAAAACCTGGCATGTAGAGCAGAGAGGAGGATGTGTAATTAGGACAGGTTTTGTGTGCAGTAATAGGACAGCGGACATTTTGATTCTCCTAATGATTGTTCCCTAGACAAAACAAGCCATTATAACTAATGAAAGGTATTTAGGAATATATTTATAATAAAGTAGCATTTTTATTTTCTAAATTCCCAGAGAACCCCTTTAACATATAGACTTCATTCAAACTGTGTTTGTAATCTCTCGTCGCTTAGAGTTGTAGTATATATTTCTGGAGTCAATCTGATTTGTCACTTGTAATAAATTTAAGTTTCCAAATAATAAAAAGAAAAAAAGAAACAAGTTTTAATAAATTTGCATTAAAAAAAAATTCACGTAGAAATGAATGTCAGAATTCTTCAATTAATATGGTCTGAACCGCTTAACGTACAGACTCCATTCAAACTGCGTTTCAAAGTGCTCTGTGCTGAGAGGTGTGCTATGAATTTTTTAAGTCATTGATATTTTCGTTTTTAATAAATTTACATTTCAAAATGTTTAAAAATCCATACAAACATCAGAATTCTGCGATTAATACAGCCTGAAGCCTTTAACGCACAGACCCCTGGCTGGAGTAGATTTCAATCATCATTTACACCAGGAATCTGCTATGGCCCTACTATAACCCCCCCCCCCCCCCCCTCGACTTCCTAGTGGCAAATGCGAGATACACAACGTCCACCTAAAGTTGGTTCACAGATGTTCAAAAAGTCACAAAACAAGGGTCATAATAAATGCTTCCCTTTGAGTGTGGTTGGTTTGTTGAGCTTAGTTGCCAATGTTTAACCCTGCTAAGGATAGCTTGGTGAAGGGGTTGAGTGGACAGTGTCTCTTATTTTGACAAACTTCCTGTAAACAATTTTTTTAAATTTGTGCTAAAGTTTAGTTGGTTTTAATAGTTTCCAACATATTTTTTCCAATACCAGTTTTCTGATTGCTTGTTTGACTGTGGCCAGGTTGCCTGAATGAGCAAAGTGAAGCACGTGCTTGGCCATTATAACCCTATATGAAATCATGTATTTTTAATAATTATCTTGAATTTATATAGTCCTTACTTACTCATGGTGAATTCACAATCCTCTTATGTACATAGCAGTAGACTTAGGCCTCATGCACACGACCGTTGTGTGCATCCGTGGCCGTTGTGCCGTTTTCCGTTTTTTTTCGTGGACCCATTGACTTTCAATGGGTCTGTGGAAAAATCGGAAAATGCACCGTTTTGCAGCCGAGGCCGTGATCCGTGTATCCTGTCCATCAAAAAAATATGACCTGTCCTATTTTTTTGACGGACAACGGTTCACGGACCCATTCAAGTCAATGGGTCCGTGAAAGAACACGGATGCACACAACATTGGCATCCGTGTCCGTGATCCGTGGCCGTAGGTTGCTTTCATACAGACGGATCCGAATATCCGTCTGCATAAAAGCTTTTTCAGATCTAAGTTTTCACTTCGTGAAAACTCATATCCGACAGTATATTCTAACACAGAGGCGTTCCTATGGTGATGGGGACGCTTCTAGTTAGAATACACTACAAACTTTGTACAAGACTGCCCCCTGCTGCCTGGCAGCACCCGATCTCTTACAGGGGGATATGATAGCACAATTAACCCCTTCAGGTGCGGCACCTGAAGGGGTTAATTGTACTATCATATCCCCCTGTAAGAGATCAGGGCTGCCAGGCAGCAGGGGGCAGACCCCCCCTCCCCAGTTTGAATATCATTGGTGGCACAGTGTGCGCCCCCATCGGGCCCCCCTTCCTCCCTCTAGTGTAATAAATCGTTGGTGGCACAGTGTGCGCCCCCCATCGGGCCCCCCCTTCCTCCCTCTATTGTTATAAATCGTTGCTGGCACAGTGTGCGCCCACCATCGGCCCCCCCTCCCTCTATAGCAGTAAAAACATTGGTGGCAGTGTGCGGCCTCCCATCTCCCCCCCCCCCGGGAGCTCCTCCTACTGATAAGTGACAGTTCTTTAGCAATGCGCCGCACAGACCTGTCACTTACCAGTAGGTGGAGCTCCCAACCGGACACAGACATCGCAGCAGCAAGCAGGTAACTATGAATCTTCTACTATTGTACTATTGTTAAGTAACCATGGCAACCAGGACTGCAGTAGCGTCCTGGTTGCCATGGTTACCGATCGGAGCCCCAGCAATTAAACTGGGACTCCGATCGGAACTCCGCTGCCACCAATGATCGGGGGGGAGGGGAGATGGGAGGTCGCACACTGCCACCAATGTTGTTACTGCTATAGAGGGAGGGGGGGCGATGGTGGGCGCACACTGTGCCACCAACGATTTATAACAATAGAGAGAGGAAGGGGGGCCCATGGTGGGCGCACACTGTGCCACCAACAATTTATAACAATAGAGGATGGGAGGAAGGGGGGGCCCGATGGGGGGCGCACACTGTGCCACCAACGATATTCAAACTGGGGAGGGGTGGGTCTGCCCCCTGCTGCCTGGCAGCCCTGATCTCTTACAGGGGGATATGATAGTACAATTAACCCCTTCAGGTGCCGCACCTGAAGGGGTTAATTGTGCTATCATATCCCCCTGTAAGAGATCGGGTGCTGCCAGGCAGCAGGGGGCAGTCTTGTACAAAGTTTGTAGTGTATTCTAACCTGAAGCGTCCCCATCGCCATGGGAACGCCTCTGTGTTAGAATATACTGTCGGATCTGAGTTTCACGATGTAGCTCATATCCGACAGTATATTCTAACATAGAGGCGTTCCCATGGTGATGGGGACGCTTCAAGTTAAAATATACCATCGGATTGGAGAAAACTCCAATCCGATGGTATAAAAGAACTCCAGACTTTACATTGAAAGTCAATGGGGACGGATCTGTTTGAAATGGCATATATTGTGTCAACGTCAAACGGATCCGTCCCCATTGACTTGCATTGTAATTCAGGACGGATCCGTTTGGCTCCGCACGGCCAGGCGGACACCAAAACGACTTTTTTTTCATGTCCGTGGATCCTCCAAAAATCAAGGAAGACCCACGGACGAAAAAACGGTCACGGATCACGGACCTACGGACCCCATTTTTGCGGACCGTGAAAATAAACTGTCGTGTGCATGAGGCCTTATTGGGATATTGTACAACACAAGTTATTCACTCTGCTGTTGTGTATGCTCGAACTATTTTAGAATGTATCTATTATTATTATTTTGGGCTGTTTTAATCACTAGTCATATTAAGCACTTTACATTCTTTTTCTCACAGCAATTTGGGGACATTAAAATGAAAACCTTTCTTTATCTTGATCTTTATTAATAATTGAAAGATAAAAATCAGAAAGGGATATAGGTAAATTCACTCTTTTATAAATAAATCAATGGTGCAGAGTTGGGGTATAGATGTGGGACTACAACAAAAAATCTCAGCTCAGGTAAACTCGCTGATTATCCACACAAATGGAAACCATTCCTATCTGCACCATTAATCATAAGCCGCAGGATGAAAGAACACAGGCTGAACGCTGCATGACACTAAATAAGACACCTGACTGGCTGCAAAGTATCTTCTGTGATACTGAATCACTTTGTTTTGTGTCACTTAGAAGGCCGGATGCACCATACATGCTGCCAGTCCACACAGCTGGCGTCAGCACACACAACTCATTGCGCTCAGGAATTCTTATCTACTACCGCTAGCTGCTCATGTAGGAACTGAAATTGTCTTATTATGCTAATTTCTTATTCATCCACGGCTTGACACGTTTCTTAACTATAAACTTCCTCAGGAGCCCCTTATCCAAACATAGTTTTCCTTTCAGATCTCAAAGCGGTATGTCGCTACCCTCCCTTCCAGAGGCAGCGCTCCGGCACTAGTGCAGCTGTGCAGCATCTGCCACCAGCGTGGTTATTTAAACAGTAAACCCCTCCCTTAGTTTATTGAGGCCACGCCCACCCATCATCACATGATCAGAGCAGAGCACTCCTATATCCAGAAGCTGGCTAATACACATGGGGAACTTGAAGGTGAATATAAAATTAGCATGGATGACTGTAAAAGGGGGCAAAGTAGTGAGACTGAATATGATTTACCATACCATATGGTCTTAATTATTAATGTACAAACAGTGTAATGTCAGTGTGATGTTACAATCCTAATGTTGTCAGATAATTCAAAATTATGACATTCCTATTCGCATATAGTCCAAACATACAGTATATAGCGTATACACAATCACTTAGTGTATACCTACAATTACACATAAGTCATTGATTATAGTTACTTTGACATGGGGGACAATGAGGAAAATTATGACATAATCCCTCATCCTCTTTCAACAGTAGTGTAGGCAAGAATTAATAAAGCTGGGACAAAAGTGGTACCTACTGCAAAATGTAGTGCCAAAATAAATGTCTAGGACAACAAATTATAGGCATAAACACCCACAAACCCTTTAGGGGGATTTTATAAATAATAAGTTATGTAGCCTAATTTTTTTCCTGGGGATATCCCCTGATGATAGATGTGTTAATGGAAAGCACCCTATTTACAAAAAGCATGAAAAGGATATGTTGGCATTTAGCCCATTAGGACGCACAGTTGTTAAATGGAAGATCCATTGTGCTTCTTTTCTTGACATTCTTTTACCACATCTGTACGCATAACTGTATCATTTTATGGTTTCATCTGTGCAGTCCATCTTTGTTATTTAAATATTCTGTGTCGCGGACGGTGTACAGGAAACAAGACAATGCAACATGCACATATGACTCACTGGATCCAAAGCTAGGGAACCAAAAGGGAGACCCCTGCACAAGAGCTGGCACTTTCCCTGGCTGCTCAGCCTATGCAAAAATCCCAAAGGTGGATGGTTGCATATCCACGTACCTCGACTATATAACACCTGAACACCCTACAATAGTGAGGGGACACGACCACGGCTCCCTACACCAGACACGGAGGGAGTCAGGGTCACCTGGGATCCAGCAAACAGAAAATAAGAGATAAATGTACAGCACTTAACTTAGTAGCAGACTGGGAAATAGGATCAGCATGCACACACACTCCAGGAAGAAGTATAAGCCGCCTAGTAATGCATTATGGGGCGGAATTTAAAGGAATGCAATCAGTCCAACTACATGACAGCTGAGAGAGGCTAACGAGATGAGGAACTGAACACCACAACAAAGAAAACTCAAGGAGGAGGTTCTGAAAGGCTTCTGTCAGAGCTTCTCAGCTGTCTGGTTGTGACAGTACCCCTCCCTCTACGAGTGGACTCTGGACACTCAGAGCCCACCTTCTCAGGATGGGACCTATAGAAAGCCCTGATGAGACGAGAGGCCTTAATGTCCGTCACTGGGACCCACATCCTCTCCTCGGGACCATAACCCTCCCAATGAACAAGGTACTGGAGAGAACCGCGGACAAGACGAGAATCCACAATCCTAGAGACCTGAAATTCAAGATTACCATCAACCATAATCGGAGGGGGAGGCAAAGGCGAGGGTACAATGGGTTGAACATAAGGTTTCAATAAGGACTTATGAAAAACATTATGGATCTTCCAAGTCTGAGGAAGATCAAGACGGTAGGCAACAGGATTGATGACAGACAGGATTTTGTAAGGCCCAATAAACCTAGGACCCAACTTCCAGGAGGGAACCTTCAATTTGATATTCTTGGTAGACAACCACACCAGATCACCAACATTCAGGTCCGGACCAAGCACACGTCGCTTATCTGCCACACGCTTATATCTCTCACTCATGCTCTTTAGATTATCCTGAATCTTTTGCCAAATAGATGACAAAGACGAGGAGAATCTGTCCTCATCAGGTAAACCAGAAGACCCCTCTCTCGAGAAAGTCCCAAACTGCGGATGAAACCCATATGCACCAAAAAATGGTGACTTATCAGAGGACTCCTGACGACGGTTATTTAAAGCAAACTCAGCAAGATACAAAAAAGAACACCAATCCTCCTGATTCTCCGCCACAAAACAGCGCAGATATGTCTCCAGATTCTGATTGACGCGCTCCGTCTGGCCATTCGACTGCGGGTGGAAAGCAGAAGAGAATGACAACCGAACCCCCAAGCGAGAACAGAAAGCCTTCCAGAATCTGGAAACAAACTGCGTGCCCCTATCAGAGACTATCTCTGAAGGAATACCATGCAATTTGACAATGTGATCAATAAATGCCTGCGCCAGCGTCTTAGCATTGGGCAAACCAGGAAAAGGGATGAAATGCACGATTTTGCTAAAACGGTCCACCACCAGATTCACAGTCTTCCCCGAGGAACGAGGCAGGTCCGTTATGAAGTCCATGGACAGATGTGTCCAAGGACGGGAAGGAATGGGTAAGGGAAGGAGAGGACCTGGTGGCCGTGAATGAGGGACTTTGGCACGAGCGCAAGTCTCGCAGGCTGCCACAAAACCCTCAACCGACTTACAAAGCGCAGGCCACCAGAATCTCCGAGCGATGAGATCCACTGTGGCTCTTGCCCCCGGGTGCCCAGCAAGGACCGTATCGTGGTGTTCCTTAAAAATCTTGTGTCTTAAAGCGAGAGGCACAAACAACCTCCCAGGAGGACAAAGATCAGGAGCCTCTGACTGGGCTGCCTGCACCTCTGCCTCCAATTCAGGATAAAGAGCAGAGACCACCACACCTTCGGCCAAAATGGGACCCGGGTCTTCAAAATTCCCGCCTCCCGGAAAACAACGTGTCAGGTCATCTGCCTTCACATTCTTAACCCCAGGGCGGAACGTGACAACAAAATTAAATCTTGAAAAGAACAAAGACCATCTGGCCTGTCTCGGGTTCAGACGCTTGGCTGACTCCAAGTAGGCCAGATTTTTATGGTCAGTAAACACGGTAATAGGGTGTCTGGCTCCCTCTAGCCAATGGTGCCATTCCTCAAAAGCCAACTTGATGGCCAACAATTCCCTATCTCCCACATCATAATTTCTCTCTGCGGAGGAGAGTTTTTTCGAAGGAAAAAGGCACACAGTCGCCATTTGGCAGGAGAGGAACCCTGATACAAGACCGCACCCACACCCACCTCAGAAGCATCAACCTCAACTATGAAGGGTAAAGAAATATCAGGTTGCACCAAGATGGGAGTGGAAGCAAAACTCTCCTTGATATTAGAAAAAGCCTTACGCGCCTCTACCGACCAAGAAAAAAATCTACCCCCTTTCTGGTCATATCAGTGAGTGGTTTAACAATAGAGGAATAATTCAAAATAAACTTCCTGTAATAATTGGCATAGCCCAAAAAACGCATCAGCGCCTTCTGATTCTCAGGAAGCTCTCACTCAAGCACAGCGTGGACCTTCTCGGGGTACATGCGAAAACCAGAAGCGGAGAGAAGAAACCCCAGAAATTGAATTTCTGGAACTGCAAACACACATTTTTCCAGTTTCGCATATAATTAATTCTCCCGCAGGATGAGCAAGACCTGACTTAAATGTTCCTTATGAGTTTTGAAATCAGGAGAAAAAATAAAAATGTCATCCAAATACACTAATACAAATTTTCCCATCAAATGATAAAAAATGCTGTTCACGAAATGCTGAAAAACGGCTGGGGCATTCAATCAAACCAAAAAGGCATAACCAAATTTTCAAAATGGCCCTCAGGGGTATTGAAGGCCGTCTTCCATTCGTCTCCTTCTCTGACCCTGACCAGGTTGTATGCCCCTCTTAGATCTAATTTGGAAAAGACTTTAGCCCCAACAACCTGGTTAAACAGGTCCGGGATCAGAGGAAGTGGATAAGGGTCACGAATAGTGATACTGTTCAGCTCCCGGAAATCCAGACAAGGTCTTAAAGAACCATCTTTTTTCTTAACAAAGAAAAAACCAGCGGCAACAGGTGACTTCGAGGGCCGTATGTGTCCTTTTCTCAGACTCTCAGAGATATAAGCACGCATATCGATCCTTTCAGGTTGGGAAAGATTGTATAAACGAGATTTAGGCAGCTTGGCGCCTGGGATGAGATTAATAGGGCAATCGTACTCCCTGTGCGGAGGCAAATCCTGAACTCCACTCTCAGAGAAGACATCCGAAAATTCAGAGAGAAAAGATGGTACAGTCTTAGTAGCAACCTCAGAAACAGATGTCGTGAGGCAATTCTCTCTGCAAAAGTCACTCCAACCATTTATTTGCCTCGCTTGCCAATTAATGGTGGGGTTATGTTTAGTGAGCCAGGGTAGCCCCAACACTAGAGGAGTAGGCAAACCGCTAAAGACGAAACATGACACATCCTCAACATGAGCATCACTCACAATTAAACGGATATTGTGAACTATGCCCTTTAATGATTTCTGAGAAAGTTGAGCGGAATCAATAGCAAAAACAGGAATATCCTTTCCCAAAGTGCACACCTGGAAACCATGAGTTATTGCAAATTGATTATCAATGAGATTGACAGCTTCTCCACTATCCACAAAAATCTCACAAAAAATGCTCTTGCTCTCTAGCGCCACCCTAGCAGGCAGGACAAAACGGGAACTACAAGCAAACGGAAAACCTTCAATTTCCGCCTCAACCCTGCCAATAGTAACAGACGGAACATTTTTAAAAGATTTTTTCCTCTTTGTTTCTTTATTACTCCCAGAGAACTGCCTGAATCTCCTAGAGGGACAAACATTTGCCAAATGATTTATATCTCCACAACAAAATCAAACCCTCCCATGCGGGCTGAATCTTCTATTGTCAGAAGCAATCAACCCTAGCTGCATGGGCTCCTGCTCAGAAGGGGCTGACAGGGACTGAGACCCCTGCGCACAGAATCGGACCGCTGCACTGTCCTGGGACTGAGTATGACAGGAAGGAGAGATTTCTCCTCTCTCTCTAAGACGCCTGTCAATACGAACGGCCTGAGACATAGCAGAGTCCAAGGAAATAGGCCTTTCATGAAAGGCAAATGCAACTTTCAATCCCTCTGAAAGACCATGGCAAAATTGACTTCGGAGTGCAGCATCATTCCAACCAGTATCAGCTGCCCATCTCCGAAATTCTGAGCAGTATATCTCTGCGGATTGTTTACCCTGGCATAATAGACGTAGTCTAGACTCAGCCAGAGCAATACGATCCAGATCATCATATATCTGACCCAGGGCTAAAAAGAATTCATCCACTGAACGGAGGGGCCGTGCCCCCTCCGGCAGCAAAAAGGCCCAGGACTGAGCGTTACCCCTGAGCAGCGATATAATGATCCCCACCCTCCGTTCCTCATCACCAGAGGAATGGGGAAAAAGGCGAAAATGGAGTTTGCAAGCCTCTCTAAAACGCACAAAATTCTCACTACCCCCGGAAAACGTATCCGGGAGCGAGATCTTAGGCTCAGAACAAACTCCATGAACGCCAGCTGAACCGGTCACTTGAAGCTGAGAAAAAGTCTTACGGAGATCAGCTACCTCCAATGAAAGACCCTGAAGGCGTTCAGCCAAAAGTGAAACCGGATCCATGCTTGAGACGGTTTTGGCGGCTTATAATGTCGCGGACGGTGTACAGGAAACAAGACAATGCAACATGCATATACGACTCACTGGATCCAAAGCTAGGGAACCAAAAGGGAGACCCCTGCACAAGAGCTGGCACTTTCCCTGGCTGCTCAGCCTATGCAAAAATCCCAAAGGTGGATGGTTGCATATCCACGTACCTCGACTATATAACACCTGAACACCCTACAATAGTGAGGGGACACGACCACCGGCTCCCTACACCAGACACGGAGGGAGTTAGGGTCACCTGGCATCCAGCAAACAGAAAATAACAGATAAAGGTACAGCACTTAACTTAGTAGCAGACTGGGAAATAGGATCAGCATGCACACACACTCCAGGAAGAAGTATAAGCCCCCCATTAATGCATTATGGGGCGGAATTTAAAGGGATGCAATCAGTCCAACTACATGACAGCTGAGAGAGGCTAACGAGATGAGGAACTGAACACCACTACAAAGAAAACTCAAGGAGGAGGTTCTGAAAGGCTTCTGTCAGAGCTTCTTAGCTGTCTGGTTGTGACATTCTGCTGGTTATAGTAGATGTTGCATTTTTATATGATGCATTCACATTATGGCCCTATTAAAAAAAAAATAATCACATAATCATTGGCTATATGTAATATTAGCAGACATTTGTTAATGAATGAATATTTGATTAGGCAGGTAACAGCAGTGACATGATGGAGGTGGCAGCAGCAGCCATACAGAAACTGAATGTAGGCAGGTCGCAGCACTGGTATAATGGAGAAGGAAGCAGCAACCATACAGAATGTGATAGTAGGCAGGTTGCAGCAGTAGCATGATGGAGGCGGCAGCATCAACCATAGAGAACGTGATGGTAGGCAGGCTGCAGCATTGCTTGATGGAGGCAGCGGCATAATGAAGGCAGACAGGCAACAACAGTGGCAGTATGAAAATCACCACAGACACAGACCTTGCGTCACTGAAAACCCTATCTGAGATGACACTAGAGGCTGGGCAGGAATTAAGAAAGGGAGACAGTTGTGCCAGTTTGGGTCACTGTTCCAGTCTGCCTGCCCAGAAATCCATTGGGTCAGGGAACAGGATATGCAACAGAGACTAGACAGAGTTTAGGTAGGCCTGAACCTGGGCATTGAGGTGGGAGCTGTAGGCTTGCTGACTGGCCTCAGCCTGGCGCTGCATGTGGAATAACTTCTCCACCATGTTAAGGAGACTGAAATGGCTGCTGCTAGTGCTGCTGCGGCTTCTGTTGCTCATGGCGGCAGAAGGGGATGGTGACTCTACTGGGGCTGGAGAAGGGCCTCCCTTTCAGACACACTGGTGGCAGGCATCTGATCACCATCAGCTGCGGCATAAAATGTGTGTCTTGTAATAACATCATTTGTAGTGTTGATTAAGCACCATAGTAATGGAAGTCAATGGGAGAACCAAAGCATTAAACCAGGCACCCCCTGCTTTGAAGAGGGGAGGGTGCCTGGTTCATAGGAAAAGGTAAGAAAATGATAGAAACACCACTTAAATGGTTTGGGAACAGCATGGGGAGGATGTCTCGATGCATCTTAGACTCCCAGGTTGCTGCTGGGAACGATGTTGTCCGAGTAGTACGCCACTTTTACAGACTGACAATAATTCGCACCAAACCGAAGATAAAATTGATTTTAGAGGAAAAATTGTTAGGAAACATTCTTTCCTGTATATTTACTTGTATATAAAGTGCAAGTGCTGCCAAAAATTACAATGAAGAGGCCCTCCGATACAACCTGTATATCACATAAAGGAGAGCCTCATTCACATTGTGGTACAATTGTTCATGTAGTGAGATTCCTACACTCATAGAACCTATGCACTAAATGAAAGGGCTGCCAAAAATTACAAGTAACCGGCACTCCAATACACCCTTTGTTACACATAAAAGAGGGCATCATACACAGCCTTGAAAAATTATTATTGATGACATGATGGTGACCCTCAAAATCATTTGGAGCAAGGGCCTGCTGATCGGACCATCTAAAACATTAGGGGCGAGGGTCTGCTACTGCTTTGGTGACTCTAGATAACCTGGGGATCATCGCACGTCCCTGTGACGGCGACGATCCTTTCGGATGTCTGCCCTATCAACTTTTGATGTTATTTTAAACCCAACCATGTAGACCATAGGTAACGGGGGAATCATAGTTCGATTCCAGAAAGGGAGCCTGAGAAACAGCTACGGCTACCACATCCAAGCAAGACAGCATGCATGCAAATTACCTATTAGGTATAATTAGGTGGGGGTCTGCAGGTGAGATGACCCTGTAAAAGATTGTAGGTGCAGGCCTGCTGGTGAGATGACCCTGTAAAAGATTGTAGGTGAAGGCCTGCTGGTGAGCTGACCCTGTAAAAAATTATATGCAAGGGCCTTCAGGTGAATCGACCCTGTAAAAGATTGTAGGGGAATGCCTGCTGGTGAGCTGACCCTCTAAAAAATTATATGTGACGGCTTGCTGGTGAGCTGACCCTGTAAAACATTATATGTGAGGGCCTGCTGGTGAGCTGACCATCTAAAAGGTTGTAGGTGAGGGCCTGCTGGTGAGCTGACCCTCAAAAACATTATATGTGAGGGTCTTCAGGTGAGCTGACTCTGTTAGAGATTGTAGGTGAAGGCTTACTGGTGAGCTGACCCTGTAAAACATTATATGCGAGGGCCTGCTGGTGAGCTGACCCTCTGAAAAATTATATGAGAGGACCTGCTGGTGAGCTGACCCTGTAAAACATTATATGCGAGGGCCTGCTAGTGAGCTGACCCAATAAAAGGTTGTAGGTGAGGGCCTGCAGGTGAGCTGACCCTCAAAAACATTATATGCGAGGGCCTTCAGGTGAGCTGACCCTCTAGAAATATTATATGCGAGGGCCCGCTGGTGAGCTGACCCTTTAAAAATTTATATGCGAGGGCCTGCTGGTGAGCTGACCCTATAAAACATTATATGCAATGACCTGGGGATACTTACCTGCACATTTATTGGCTGCGTAGAAGCTGTGCGGGGAGGAGACTCAAGCATGGCGCTCGAGCACATACGCTACTCGGCTGAGTACCGCCATGTGCCGAGCATCGAGGTGCTCGATCATTACTAATCATTTGTCCTCCCTTTTTATGTGAGAGGAAAAACATTCCCAGATTTGCCTTGATAGTGAGGGTCCAAAAGCATGGCTAACCAGTAATCATCAGACTTCTTAATGACACCGCCTGTCAATGCATAAGTAAGTGATTGAGCAGGTTGCTATTCTGGCCAATGTGCCCTAGGAGCCAGTTCTTTCCACCTCCGCAAAAACAATTGTGTGCCGTGGCCAGTGTCACCGTCATCATCATACTCTTTCTCCGCCAACTCCAATTCATCTTCCTACTCCTCCCCCATGGAAGTTTGTCATTGTGGGTCCCCATCAGCTACAGGGCAGACATCAAGGTGTATAGGGAGAGGCATTACCAGTAGAAAGAGGGAGGTGCTAATGCCGCTCTACAGAGCACTAGTGAGACCTCAGTTGGAGTACTGCGCGCAGTACTGGAGACCATCTCCAGAAGGAAATTGATACTTTGGAGAGAGTTCAGAGAAGAGCTACTAAACTAGTACATGGATTTCAGGATAAAATTACCAGGAAAGAATAAAGGACCTTAACATGTATAGCTTGGAAGAAAGACGAGACAGAGGGTATATAATAGAAACTTTTAAAGGGCTTCTGTCACCCCACTAAAGTCATTTATTTTTTTTGGGCTAGTAAAATTCCTTATAGTGCGATATATGAAAATAAAATGGTGTTACTTACTTTCCTTCAGCCGTTTCTTATAAAAACGAAGTTTTATAATATGTAAATCAGGTCATCTACTTGCTGGTAGCCGCCGCAAAAAAACGCCCCCTCGTCGTGTTGATTGACAGGGTCAGCAGCGATCTCCTCCTCTGGCCGGCCCTGTCAGCATTTGAAAAATCGCGCGCCTATGTTCATTCGGCGCAGGCGCTCTGAGATGAGGAGGCTCGTCTCCTCAGAACTCCCTCAGTGCGCCTGCGCCGATGACATCACCGAAAGAGAAGACGTCATCGGCGCAGGCGCACTGAGGGAGTTCTGAGGAGACGAGCCTCCTCATCTCAGAGCGCCTGCGCCGAATGAACAGAGGCGCGAGATTTTTCAAATGCTGACAGGGCCGGCTGGAGGAGGAGATCGCTGCTGGCCCTGTCAATCAACACGACGAGGGTGGCGTTTTTTTGCGGCGGCTACCAGCAAGTAGACGCACTACTTGCTGGTAGAGACCTGATTTACATATTATAAAACTTTGTTTTTATAAGAAACGGCTGAAGGAAAGTAAGTAACACCATTATATTTTCATATATCGCACTAAAAGCAATTTAACTAGCCCAAAAAAAAAATGACTTTAGTGGGGTGACAGAAGCCCTTTAAATACATAAAGGGAATCAACAAGGTAAAAGAGTAGAGAATATTTAAAAGAAGAAAAACTGCTACAAGAGGACATAGTTTTAAATTTGAGGGGCAAAGGTTTAAAAGTAATATCAGGAAGTATTACTTTACTGAGAGAGTAGTGGATGCATGGAATAGCCTTGCTGCAGAAGTGGTAGCTGCAAATACAGTGAAGGAGTTTAAGCATACATGGGATAGGCATAAGGCCATCCTTCATATAAGACAGGGCCAGGGGTTATTCATAGTATTCAGTATATTGGGCAGACTAGATGGGCCAAACACATTCTATGTTTCTATGAGTTGCCAGACCTGGAAACAACACATGCTCCTTGCTGAGTCTGGTGCAGGACCAAATCGTTCACGGCTTTCTGCTGCTCATACAGATGCTGAAGCATGTTCAATGTTGAATTCCAGCGAATTTGAACATTGCAGATTAAACAGTGTAGCTGCAGACATATCTGCAGCTCCAAGTCCAGGAGAACGTTCCTCACCATGTGAGAATGGCTGAAAAAAGGGACAGTCCCCTGGCCAGCACTTTTTTTTAAGCCAGTACATTTTTTTTAAAGGCCATGCAGGGAGCATGTGTTATTTTCCCCAGGTTCAGGGAGGCCAGAATGTTGCGCCCATTTTAGCTGTTTACCTTGTCAGTTGGAGTCGGCGAGGTGACAGCCAGTGGGTTGTTTGCTGCTTTATGTACATTAGCTGAAACTGTTTGCCGGTGTGGCTACTGTCTCTCAGGTCGATTAGCTCCAACACGAAGTGGCAACACTTGATTTGACACATCGGACAGCAAATAGGATTAGTGTGAGCGACACTGTTCCCTACTGCTGTCCCCTACTGCTGGGGATTGGACAGTATCCATGGAGGAAGAGGCAGATAAGTGCATACAGTGTACTGTCTTTGCACGTAACAGCTACTCCAGGTGTCCACCGTGAAGGCAGCTTGCAGCACAGTGAGAATCACAAGGAGTGGGCCGCATTCTCTACCATGTGAGAACAAGGCACTGCTACAATGGTACTACAGCGATTGCGCCGCCAGCAACGTGGACAGCTGGGGGTTCAGCATGTAGACAAGATAATTGCACTTGGAGAAAAGTCTTTTCATGGCCAAACATTCCTTTATAGATGTCTTACAATGGAGCGGAGGACTACGAGGAGTCTTAGCAGGAGAAGAAGAAGGTGATGATGATGATGATGACAAATATTCCATATTGCTTGGGGATGCAGCATAATATGCGGGAAACTACTACTGATGTTTTAGCCATAATATATTCCAATATATTCTAAATATATAATAATATATATAAATATATTATGGCTAAAAACTTATATATATGTTCAAATTAAATTTAGCCTCTATTTCTGAAAAGTTTGTGATGGGATTCAAACTCACAGCCTTCTACATTAAGGCCTCATGCACACAGCCGTGTTCCGCGGACTGTGGTAACCCAGCCGGGACTCCTGCTGACAGCATGAGCGCACGGCGTCATTGGTTGCTATGACGCCGTGCGATTCATGCAGCCGCTGCTGTACAGTAATACACTATACTAGTGTATTACTGTACAGCAGCGGCTGCATGAAGCGCACAGTGGCATAGCAACTAATGACGCCGTGCGCTCCTGCTGTCAGCAAGAATCCCGGCCGAGTTACCACGGTCCGCTCTCGGCCGTGGAACACGGCCATGTGCATGAGGCCTAAATCCAATAATCTGAACCACTACACTTTAGAGCTGCATTGCCAGTTGCTTAAAAAAAAAAAATGAACTATGAGACTTCTACTGTATAGTAATACTAGTAGTGAGTATTCCTATATAGCAGAAGTCTCATATTTTTTTTTTTTTTAGGAACTGGACATGCAGCTCTATAGTGTAGTGGATAAGAATCTTGGCTGAATTGTAGAAGGTTGCGAGTTTGAATCTCACCACCAACTTTTCAGAAATAGAGGCTAAATTAGATTTAAATACACTGGGTGTCCCCGAGCACTGACTCCATATATGGACATAGCTATATATGGAGTCAGATGGTGCATGGAACTGCAGTAGTAACCATAGTATACGGTAGTATTTGTCCCTGCTTTACACAATACGGTTGGTTTGTTCAGTGTAATCAGCATTGAATTTGGATATTTTTAGCACTATTTTGTCACTTTATGGCAGTGGTATTTAATCAAAGATGTCAGTATTATTTATGCACTTTTTGATATGCCGTATATAAGAAGCATTATTAAATCGGTCACCATCCTAGCAGTGTATTACTCTTTAATCTGCTTTTTGAGCAGTCATATAGACTGAGAGATAAGACGGGGACTTCCGATATCTGGCACCAGTGTAGGTTTAAAGGAATTGTCCGTATATTTTTCTCTCCTTGTGGGAAGGTGTCTGTGGCAAACCCATCTGACCTATATCTCATAAGCTGATAATATCAATCAGCTCAGTATGATTACCGCTCCTGCTCTCCACAATATTCAGCCATGAGATCTGTAACATGAGCAAACGCAATCCACGCCATTCTTTTCATATAAATATTTCCCAAGGTATTTATCGGACGCTGGCGATATTTTATATATTACCAGTACTGGTGAAGGGTCCATGAGGAGTCACAGGGATCGCCACAGGGGTCACCACACCTACTGCTCGCCTGCTCCGACTGGGACGTCTATAAAAAGCCCTGAGAATGGAGATCTGACAGCTGAGAGATTTACAGAGACAAAAGTTCACTGCCTGACAACTGTGATGACAAAAACGGAATACAGGGACAGCAGGGGAAGGGTTAATGTTAGCAGAATGTCACCGTAACTCAGCAGATAGAACGCACTAATCCTCATAATGGAACCTATAAGTAATGGTCAGTGGGAATGATAGAGAAGCAGATTATACATAATGCAGACTGTAATGGGGGCACACCCCTGCTGGCACACTGGCTCTAGTACTGTACGCTGATCCCCCATTAAACATCCATATTGTATCCATTCAATACACATATAGCACCCATACAATATACATGCAGCAACCCTACTATACACATATGACACCCATAAATACATATAGAGCACCACTACAAAACAAATACTGTATAGCACCCAAAGAATATACATGCAGCACCCCTACTATACACATATACAGTGCTGTGTATATACATAAAGAGGAATCCAGCTCACCTCTTAATCTCCAGTGCATGGAACAAGCGATTTGCTCCCAAAACTAAGTACTGTATACTCTGTAATCAGAGAGGATCAGGACCAGCAGCACAGGAACCCCACAGATTCAGTGATGATGTTATTTGATAAACTTTATTTTCACTCTCATTAATTCCATTAATTTAAGAGCAAATCATTTTAGAAAATCATTGACGTGACATTTGCACTTATTGGATCTGGTATAATACTGTGTTTGGTACAGATATTAACCACATCCATCCATTCACTGAGCATTGGTTAATGTCACCTCTCTCCAGTGCTGAGAACCCAGTGGAAAGAGGTAGAGGTGTCCTCTACCATGTGTGTGTATGTGGGGGAAGGGGAGCAGAACAACAATAGGCTTGGTAATTCGCTCAACAGACAACAGATTCTGCCAAAAATGGACAGACCACCAGTACAATACAGCAGTATTTTATCTGGAAGAATGGCAGTATTCATGCCGGAAAGCTGACAGACCCCCGGTGGGATCTATTGGGTGCTGGTGCTGTCCAGCTTATGAGGATCCAGCAATGCCGGTTTCTGTTTCTATGCCGCAAGTTACTGAAATAGAGCAACAAGCGCAATAGTTGTGAGGATATCATAGATGAAAGAAGCGCATCACTCACATCACTGTGTTTGTAGAGCCGCCGATCAGTAATAAACATAATGATCAGGACATTAGAATATTACAGTATCTGGATACAATTGAGTGTGTATGTTGATATTGCACCGTCACAGTGCTCAACTGGCTGTGCGGTTGCAAATTACACCATATAGGGTCAATATTTAGCTCACCATGTTATAGATGTATGTTTTTAGTGGTTAATATTTTATATTTTATACATTTATATATTTTTTTTTATTTTTTTGTGTTTCACTCATTTTATCCGTATCCTTATTATATATTTTTGTATGAAAAATATTTTTATTTTTACAAATAAATACATCTGTATACTCTGTGCAACACCAGATAGTATAGTGCCCTCCAATATATATATTCTCATTTTGTGTGTGTGTGTGTATATGGATGTATGTGTGTGTATATATATATATACAGGTCCTTCTCAAAAAATTAGCATATTGTGATAAAGTTCATTATTTTCTGTAATGTACTGATAAACATTAGACTTTCATATATTTTAGATTCATTACACACCAACTGAAGTAGTTCAAGCCTTTTATTGTTTTAATATTGATGATTTTGGCATACAGCTCATGAAAACCCAAATTTCCTATCTCAAAAAATTAGCATATTTCATCCGACCAATAAAAGAAAAGTGTTTTTAATACAAAAAAAGTCAACCTTCAAATAATTATGTTCAGTTATGCACTCAATACTTGGTCGGGAATCCTTTTGCAGAAATGACTGCTTCAATGTGACGTGGCATGGAGGCAATCAGCCTGTGGCACTGCTGAGGTGTTATGGAGGCCCAGGATGCTTCGATAGCGGCCTTAAGCTCATCCAGAGTGTTGGGTCTTGCGTCTCTCAGCTTTCTCTTCCCAATATCCCACAGATTCTCTATGGGGTTCAGGTCAGGAGAGTTGGCAGGCCAATTGAGCACAGTAATACCATGGTCAGTAAACCATTTACCAGTGGTTTTGGCACTGTGAGCAGGTGCCAGGTCGTGCTGAAAAATGAAATCTTCATCTCCATAAAGCTTTTCAGCAGATGGAAGCATGAAGTGCTCCAAAATCTCCTGATAGCTAGCTGCATTGACCCTGCCCTTGATAAAACACAGTGGACCAACACCAGCAGCTGACATGGCACCCCAGACCATCACTGACTGTGGGTACTTGACACTGGACTTCAGGCATTTTGGCATTTCCCTCTCCCCAGTCTTCCTCCAGACTCTGGCACCTTGATTTCCGAATGACATGCAACAGTCCAGTGCTGCTTCTCTGTAGCCCAGGTCAGGCGCTTCTGCCGCTGTTTCTGGTTCAAAAGTGGCTTGACCTGGGGAATGCGGCACCTGTAGCCCATTTCCTGCACACGCCTGTACACGGTGGCTCTGGATGTTTCTACTCCAGACTCAGTCCACTGCTTCCGCAGGTCCCCCAAGGTCTGGAATCGGTCCTTCTCCACAATCTTCCTCAGGGTCCGGTCACCTCTTCTCGTTGTGCAGCGTTTTCTGCCACACTTTTTCCTTCCCACAGACTTCCCACTGAGGTGCCTTGATACAGCACTCTGGGAACAGCCTATTCGTTCAGAAATTTCTTTCTGTGTCTTACCCTCTTGCTTGAGGGTGTCAATGATGGCCTTCTGGACAGCAGTCAGGTCGGCAGTCTTACCCATGATTGCGGTTTAGAGTAATGAACCAGGCTGGGAGTTTTTAAAAGCCTCAGGAATCTTTTGCAGGGGTTTAGAGTTAATTAGTTGATTCAGATGATTAGGTTAATAGCTTGTTTAGAGAACCTTTTCATGATATGCTAATTTTTTTAGATAGGAATTTTGGGTTTTCATGAGCTGTATGCCAAAATCATCAATATTAAAACAATAAAAGGCTTGAACTACTTCAGTTGGTGTGTAATGAATCTAAAATATATGAAAGTCTAATGTTTATCAGTACATTACAGAAAATAATGAACTTTATCACAATATGCTAATTTTTTGAGAAGGACCTGTATATATATATATATATATGTGTGTGTGTGTGTGTGTGTGAGTGTACGGCTGGCCCACACAGGAACTCCTTCAATTTACAGCAAAGAATCAGAAATTTGGTACAATTCAATAAAAAAAATATTGAAAGTTGTTGATGCTTTAAAAATAAGGAAATACAAGGGGAACACATATCTGTGAAACATTCATTACATCGTGTATGCATATATGTAATTATACCTTCATATATTATCAGCAACACAGCTCAAGGGAAAATAATGTACAAAGACCAACAGGGCAGGACAATAGGGTGACCATGCATATGCCGCCTGCGCATCCCTAGATCTGTTCATAGATGCTGCTGACCAGTCTCCTGGCTCATGGCTGACCAGTCCAAGACTTCTGCTCAACCATCAGAACACTATCCAGTATGGCGAGCTGTGTTCATACCTCAGAGTTAGGGCTCGGTCACACAAACATTTTTTGAGTTCCGTTTACGGTCCGTATACGGAAGAATTCATTTCAATGGTTCCGCAAAAAAAAAAAAAAAAATGGAATGTACTCTATATGCATTCCATTTCCATATTTCCGTTTTTCCGTTCCGTTCAAAGATAGAACATGTCCTATTATTGCCCGCAAATCACATTCCGTGGCTCCATCCAAGTCAATGGGTCCCCAAAAAATACATAACACATACGGAATGTACTCCGAATGTCTTCCGTATCAGTTCCGTTTTTGCGGAACCATCTATTGAAAATTTTATGCCCAGCCCAATTTTTTCTATGTAATTGCTGTATACTGTATATGCCATACGGAAAAACTGAACGGAAAACGGAATGGAATCAGAAACAACGGCCTGCAAACAACTGAAAAAGCCATACGGTCATGTGAACAAGCCCTTAAGCAATAATTTACTGAACAGAGGGTGTGGTGTGTTCCAGTGTAAGACCCATAAGATCTGTGCATCGCATCACCGTGGGTATATTACTCCCAAGGCTTGAGATGTAGTGGTGCTCAGTATGGCGCTGCTCGGTGCATGGTGTCACTGTGGGTACATTACTCCCAGGACTAGAGATGTAGCGGTGCTTAGCACCGTACTGCTCTGTGCATGGCATCACTGTTACATATAGTATAAAAAATGTAACCTAAAAATACAAACAAAAAATAGAGAATAAAAAATAGTAATAAAAAAATAAAAAAATCTATATACACTTAAAGGATAAAAATACAGATGAATACTCATTGACAGCAGAGATGTTAAGGTTTAGTCCATAGTTCATATATACCTAAATTTCGCAGTTGTACTGTAATTCCTCTTCTTTTAGGTCCGGGCCATATAAATCATATACTACATAATTTTGGTCCAGACCTATAAAAAGAGGGCAAGCATTTACTCTAAAGATAATCTGCGGTCTTTGAAGCATCACTACAATAGGATCTAATAAAGACTAGCTATCCGAACACAGCAATGGAGCCAACACAAACGAACCATCTAAATACAGCAACGGTACCGCAGCATACACATCTGCAACGCTGGGGGCTTCAATGCTGCAGTGGAAGGGGGAGGGGTAAGTGCACAACCCTATACAACCCCATGTATGTAGGCTACTCCTCTCTGGTTCCGAATGCAATGCTAATCATTTATTGTACAACAGACACATCATAGATCAAATTACACATATAATAATTAAAAATAAGAATGAAAATACAAATATATATAAAATATATAGAAGTAGATATATGTACACCAACTAGATGCCGATTAATCAATATCCTTATGATCCTGTAAATGAATAAAAAATATTAAAAATAATTGCTTTGATAAATATATATTCATGTACATAGAGTAAAACAATAATAAATAAAAAATATATATGGAAAGCTGTATCAAGATAAAAAAAATAGATATCAATTAATCAATCAATATCCAGAAATATATGGGTTAAAGGGTTATATGGGTAAAAAAATAACACAATGAATCATGCAAAAACAGGAGTCCTGACCAGCACAGCCGCTGAGCGCAAGCTAGAACTGTGATGGAAGAAAGGGGGATGAAAGGGTTAATGGGTAGTATGACAGGAGGTCAAGGGGACACTTCAGAACATACAGGGTCAATTTAAAACAGGCTACATTTAGGTGCACCTGTGAGGCCTGGGCCATATCAGCCAGTCTTGAAAGGGAATTGCAGACTCCTCCCATTGCTAGCATGGTTACATGCTGGAGGTAACTGGTGAGTTCTTTGTGAGTCGGCCTCATGCTCCTGTAATTTGCCCACTGGCCCCTGGTATTGCCCAAATGGCACAGGTAGGTGAGTGTTAGGTCCCGAGCTACTTGAGAAACCTTGGCACGGTTTCTGTTGGCTAATCTCTCAATTTTAAAATCTGTTTGAGTGTTTAGTAAGACCGCAGAGTGCACCTGTCTTTGCTATTATTTGTTATATTGATTATCACATCCACATAATTGCTATCTTGTGTAGGATGTCTATTGTGGTATTTGTGGTTCGCTGCGGCCATCCTCCACTGTATGCATTTTTGCTGGGGATCGTCATTAGCAATGGGCCACAAGTGCAGGATTTGCTACCCTGTATATATATGCACAACTGCATGTGGGTTTGAGCACCTCCTGCCTGTTTAATACCACGCCATTCTTTTCAGTTTGTCAATTAAAAGAATAAACAAACAAAAAAAGGGCAGTATCTGTGCTTCTTAAAAAAAGTGGACTGACATTTTCTTTTCTGGCTGGTCCTTTATATACTAGGAGGTGTGTTTTCATTGGTTCCACAAGTCAAATGCCCTCCCCTGCCCATTCACATAAAAAAAAAAAAAGGTTTTATTCACAAAATACAGCATAGTCAGCCAATCACAGAAATGTTCCCACGGTCATGAGAGCCAATGAGATGAAAGTTCCCAGATAATTATAGTTAATTAGTGATAAGAGGTTGTCAAAACAAAGTTTTATATTGGTTAACAAGGCAATTAATGCTGTATTCTGTTAATGAAACCAATTTTTTATTTTAATGTGAATGGGCAGGGAGGGCATGTGACTTATGGAACCAATTAAAACAGACCTTCCCGTCTATAAGGACCAGCCAGAAAAGAAAATGGCAGTCCTCATTTTTTTATGAAGCAGAGATACTGCCCTTTTTTTTGTTTATGTTTTTAAATTGACCCTGGATGTTCTGAAGCGTTCCTCTGACCTCCTGTCATATTGCCCATTAACCCTTTCATCCCCTTTCTTCCATCATGGTTCTAGATCGCGCTTAGTGGCTGTGCTGGTCAGCGCTCCTGTTTTTGCATGATTCATTATGTTAATAATCTATTAATAATCTAATTTAACATACAATTCTGTGCAGTTAATAATATAATATAATGCACATCTCTCTCTCTATATATATATGCATATATGTGGGAATGGCTCAAGTTCGGCCATTTTTATAATTACACAGATAGCTATTCTTGTTGTAGACAAATCTGTGCACTTAATATAATGTGCACATATAAATATTGGAATGGCACAAATTCTGAGTATATATACAGTATATCTATTTGTATATATATATATATATATATATATATATACAGTATATATCTGTAGCTGACAATCATGTATCTTGTATAGTGGTTGTGAGGATTATGGATTATCATTTAGAGGCAGCCATAATTTTCATTTGATTCACCTTTTGCAGGTACAAAGTCAGTGTGCATTCAAAATATGTTCTTACCCCCCAGCCATCTGCTGTTAGATAGCAAGGGAGAAAACCCCCCAGGGGTCCAGGCTTCAAGGAGGCCCCATGTGGATAAAGTCACACCTCTTCCAGCTGACAGGCACCAGAAGGATATAGCAGGAAAACTCCTGGCAGCAGGTCTCAGCCCTGGACCCGACTATCACTTTCCCACAGACATGTTGGCACCGACATTTCATAAGGAATTATGAATTGTCTGTCCATCCCAGGCATAATTTGGTTATCTTTTTGCGATCCTGGGGCAAAGCCAAACATCCACGTGGTCCTGGCTTGATGCTAGTATGCCTGGGAGGGCAGATATACATAACTCCACACAGAAACCACATAGCGGGACGATGTTTGGACTCTAGTTGTATCTGGAACCCAGGCGGATCAATTGGGCCCAGAACCACCTGCCTACAACATTCTGGTCTGGAGCTATGAGCCATAATCGGTTTTGTTGCTCATTTGATGCCAGTCCCAGAACAGGAGGAGGTAACCCCTCCCGGAGGCAGGGAGGGGAGGGGCCGGCTACATTTTAAAAGGCTTGTGCCAGCAAGCGAGCATGTCATTTCTCTGAAAGTGGGTCACATCGTGCAAATGTGTTTGGAGAGACCTGGAAACCGCTGACATCACTGCCCCTACGTGACTGCAGCCAAGGACTATTCCACCATCATAACCCAAAGGAACTATCTATTATCTACCTGGTAACTGACTTTTGCTCTGCTTAACCCTGTTGCACATATATCCCCTGTATCTGTAACGTCAGACCGCTGTATATATTCCCTGTGTATATTGCGTTATCTACAGGTGAAACTTGAAAAATTAGAATATCTGTCACCACCAGACATCTGAGAAGCTCTGACAGATGCCTTTCAGAACCTCCTCCTTGAGCTTCCTTTGTTTTTCTTTCAGTTCCTCATCTCGTTAGCCTCTCTCAGCTGTCATGTAGTTGTACTGATTGGATCCCTTTTAATTCCTCCCCATAGTGCATTAGTGTGCGGTTTATAGTTCTTCCTGGAGTGTGTGTGCATGCTGATCCTACTTACAGTCTTCTACAAGATAAGTGTCGTGCATTCATTTGTGATTTTCTGTTTGCTGGATCCCAGGTGACCATGACTCCCTCCGTATCTAGTGTAGGGAGCCGGTGGTCGTGTCCCCTCACTATTATAGGGTGTTCAGGTGTTATACAGTCGAGGTACGAGGATATGCGATCATCTACCATTGGGATTTTCGCATAGGCTGAGCAGTCAGGGAGAGTGCCAGGCCTGATGCAGGGGTCTCCCTTTTTGTTCCTTAGTTTCCTGTACACCTTCCGTGACATTATAAACCGCCAAAACCGTCTCAAGCATGGATCCGGTTTCACTTTTGACTGAACGCTTCCAGGGTCTTTCATTGGAGGTAGCTGATCTCCGTAAGACTTTTTCTCAGTTTCAAGTGACCGGTTCAGCTTGCGTTCATGGAGTTTGTTCTGAGCCTAAGATCTCGCTCCCGGATACGTTCTCCGGGGGTAGTGAGAATTTTGTGCGTTTTAGAGAGGCTTGCAAACTCCATTTTCGCCTTCTTCCCCATTCCTCTGGTGATGAGGAACGGAAGGTGGGGATCATTATATCGCTGCTCAGGGGTAACGCTCAGTCGTGGGCCTTTACGCTGCCGGTGGGGGCACGGCCCCTCCGTTCAGTGGATGAATTCTTTTTAGCCCTGGGTCAGATATATGATGATCCGGATCGTATTGCTTTGGCTGAGTCTAGACTACGTCTGTTATGCCAGGGTAGACAATTCGCAGAGATATACTGCTCAGAATTTTGGAGATGGGCAGCTGATACTGGTTGGAATGATGCTGCACTCCGAAGTCAATTTTGCCATGGTCTTTCAGAGGGATTGAAAGATGCATTTGCCTTTCATGAGAGGCCTACTTCCTTGGACTCTGCTATGTCTCGGGCCGTTCGTATTGACAGGCGTCTTAGAGAGAGAGGAGAGATCACTCCTTCCTGTCATACTCAATCCCAGGACAGTGCAGCGGTCTTTTTCTGTGCGCAGGGGTCCCAGTCGCTGTCAACCCCTTCTGAGCAGAAGCCCATGCAGCTGGGGTTGATTGCCTCTGACAATAGAAGATTCAGCCCACAAGGGAAGGTTTGTTTTTGTTGTGGAGGTATAAATCATTTGGCAAATGTCTGTCCCTCTAGGAGATTCAGGCAGTTTTTTGCGAGTAATAAAGAAACAAAAAGGAAAAAATCCTTTAAAAATGTTCCATCTGTTACCATTGGCAGGGTTGAGGTGGAAATAGAAGGTTTTCGTTTGTTTGTAGTTCCCGTTTTGTCCTGCCTGCCAGGGTGACGCTAGAGAGCAAGAACATTTTTTGTGAGATTTTTGTAGATAGTGGCGCAGCTGTCAATCTCATTGATAATCAATTTTCGATAACTCATGGTTTCCAGGTATGCACTTTGGTAAAGGATATTTCTGTTTTTGCTATTGATTCCGCTCTACTTTCTCAGAAATCATTAAAGGGCACAGTTCACAATATCCGTTTAATTGTGAGTAATGCTCATGTTGAGGATGTGTCATGTTTCGTTCTTAGCGGATTGCCTACTCCTCTAGTGTTGGGGCTACCCTGGCTCACTAAACATAACCCCACCATTGATTGGCAAGCGAGGCAAATAAATGGTTGGAGTGACTTTTGCAGAGAGAATTGCCTCACAACATCTGTTTCTGAGGTTTCTACTAAGACTGTACCATCCTTTCTCTCAGAATTTTCGTATGTCTTCTCTGAGAGTGGAGTTCAGGATTTGCCCCCGCACAGGGAGTACGATTGCCCTATTAATCTCATCCCAGGCGCCAAGCTGCCTAAATCTTGTTTATACAATCTCTCCCAACCTGAAAGGGTCGCTATGCGTGCTTATATCTCTGAGAGTCTGAGAAAAGGACACATACGACCCTCGAAGTCACCTGTTGCCGCTGGTTTTTTCTTTGTTAAAAAAAAAGATGGTTCTTTAAGACCTTGTCTGGATTTCAGGGAACTGAACAGTATCACAATTCGTGACCCTTATCCGCTTCCTCTGATCCCGGACCTGTTTAACCAGATTGTTGGGGCTAAAGTTTTTTCCAAATTAGATCTAAGAGGGGCATACAACCTGGTCAGGGTCAGAGAAGGAGACGAATGGAAGACGGCCTTCAATACCCCTGAGGGCCATTTTGAGAATTTGGTTATGCCTTTTGGTTTGATGAATGCCCCAGCCGTTTTTCAGCATTTTGTGAACAGCATTTTTTATCATTTAATGAGGAATTTGTATTAGTGTATTTGGATGACATTTTGATTTTTTCTCCTGATTTCAAAACTCATAAGGAACACTTACGTCAGGTCTTGCTCATCCTGCGGGAGAATTAATTATATGCAAAACTGGAAAAATGTGTGTTTGCAGTTCCAGAAATTCAATTTCTGGGGTTTCTTCTCTCCGCTTCTGGTTTTCGCATGGACCCCGAGAAGGTCCGCGCTGTGCTTGAGTGGGAGCTTCCTGAGAATCAGAAGGCGCTGATGCGTTTTTTGGGCTTTGCCAATTATTACAGGAAGTTTATTTTGAATGATTCCTCTGTTGTTAAACCACTCACTGATATGACCAGAAAGGGGGTAGATTTTTCTTCCTGGTCGGTAGAGGCGCGTAAGGCCTTTTCTAATATCAAGGAGAGTTTTGCTTCCGCTCCCATCTTGGTACAACCTGATATTTCTCTGCCATTTGTAGTTGAGGTTGATGCTTCTGAGGTGGGTGTGGGTGCGGTATTGTCTCAGGGTTCCTCTCCTGCCAAATGGCGACCGTGTGCCTTTTTCTCGAAGAAACTCTCCTTCGCAGAGAGAAATTACGATGTGGGTGATAGGGAGTTGTTGGCCATCAAGTTGGTTTTTGAGGAATGGCGCCATTGGTTAGAGGGAGCCAGACACCCTATTACCGTGTTTACTGACCATAAAAATCTGGCCTACTTGGAGTCAGCCAAGCGTCTGAACCCGAGACAGGCCAGATGGTCTTTGTTCTTTTCAAGGTTTAATTTTGTTGTCACGTTCCGCCCTGGGGTTAAGAATGTGAAGGCAGATGCCCTGTCGCATTGTTTTCCGGGAGGTGGGAATTTTGAAGACCCGGGTCCCATTTTGGCTGAAGGTGTGGTGGTCTCTGCTCTTTATCCTGAATTGGAGGCAGAGGTGCAGGTAGCCCAGTCAGAGGCTCCTGATCTTTGTCCTCCTGGGAGGTTGTTTGTGCCTCTCGCTTTAAGATTTTTAAGGAACACCACGATACGGTCCTTGCTGGGCACCCGGGGGCAAGAGCCACAGTGGATCTCATCGCTCGGAGATTCTGGTGACCTGTGCTTCGTAAGTCGGTTGAGGGTTTTGTGGCAGCCTGCGAGACCTGCGCTCATGCCAAAGTCCCTCATTCACGGCCATCAGGTCCTCTCCTTCCCTTACCCATTCCTTCCCATCCTTGGACACATCTGTCCATGGACTTCATAACGGACCTGCCTCGTTCCTCGGGGAAGACTGTGATTCTGGTGGTGGTGGACCGTTTTAGCAAAATCGTGCATTTCATCCCTTTTCCTGGCTTGCCCAATGCTAAGACGCTGGCGCAGGCATTTATTGATCACATTGTCAAATTGCATGGTATTCCTTCAGACATAGTCTCTGATAGGGGCACGTAGTTGTTTCCAGATTCTGGAAGGCTTTCTGTTCTCGCTTGGGGGTTCGGTTGTCATTCTCTTCTGCTTTCGACCCGCAGTCGAATGGCCAGACAGAGCGCGTCAATCAGAATCTGGAGACATATCTGCGCTGTTTTGTGGCGGAGAATCAGGAGGATTGGTGTTCTTTTTTGTCCCTTGCTGAGTTTGCTTTAAATAACCATCGTCAGGAGTCCTCTGATAAGTCACCATTTTTTGGTGCATATGGGTTTCATCCGCAGTTTGGGACATTCTCGGGAGAGGGGTCTTCTGGTTTACCTGATGAGGACAGATTCTCCTCGTTTTTGTCCTCTATTTGGCAAAAGATTCAGGATAATCTAAAGAGCATGAGTGAGAGATATAAGCGTGTGGCAGATAAGAGACGTGTGCTTGGTCCGGACCTGAATGTTGGTGATCTGGTGTGGTTGTCTACCAAGAATATCAAATTGAAGGTTCCCTCCTGGAAGTCGGGACCTAAGTTTATTGGGCCTTACAAAATCTTGTCTGTCATCAATCCTGTTGCCTACCGTCTTGATCTTCCTCAGACTTCGAAGATCCATAATGTTTTTCATAAGTCCTTATTAAAACCTTATGTCCAACCCATTGTACCCTCAACTTTGCCTCCTCTTCCGATTATGGTTGATGGTAATCTTGAATTTCAGGTCTCTAGGATTGTGGATTCTTGTGTTGTCCGCGGTTCTCTCCAGTACCTCGTTCATTGGGAGGGTTATGGTCCTGAGGAGAGGATGTGGGTCCCAGTGACGGCCATTAAGGCCACTCGTCTCATCAGTGCTTTCTATAGGTCTCATCCTGAGCAGGGCCGGTTCTAGGTGAAATGGGGCCCTGGGGCGAAAAACAATAAGGGCCCCCCCCATGACACTTCATGATTTTTACAGAAGAAACTGTATATTTTGGGGCACAGTGTAGAGGTATACTGTATATTGTGGGCACAGTGTAGAGGTATACTGTATATTGTGTGGCACAGTGTAGCGGTATACTGTATATTGTGCGGCACAGTATAGCAGTATACTGTATATTGTGTGGCACAGTGTAGAGGTATACTGTATATTGTGGGGCACAGTGTAGCGGTATACTGTATATTGTGTGGCACAGTGTAGCGGTATACTGTATATTGTGGGGCACAGTGTAGAGGTATACTGTATATTGTGTGGCACAGTGTAGAGGTATACTGTATATTGTGGGGCACAGTGTAGCGGTATACTGTATATTGTGTGGCACAGTGTAGCGGTATACTGTATATTGTGCGGCACAGTATAGCGGTATACTGTATATTGTGGGGCACAGTGTAGAGGTATACTGTATATTGTGTGGCACAGTGTAGAGGTATACTGTATATTGTGTGGCACAGTGTAGAGGCATACTGTATATTGTGGGGCACAGTGTAGCGGTATACTGTATATTGTGTGGCACAGTGTAGCGGTATACTGTATATTGTGTGGCACAGTGTAGCGGTATACTGTATATTGTGGGGCACAGTGTAGAGGTATACTGTATATTGTGTGGCATAGTGTAGAGGTATACTGTATATTGTGGGGCACAGTGTAGAGGTATACTGTATATTGTGGGGCACAGTATAGCGGTATACTGTATATTGTGGGGCACAGTGTAGAGGTATACTGTATATTGTGTGGCACAGTGTAGAGGTATACTGTATATTGTGTGGCACAGTGTAGCGGTATACTGTACATTGTGGGGCACAGTGTAGAGGTATACTGTATATTGTGTGGCACAGTGTAGAGGTTTACTGTATATTGTGTGGCACAGTGTAGAGGTATACTGTATATTGTGGGGCACAGTGTAGCGGTATACTGTATGTTGTGTGGCACAGTGTAGCGGTATACTGTATATTGTGTGGCACAGTGTAGCGGTATACTGTATATTGTGTGGCACAGTGTAGAGGTATACTGTATATTGTGGGGCACAGTGTAGAGGTATACTGTATATTGTGTGGGACAGTGTAGCGGTATACTGTATATTGTGTGGCACAGTGTAGCGGTATACTGTATATTGTGTGGCACAGTGTAGAGGTATACTGTATATTGTGTGGCACAGTGTAGCGGTATACTGTACATTGTGGGGCACAGTGTAGAGAGGTATACTGTATATTGTGTGGCACAGTGTAGAGGTATACTGTATATTGTGTGGCACGGTGTAGCGGTATACTGTATAACAAACATATTTCACATGAAAACTTACAATTACTTGGCTTGGCCCTTAGGGGTCTCGGACACCACTTCCACACTTTGGCCGGGGGCTCGGCGGAGCTGATGTTGTGTTTTATCCTAATGAGAAAGATTTCATAATAAGGATTTGGAGAAGGGGCAGAGGGGTCGCAGAGCAGGGAGAGGCCGGTGCTGCTACTAGGGGGTCATACCATGGGGGGGTAATAAAGCCCACCATAATGTCCCCCCCCAGTAGAAATAATTCTCCTTATAATGTGTCAGTGCAAAAAATACCCCCCTGTAATGCCCCCAGTTGAGCTAATGTCCCCATAATGTGCCAGTATAAAATACCCCTATATAGTGACCCCAGTAAATGCCCCCATAGTGCTCCTCTCCCCCCTAGTGCCTCCCAAAATGTACCAGTATAAAATGCCCGATATATAGTGCGCCAGTAGATGCCCTCAGTGTCCCCCATAATTTGTAAGCATAAAATACCCCTTCTCAGTGCCCCCGTAGTAGTCCTCTCCCCCCTTCCCCATAGTACCCACCACAATGTGTCCCAGTATAAAATGCCTCTATACAGAGCCCCCATATAAAATAACCGTTCTTTGTGGCCTCAGTAGATGCGCCTATAGTGCCACCAATAATGTGCCAGTAAGAAGTCCCCCCATAGATGTCCCCCAATAATGTGCCAGTGAAATGTGCCCTCATAGATGCCCCTTAATCATGTGCCAGTAGCCTCAGCCCCCCATTAACATGTGCCAGTAGCCATAGGCGCCCCCCTATCATGTGCCAGTAGCCATAGGGCCCCCCTATCATGTGCCAGTAGCCATAGGCGGCCCCCCATGAACATGTGCCAGTAGCCATAGGCGGCCCCCCATGAACATGTGCCAGTAGCCATAGGCGGCCCCCCCTATCATGTGCCACTAGCCATAGGGCCCCCCTATCATGTGCCACTAGCCATAGGGCCCCCCCCTATCATTTGCCAGTAGCCATCAGTATTGTACAGAAAAAAAAAAAAGGAAAAAACCCCTATACTTACCTCCTTGGCAGCGATGCAGGCCTCTTCCGGCCTGTGTCCCGCGCTGTGCACGGCTCAGGGCTCAGGCGGCGCAATGACGTCATCGCGCCGCCTGCGCCGGCCTCTGATAGCAGGGCTCCAGACTAAAAAAAATACCTAGTAGCCATTGGCTCCTGAACTGAAAAATTTAGGAGCCAAATTAAATTTTTAGTCGCCAAATCGAAACCGAATGAAAATTTTGGTATCGTGACAATGACAACGCTACGCCGATCAGATCGGCGTAGGGTTGTTTCAATACCAAAATTTTGATTCGCTTTCGTCACCATAAAAAAGTATTGCGATACTCAATACCGCGCAAAAAAGCCATGTGCATTTCGCATTTTATGAAATGTTCGGCCCAGTCCTATCCTATTTTTTGGGGTGACAAGGTGACTAAAAAATGGCGAATGCTCACCACATAGGAGATATTTCTAAATAATTTAATAGTTTGGACTTTTCGGACGCAGCGCTATGTAATATGTTTATTTATTGTATATATTTTTTATATGTAAAATTGGGAAAGGGGGGATTTAAACTTAATATTTTAGAGTACTTTAACACTAGCGGTTTTCTTTTTCGGCATAGAGTTCCGTCACAGGGGCTCTATACCGGAAAATAACTGATCAGGCATATCCCCATGCATTCTGAATGGAGAGCAATCCATCCAGGATGCATCAGGATGTCTTCAGTTCAGTCATTTTGACTGATCAGGCAAAAGATAAAACTGCAGCATGCTACGGTTTTATCTCCGGCGAAAAAAACTGAAGACTTGCCTGAATGCCGGATCTGGCATTTTTCCCATAGGAATGTATTAGTGCCAGATCCGGCATTCAAAATACTGGAATGCAGGATCCATCCTTCCGGTCTGCGCATGCCGGTAAAAAGATACAAGATGGATCCGTCTGTCCGCATGACAAGCGGAGACATGGATTCATTCTTGCAATGCATTTGTGAGACGGATCCGCATCCGGATGCATCTCATAAATGCTTTTAGTCACATCAAGATCGGCGGATCTGGCAGGCAGTCCCGACGACGGAACTGCTTGCCGGATCACACTACCGCAAGTGTGAAAGTAGCCTTAGTGTTTGTGTTTTATTTTTACTTACTATTAGCCCCCTTAGGGGCTGGAACCCTTGTCCTATTCACCGTTAGGGCCCTTTCACAGAGCACCCCCCCCAGTATAAACATTGAGTGCCCCCCCAGTATAATAAACATTGAGTGCGCCCCCCCAGTATAATAAACATTGAGTGCGCCCCCCCAGTATAATAAACATTGAGTGCGCCCCCCCAGTATAATAAACATTGAGTGCGCCCCCCCAGTATAATAAACATTGAGTGTGCCCCCCAGTATAATAAACATTGAGTGCACCCCCCCAGTATAATAAACATTGAGTGCCCCCCCAGTATAATAAACATTGAGTGCGCCCCCCCAGTATAATAAACATTGAGTGCGCCCCCACCAGTATAATAAACATTGAGTGCGCCCCCCAGTATAATAAACATTGAGTGCGCCCCCCCAGTATAATAAACATTGAGTGCGCCCCCCCAGTATAATAAACATTGAGTGCCCCCCCAGTATAATAAACATTGAGTGCCCCCCCAGTATAATAAACATTGAGTGCCCCCCCAGTATAATAAACATTGAGTGCCCCCCCAGTATAATAAACATTCAGTGCCCCCCCAGTATAATAAACATTCAGTGCCCCCCCCCCCTAGTATAATATACATTGGTGGCACAGTGGGCAGTGCCAATGAGGGTTAAAAAAAAAATAAAAAAATTAACTCACCTCCACCAATTGATCGCGCAGCTGCTGGTCTCCTGTTCTTTCTTTAGGACCTGTCAAAGGACCTGTGGTGACATCACTGTGGTCATCACATGGTACATCATATGATCCATCACCATGGTAATGGACCATGTGATTAGCTCAGTGACGTCACCACAGGTCCTGAAGCAAGAACAGGAGACCGGCATCTGCGCGATCAATTGGTGGAGGTGAGTTCATTTTTTATTTATTTTTTTAACCCTCATTGGCACTGCCCACTGCGCCACCAATGTTTATTATACTGGGGGGGGGGCCTCACTCAATGTTTATTAAACTGGGGGGGGCCGCACTCAATGTTTATTATACTGGGGAGGGCCCCCACTCAATGTTTATTATACTGGGGGGGGGGGGGCGGGGCGCACTGAGCCACCAATGTTAATACAAATGCAGGAGGTGGGTGCCGGAGTGAAATAGCCGGCACCCGACCTCTATGATAGGGGGCTGCGATCAGCGGCAGTTAACCCCTAAGGTGCCGCTCCCTGTCATAGAAGCCGGGTGCCGGCTATTTGAATCCGGCACCCGACGCCTGTATTTGTATTACAGGTCAGTTTTCATCATTGGTGGTGCAGTGGCCACAGCCCCTCTCCTCCTCCTCCCATGTCTCTTCTTATTGGCGGAGGCGACAGCAGCAGCACAGGGGGAGGGAGAGAAGCCCCCCCCCCCCCGCCCTCTCCTCTATGGAAGCGCCGACGCCGTCCCTGCCTATAGTTAGTTGCGGGCCGGCGCGGGGGGCCCCTAAGGACTTGGGGGCCCGGGGGCAATTGCCCCCCTTTCCTCTATGGAAGCGCCGGCCCTGATCCTGAGAAGGTGGGCTCTGAATGTCCGGAGTCCACTCGTAGAAGGAGGGGTACTGTCACCACCAGACATCTGAGAAGCTCTGACAGATGCCTTTCAGAACCTCCTCCTTGAGCTTCCTTTGTTTTGCTTTCAGTTCCTCATCTTGTTAGCCTCTCTCAGCTGTCATGTAGTTGTACTGATTGAATCCCTTTAAATTCCTCCCCATAGTGCATTAGTGTGCGGTTTATAGTTCTTCCTGGAGTGTGTGTGCATGCTGATCCTACTTCCAGTCTTCTACAAGATAAGTGTTGTGCATTCATTTGTGATTTTCTGTTTGCTGAATCCCAGGTGACCCTGACTCCCTCCGTATCTAGTGTAGGGAGCCGGTGGTCGTGTCCGCTCACTATTATAGGGTGTTCAGGTGTTATACAGTCGAGGTACGAGGATATGCGATCATCTACCATTGGGATTTTCGCAAAGGCTGAGCAGTCAGGGAGAGTGCCAGGTCTGATGCAGGGGTCTCCCTTTTTGTTCCTTAGTTTTGGATCCAGTGAGTCGTATATTCATTTTGTGTTGTCTTGTTTCCTGTACACCTTCCGTGACAATATCATGCAAAAGTCCATTCATTTCAGTAATGCAAATTAAAAATAATTGCATTAATGCAGCTTACAATTTTAATTTTGTGAAAATATTCTAGGCTCAAAGTGTCACACTCTAGTCAGCTAAATAATCCCCCTTGAGCAAAGGGAACCTCAAAATTGTGACTTTGGGGTTTCATAAGCTGTAAGCCATAATCATCAAAATTATAACAAATAAAGGCTTGAAATATCTCGCTTTGCATGTAATGAGTCTATCTCATATGTTAGTTTCACCTTTTAAGTTGCATTTCTGAAATAAATGAACTTTGCACAATATTCTAATTTTTCGAGTTTCACCTGTAGTGTGCCCTTAAGGCGATCAAATATATAATTTAATCTTGTGCTATCTTGTATCTCGATCACGAATCCCCCAAGTCCGTGTTTTGGCCTAGTTATAAGCTACAGCGGGTTGGTTTCTCACCCTATATAATCCCGTTAACGGACCGGGCTTATATCAAACGAGAAGCTGTTGGCAGATTACCCGGGCTGAGGAGGCGCTGGTACATGGCGACAGTGAAAAGACTCTCACAGTGTTCTGGTTCTGACAAAGCTGCCAGTTCAGTTGATGTACTGCTCCAAATTAATTAAGATACGTGCACGGAGAGATCAGACAGACAACTCACTACATGGAGTTAAAAAGGATCTCTGGTTTATTTCTGAAAACAACATGGGTTTCACGAGAGGAGGGAGTGAGAGGGGGGTGAAAGATAAAGTATATATTTTCTATTGGCTATGAACTCTCTACTTTTCTGTAACCTTGACGGCCAGAGGAAATTCCTTCTCCCTCCCCCCTTGCTCCTGGGTGAAACCGTTACTACTTTCTTTCTTTGTACCTGCTTGCTTGAGCTGAACGGAAACCACAAAGAAACACATGATAAAAACACAAAGTAAGATTCTAGTTTATAGGTGTTGGCAGAATGCCTGGCCGCCATCTTAGCTCAACAAGCAAGTATCCATTTTGTATCAATAGTCCATAACAGTCCCCCCTTGGAGACTTGATTGTAGACTTTCCCTTCGCCTAGCGAATCCCCTGGGCATACCATTCGTATCCTCTTCACCCGCAGTGGCGACAACCTACCCCTTATAGGTAGGCTCCCGGTTGCTCGGACTTGTGGTAATACCCTGAGATTCATCTCACCCTATCTCAGCCAGGCATCATTGTAAGGAGGGGGAGCTGTGTTGAACGATGTTTCCTTCTGTCCTTCCTCATCGTAGAGGAGCATAATAGGTCGTTCATCAGTTTTCTTCATTCTTTTTGAAAAGCGGGTCACACAAATAAGAACGAGCTTAATCACTACATATATCACCAATATTATTAGGGCTACCTGCAATATTACTTGGACAATTCCCATTAGCCAACCTCCAATACCTTTGAACCAGTTATTGGGGTTAAGGGAAGAGAAGGTATCAGACCACCATGTATCTTTATCAGCTTTATGTGCATCCAGCCATTTATCTCTTAAATCCGCCATTTTCTCTATACCCACCTTAACTTGCAAATTACCCTGCGGGTCTATGTAATGGCAACAAGAGGGTCCCACAATCTGGCACATACCTCCATCTTTAGCTGTAACATAATCTAGAACTAATGTGTGCTGGTTGGTGACAATGATTAACTGGTTTTGCACAATGTTTGAGGTACTCATAAGTCTCATCACTTCCCATATTTGGTCATCCAGGTAGTCTGTTGCTACTACCAGATGATCCCACATCTGCGCTATCATGGGATATATGAAGATGGAACTAACAATTTTGTTGGTAATGCTCATCTCTACTACATGTGGCTTGCCATTTGGTCTGGGTGTGTTATCTTTGGCCCTACGATACAAGGTGTGTTTAGGTACTGCATTTATGTCAATTTCAGAGTGTGGTACTATAAAGGTAGCAGGAGTAAGCCTGGCGATGGTGCACAGTCCTGTGACATTCTGGGATAACCATTTGTACGCTTTGTGTCCACAAACTAAGTATATGTCGTCTGGAACTGCTACTGCTGTGCCATTGAATAATCGGGTAATTAGTTTGGCTAATTGTGTCCCTTTCGCCAACTCATATCCTTTTGACTGACTTTCGGTGTTGTTAGCTAATATACCTGTCAGGAGTTCCTGTACAGTACGGTTGTTACAGGGCAGATCCTTTCCGTTCTCAGCATCTACACCAATACACTGCACGTGGCTGTCTGTTTTTGAATCATTGCAACCTGAGTGTATGTGTGGACTAAATGTCATACCTTTGGTTTGTACTTGGAGACAATAACAGTGTGTCCAGCTTGGAAAACATGTGACATTAGCCCAGTGTCCCTCTCGCCAAGGAGTAGAGCTATAATCTACCGAGGGTCCTGATCTGTTTATCATGAGCCATGGGGCATCTGCCCACCCTGCAACAGGTAAGGCTACTTCCCTGTCCTTGTTTGTACTGGATTTAACTTGGTGTATACTAGTGAGAAAGATGGTAGAATTAGACAGGTCAATCAGTTCAGAAAGGTCCAGGGGTATTGCAAAATAAGGCATACTGGTTGAACTCACGGGACTGTGGGTACAGATCCAACAATCTCTGAGTGTCTCAACCCCTGGACTAGAATTTGATGGTGCCGTGTCAGTGAATTGTCCCATTCATTACCCAGTGGCGTGAATACTGCAGATATGCCCACTGTCAAAGTCATGATCAGTATGTGAATCCTCATGGCTTATTGTTCCAGGGTCGTCGGGACAGTCGGGTAAGCCTCCCTTCGAGTTTCACAGAGGTCGGGGTAGTCAGCAACACCTGGTATGGCCCCTCGTATCGTGGTTCGAGGGTGTTTCTGACGTGTTTCTTTACCACCACCCACTCTCCAGGTTTGAGAGTGTGTATTCCCTCTAGGGAGTCAGGATCTGGAATGGAAGAGAAAACTTGTGCACGTATGTTAGACAATTGTTTACTCAGGGCAATCACATATTTAGCAACAGATTCATAATGCATTTGCAATTGCTGTGGGAAGTACTGTCCCATCCTAGGCCGTGTCCTAAACAAAATTTGGTGTGGAGGCCTAGGGGTGTGTCTAACTGAAAATAGTGCTATTGGCAGGCATTGTACCCAACTGAGCCCTGTCTCCCCAGTCATTTTCAGCATCTTGGACTTCAGTACCCCGTTCAGTCGTTTGACTTTGTCGCCGCTTTGGGGTCTGTAGGGTGTGTGATAGGCTAAGTGTGCCCCTACCATCTTCCAGCCTTCTTGGGTTAATCTAGCAGTGAATGCTGGGCCCTGATCACTCTCAATGACCTCAGGTACTCCGAACCTACAGACAAGCTCCTGCATCAGTTTTTTTGCAGTAGTGGTTGCTGTCTGGTTTCGGACGGGGTAGGCTTCTGGCCACCCAGAGAACAAGTCTATCACTACTAGCACATATTGAAACCCTTGGCACATTGGCATCTGGATGTGGTCAATTTGAATCCGTTGGAACGGGTACTGGGCTTTGGGGAGACATTTGGTTGGTGTAGGCTCAGGTCTTCCCGGGTTGCACTGCGCACAGATGAGGCAAGACTGAGTATGCCTCACCAGGACAGGGGTTATCCCTGGGGCCACCCATATTTTGTCTATTAGTTCTTTCATGATGGTCTTAGATTGGTGGGTGGGCCCATGAGCTATTGAAGCTATCAGAGGATAGAGAGCTTTGGGCAGAGATGCTCTCCTTCCTTGGGTCCACAGTCCAGATTCTTTCTCTTCTTGGGCTGACTCTTTTAGCCAATCCAATTTTTCTTGTGGCGTGGCCTGTTTCTGTATTTGTTTCAGGAGGTCCCATGTGATTTCTTCTTGTTCCAGGTCTTCCTGTGTTATCATAATCTGGTCTGACTGGACTCTTTCCTCTTTCACTGCTGATTCCTTGGCTGCTTGGTCAGCTAGGGTGTTTCCTCTGGCCTCAGAGGTGTCAGCTCGAGTGTGCCTGTAGATCAATAAAATCTTCAGAATCTCCATTATACTCCCCCCTTGGAAGAGGAAGGAGTGCAGCAGGATGGAGGATGTGGCACCTCTGAATGGTGACATTATCTGGTCAGAAGCAAACTACACGGAAGCCGGAGGTGGCGCTGTGCAGTGAGGTGTTTAGGTTGAGCCTGCTGGAGGATGGCAGAAATGTCATGGGGAGCCAGAATAGTGAGGGGATGACCCAGCACAACGTCAGATGGGACGTTTAGAAGAGAGCTGGCAGCATGAATAGCTCTGACACAGGAAGGGGCTTCTCTGGCTACTGGGTCCAGTCTCTTTGTATGGTAGGACTTTGGGGTCCTTCAGGGTCACAGTGACTGGTGGGACATTGAGGTATCCAATATCCTGGGGTCCTCCGGCCCAGAGAGTATTGGGGATGAGGTGCAAAATGGTTTGCAGCGAATCCCCTTGCTCATATAAATCAGTGCAGAATTTTATTGTCAGACATCCGGCAGCTGTGGGTGTCACATAATTTGAGTGAAAACCACAAAGACCAAGAAGCGAGACAGTTTCTTATCAGAAAGAGGAGCTTAAACTAACACAGCAGAAACTAACATTTCTGTGAAAAGAAAAAAGGTGGGGGTCAGCTGATCCCCCGCAGCTGTCCTGCAGTGTGGTGAAATGATCTGCTATTTTAGCTTTTGTCCATTTCTGTAGTTGTTCTATAAAGAATTCTCCAGACTCATGATCCTGGGGGGTCAAAGTTAGCACCTTTAAGTTCAGGGATGTGGATTTGATCCATTATCAGTGTAGAGTATTCACCTGTCTTGTTTTCCACTATACTTTGCAGGTCCGACCATGTGCACCCATAGGTTTGATGCACTTGGGACAGTTTCCTGAAAAAGGGCATGGGATGGGTCTCAGGGTCAGGCAGTAAATTCACTATGGTGAATAACTGTTGTGGGGTGAAAGACACATATTTTGGTGGTCCCTGTGGCCGGTTAAGTGCTAGGGCTTCTTTCAGTGTCTCAAGGTTTCCCTGCTCAATTTTCTGTAAGTTCTTTTGTAACTCTGTAATCTGACCCTGCAGTATTTGATCTTGTGAACGTCGTGATGGGCGCACGGTCATGGGTACAGTCCACTGTGGTGCCAGGGATAAAGTTGGCGGATCCCCGTAGTCTGTCGGGGTACCCCGCGAAGGAGTCTGCATATTACCCGGTGCATTTTGTATGCCCATTGTGGATTCTGCAGCACCGTCTGCATCCCCCTGTTCTGCTTCATCAGGTTGCCCCCCTACCATTATAGGAGTAAGGGTGGCAGGTGAGTGGGGTAGCATGAATGTACCGTCCGGGTTAACCATGGGGTACAAGGTAGTAGGAAGGGGCAAGGGTGACATAGGAGTGACGGGGGGGTCCGGACCGAATGATATTAAAGGTCCGTTCATGGGCGTTGCCTGGGGACAAGATGGCGCTGTAACTAACACGGGAAGTGATGGGACGTGCCGGGGAGTAGTTACCAAGGTGTGGTTTTGTGGGTGGGGAACCCCACATGGAAGGCACGTATCACGGGAGGAGGGATTCTGTTGACCACATGTTTTGCAGGTCCACCCACCTGCTTTCTTCCCGGCGCCATTATAGGGTGGTGGCTAGTCATGTATCAATGCAACACCAGGCTTACAGAAATATCTCTGTCTTTTCTCATCAAAATTTAGTTCCCCCCGGTCTGTTCAAATTCTTTACTACAGTCCAACCACACACGGACCATGTCTGTCAATTTATCATCTTCTAACTTCCCTCTCTTCTCGTTTAACAACACTTGCCAGGTGGCAATACATAGGATGCCTCCTTTACAGACACCTTTAACTCTTCTCCAACTTACTTAATCCTTTTATGAAACGTTTGCCTCTCCTGTCCGCCACGTACTGTTCAGGTGAACAGTAACCCTTCGGGACACTTTCCTCATTCCCCATTATCTCTCGTACCTACTGAAGCCGCCTAAAGACCTCCTGTATAGAGTAATCACTGGACGCGAAGACCTTTGAGTCCCGGTCAGCACACTCTGGGCTACCGCGAACCGCTCTCCACCCATCTGTGATCGTCCCCTTTATGGAGATTTGAGTCAGACGCCGGGCTGAACTCCGATACAGGTACACAGGAGAACTCCGTGTCTCCGTCAGTGATACTTGTCAACAGGGTCTTCACAACTTATAGGCACAACACAGTACATCAAGACTTTAAAAAAAACATATGGGGTTCTTACTTTCATGCCCTCGAGGACGTCCCAGACTGCTTCCGCACCCCTCCCTCAGACGAACACCAAGAGGCTACACCAGGGGACACTTTATAGGCAAGATGACTCAATTTTCCTACCTCATATCACGGGTTGCGATCCCGGTGTCCGTTAGTGCGCCTCTCCTCGTCTGGTCTCTGGGGGTACGGGAACAGAGGGTCCAATCCTCGAGCCCCACGATTGGCGCCAAAATTCTTCTGGTTCTGACAAAGCTGCCAGTTCAGTTGATGTACTGTTCCAAATTAATTAAGATACGTGCACGGAGAGATCAGACAGACAACTCACTACATGGAGTTAAAAAGGATCTCTGGTTTATTTCTGAAAACAACATGGGTTTCACGAGAGGAGGGAGTGAGAGGGGGGTGAAAGATAAAGTATATATTTTCTATTGGCTATGAACTCTCTACTTTTCTGTAACCTTGACGGCCAGAGGAAATTCCTTCTCCCTCCCCCCTTGCTCCTGGGTGAAACCGTTACTACTTTCTTTCTTTGTACCTGCTTGCTTGAGCTGAACGGAAACCACAAAGAAACACATGATAAAAACACAAAGTAAGATTCTAGTTTATAGGTGTTGGCAGAATGCCTGGCCGCCATCTTAGCTCAACAAGCAAGTATCCATTTTGTATCAATAGTCCATAACAACAGCTTTTGCCTCTCTGTACCTGCGTAGACAAGAGGTGTCTGTGTAAACTGTACCAAGCTGACCTTACCTGCTCATCTGGAGGGCGTAACATCACGCTTTGGTAACAAGTGACCATAAGGCGTATCGTGAGCTCTACGTGGGTGACATCAAGTGGGCACGAGGCGTGGTATTCATCACAGTTGTTATTTGTTAACTAGTTAATGTGGTAATGTGGTTTATTAAAAACTATACAAATGAAGATAAAAACTTGAAAAAATATGCAAAAATAAAACACATACAATTACACACAATAATTCAGCATGTGTATTGTACAGGTGCTTTATATGTATTTATGGGTGCCATATGTGCTTCGTAACAGGTAATGAAACAGGATATCGCTCTGCGCTCAGGCGATTCCACTGTGATCGCTAGCGCTGCTACATCTGTATACCAATCTACTCAGCTCTGTGTACTGCACAGCATGGTGTTGGCAGATTGAACTGCAGGTGAAATGTGGCAGTTTATTTTAACCTATATACATATTATTTGATTAGGAGACTGGGAGGCAGGAGGTTGTTACTCATTGTCTGTAATATCCTAACATTTATTGTATCTGCCATGAAGAACATAGATCCTGATGCACTGTCTATACAAACAATAAAAAAGTGACATATGTGCTTCCAATATGGCCAGCGCCATAATGTTTTGTTTTTTTTTAAATAGCACATTATTTTTCTTCTACATAATCAATTAAGTGAATGTGAACTAACTATGTAAAACTAAATACATAATGAATTTCCTTTAAACAAGTTTTCCATCTTACAAAGTGATGACAGATTGCTAATACAGTATATGCCATGACTATGTCTTTGGTAGTTCTGTTTCTCCTCTGCACGGAGGTCACACCACAACCAGTCCTAAAGTGATGACAAACACTAGCGATAATCCTTCTATTTATAAGATAGAAAAAGAATTGGAAGAAATTTCATGGATCGCATACAGTATGTCTTGTAAATAGTGGGTCTTGCCTCTTAGGCTACATGCACACGACCGTATGTTTTTTGCGGTCCACAGAACTCGGATCCGTTGTTTCCTAGTTCGTTGCTGTAGTGCTTCCGCATCCATTCCATCTTGCCGCAAATTGTGTCCGTTGTGTGTCTTTGTGTCTTTTGTTGTTTTGTGGACCGCAAAAAAACGGAAGGAGGAGATTGTGTCATTTTTACTATCTCCACCCAGGATACAGGTATATATGCTTGACATGTGTGTTTGGTGGTCATTTTCTCCAGTCTTTCCAGTATATTGGTTGGATTGATTGGCTTTGCTCACAGCATATTTTGCAGTTTCACCATGGAAGAAGACTCTGATGAGGTCCTACTGCACTGGCTTATTGCTCTGCGATGGGGACAGCAGTCGATTCCATTGTGCGAGGAGCCAAGGAGAAGATGGAGATTTTGGGTCCATCCCATTGTTTTCCAACGGTGCTGGAAAGGACACTTTCATACCCTGTACCATATCTTCGTCTGCATCCAGAAAAGTTATTTGCCTACTGTCGGATGTCAGTGACGATGTTTGATATCCTGCTGTCATCTCTCTGTAGTGTCCTCACCTTTCAGGACACGACCATGAGGCGCTGCATTTCTCCAGAGGAAAGGCTAATCGTCACGCTGAGGTAAGCAATGTGTTATTTATTTAACAGTAATGTCTAGTGCTTCTGTCATGAGTAACATGGGTGATGTTAGACGTGCTAATGTATGAAGAACTTTCCTTTTTTTTTATAATGATAATCATTTTCAAAATAACATGCAAAGATGAAATGTACTTTTGTGTTTCCCATAATCATGCATAATAAAGTAGTCACATAATCCTGCGTTGCTCTGACTTTCTGCATGGAAATGGTGTGAATGCAGTATGTGTAACAGAGCTTGTTGGAGTAGGGCCCCCTTTTGGGGGGGGTCTGAAGTACTTATAGACATTTCATGTTCAAATTATTGTTTTTAAAAATGGAATTATGTTTGTAAACACGTTTTCGAACAACTATTATAAGAAGTATGTTCATAATGTATTAATTTTTAAAGGAGTTATGATTGTAATTTTTTTTATATTTCTTTCCACAGATTCCTGGCAACTGGGAACTCATTTGTATCCCTGCATTTTGAGTTTCATATAGGAACCTCAATGATATCTCGGATAGTGCGTCACACGACTCCGAGAGACGGTGATGCCACAGCCCAAGGCGGCCGATTGGGTTCGGATCGCTGAGGGCTTCTAAATTTCTGCGCAGTTTCCAAACTGCATAGGGGCAATGGATGGCAAGCAAATCTGTGTGAAGAAGCCGGTCAACTCAGGGACCCCGATTCTTCAATTATAAACATATAACAATATTTTTCGGTAGTTATTTTGGCTGTTGCTGACAGTAACTACCGGTTTATAATGGTTGATATCGGGGCCTATGGAAGCACTGCTGATGCTCGCATATTTAGTGCTTCCAGAATAGGTGAGCGGCTTTGTGCCAACCAGCTTGCCCTGCCGGAGCCCAGAGGACTGCCCGGATATGCAGGTCCGCCGGATCCATTTGTCATCGTTGCTGATGAAGGGTTTGCATTGACTCCCCATGTTATGTGGCCCTTCCCCAGACGCGGTTTGGATGACAGGAGGCGCATTTTCAACTACCGGTTGACTCGTGCCCGTCGGTATGTTGAGTGTGCCTTTGGAATACTCTCTAGCAAGTGGAGGGTGTTTCTGTCATCCATACAAATGGATCCAGAGAATTCTACCCTGGTGACTCAAGCTTGTGTTGTTCTACACAACTTCACCAGGATTCACAAGGCTTCCTCTTCTGCTGACATGGAAGAATTTCCTACATCATCAGGTTTGGGTTTGGATCTGACCCTGCATAGATGACCTGGGACTGCAGGCATTGCAGTTGGGGAACTCTATGCAGACTTCTTTTCCAGCCAAGAGGGGTCCGTGCCATGGCAGATGGACGCTATTCGTGGCAGGTTTTGATTTCTTCTTGGCTTTTTAGTTGTTTGTTATTTTTCTCAGATAGATTACATACATTTTATGTTATAGTTGAGTGTAGGGACTCGCAAGAGAATGAGGACCCTTAACGTGGGCTTGTGGGCTGAGGTTTAAGGACCATACTACAAAAAAATGTGAATATGGCTTTTTGGTTTAAAAAGTTTTCTGATTACTATAATTAAAAAAATAGCTATTTGCTATACGGTCCCATAAACCTTCTAATACCTCATTGACATACAGTACAGACCAAAAGTTTGGACACACCTTCTCATTTAAAGAGTTTTCTTTATTTTCATGACTATGAAAATTGTAGATTCACACTGAAGGCATCAAAACTATGAATTAACACATGTGGAATTATATACATAACAAAAAAGTGTGAAACAACAGAAAATATGTCATATTCTAGGTTCTTCAAAGTAGCCACCTTTTGCTTTGATTACTGCTTTGCACACTCTTGGCATTCTTTTATGAGCTTCAAGAGGTAGTCACCTGAAATGGTTTTCACTTCACAGGTGTGCCCTGTCAGGTTTAATAAGTGGGATTTCTTGCCTTATAAATGGAGTTGGGACCATCAGTTGCGTTGTGGAGAAGTCAGGTGGATACACAGCTGATACTCCTACTGAATAGACTGTTAGAATTTGTATTATGGCAAGAAAAAAGCAGCTAAGTAAAGAAAAATGAGTGGCCATCATTACTTTAAGAAATGGAGATCAGTCAGTCCGAAAAATTGGGAAAACTTTGAAAGTGTCCCCAAGTGCAGTCACAAAAACCATCAAGCGCTACAAAGAAACTGGCTCACATGCGGACTGCCCCAGGAAAGGAAGACCAAGAGTCACCTCTGCCGCGGAGGATAAGTTCATCCGAGTCACCAGCCTCAGAAATCGCAGGTTAACAGCAGCTCAGATTAGAGACCAGGTCAATGCCACACATAGTTCTAGCAGCAGACACATCTCAAGAACAACTGTTAAGAGGAGACTGTGTGAATCAGGCCTTCATGGTAGAATATCTGCTAGGAAACCACTGCTAAGGACAGGCAACAAGCAGAAGAGACTTGTTTCGGCTAAAGAACACAAGGAATGGACATTAGACCAGTGGAAATCTGTGCTTTGGTCTGATGAGTCCAAATTTGAGATCTTTGGTTCCAACCACTGTGTCTTTGTGCGATGCAGAAAAGGTGAACGGATGGACTCTATATGCCTGGTTCCCGCCGTAAAGCATGGAGGAGGAGGTGTGATGGTGTGGGGGTGCTTTTCTGGTGACACTGTTGGAGATTTATTCAAAATTGAAGGCATACTGAACCAGCATGGCTACCACAGCATCTTGCAGCTGCATGCTATTCCATCCGGTTTGCGTTTAGTTGGACCATCATTTATTTTTCAACTGGACAATGACCCCAAACACACCTCCAGGCTGTGTAAGGGCTATTTGACCATGAAGGAGAGTGATGGGGTGCTGCGCCAGATGACCTGGCCTCCACAGTCACCGGACCTGAACCCAATCGAGATGGTTTGGGGTAAGCTGGACCGCAGAGTGAAGGCAAAAGGGCCAACAAGTGCTAAGCATCTCTGGGAACTCCTTCAAGACTGTTGGAAGACCATTTCAGGTGACTACCTCTTGAAGCTCATCAAGAGAATGCCAAGAGTGTGCAAAGCAGTAATCAAAGCAAAAGGTGGCTACTTTGAAGAACCTAGAATATGACATATTTTCTGTTGTTTCACACTTTTTTGTTATGTATATAATTCCACATGTGTTAATTCATAGTTTTGATGCCTTCAGTGTGAATCTACAATTTTCATAGTCATGAAAATGAAGAAAACTCTTTGAATGAGAAGGTGTGTCCAAACTTTTGGTCTGTACTGTATGTCTACTGCACAATTTTATATAAAAAAAAAAGATACAATTCTTTTTTTTTTTTTTTCAAATACATGTGTTGAAATGTTAATTTTGGGATGGAAAAAGCAAAATATTTACTTGAAACATAGCCCAACAATGTATAAAAAACATACATGTTATGTCAATAACATTTATAAAATAAAATAGCAGAAATAATTGAACATAAAATGAAATACACTTTTATAAGTTTAACAGATCCCTTGTGAAGGATCCAGCACCATATGAGGGTCCTGGCCGAACCTGAGCAGGATCCTGGGCCCCTGTGGGATATGTTGCTGGATAATTTTGTTGACCCAAAGAGGGGTTTGAATCCTGTGATGAAGGGATATTTGGCTGAGTGTAATACGGTGCATGATGGGTTGGTGCCCCAGGTGTGGGCAGCAGCAGCGTTTGTAAAAGTACATGATCAGCAAACGCACCCCTAAATACACACCGGCCCAATGTTGGACTGTACATTGTGTTACTGATGTGGAGCACTGGATACTAATGTAAGAGAATTGCATTAATTTGGCAAAAAGGTTAGCACTCGCCCTTTCTTAAAATAAAAGTAAGGGAAGGGGACAAATCCATTAACAATAGGCCCACATGTGACCAAAACTGTAAGGCCCCTTGCAGCCAAGCGATCCTCCCTCAAGGAATCACCATTGCAGACCCCCAACCTGACCTAACAGCAAATGATGGTAATCACATAGCATTTTTTCTTGATTTGGATGATTTGAGGAAACCCATACAGTTCGGGGATGTAGTGGATAACAGTACCATAATGCAGCCAATGTTATCTAATACATTCAAGAAACGTAAGTGTTAACTTTAAAAGGAAAACAATAATTCTATAATGCTATCTGAATCCCAACAGTGCTGGGAGGTCAGGCCGGGTGCTGCAATGCGGAGTCCCTACGGGAGGAACGCTCCTCCGCAAGGTAATTAAAGAACGTAAGCTATGTATACATTATACTGTACTATGTGTGGGATAAAGGTAGGTGACATGCCTTCATAAACATGGTGGTGATGGGGAAATTGTAATATAAAATCGGTTACCACACATGCACGGGCCAGACCACAATTAAGCGTGTCCACAAAAGGGACACAAATCTGACCTCATATAACTACTACCTAATTAAATAGGGACAACACAGGGACAAGACACAAAACTACCTCACTTAAACTAACCTAAATCCACATGACCTCTGCTGTTGGAACGTGCCCATTCCGAAGGTCTCATGTGCCTGGCCACTTCTTCCCACGCCCCATCTTTCTTCAGCCGCTCATGGTATAGATTTGTCCTGGTGTCCCACAACTCTGGCCGTTCCTGGACCAAGCTGATTAATTTATCAACGTCCCAACGGGCCATTATTAAAAGATAATTTCTTGTCAGCAAAAATAACTGTGTCCTGGAGACTCAAATCTGCACAGAACAAGTGCCAACTTCCTGTGTTTTTTTTTTTTTTTACATCAAAACTTAATCTCCTTACAGGTTGCTGTCCAAAGGATCCGCAGAAAATGCAGATGCGGATGACATACGGATGCCTCTCGATGTGCATCCACAGTTTCTGAGGACCCATTGACTTCAATGGGTCCGCAAACCGTATTTTGCGGCAAAGAATAGGACATGGTCTATTTTTTATGCGGAGCACGGAACGGAGCAACGGATGCGGACTGCACACGGAGTGCTGTCCGCATCTTTTGCGGCCCCATTGAAGTGAATGGGTCCCCGCCCTAGCCGCACAATGTGCGGCTCGGACGCGGACCAAAACAACGGCCGTGTGCATGAGGCCTTATGCTGACAATTTATTTACGTCTTCTATCTGGCTTTTTTGTTGATCCACTGGGCAACAGAAGGAAGCTTAGAAATGGCAAGATCAAATGGTAGTTACTGTAAAATCTCTTGATCTTAGGGAATTTCTTTCAGGCTGGAAATACATGGAGAAGACTAAGGGGCTCATTTATTAAGACCAGTGTTTTAGACCAGGTGGATACGCCAAAGTTATGAAGAGGTGCCGTCTTGTCCATAACTTTGGCGCATCCTGCACCAGTTTACATTCAGGACAGTTTCCGAGCTGTCTTACATTTAGACCATTTTCCATGCCTAAAACAGGTGTAGAAAATGGTAAATTAAACAGACTGCTGGCACATCCCCACCCACAATTTTAGACCTGGCGTGAGTGGGGTGAAGTCGCGGATAGCGATGCACCACCATCTGCGCTTGAAATATGCCTAATTTAGGCGTATTTCAGATTAGTAAATGAGCCTATAAATATTCTTCTAAAATTTTGAAACCAGGTTCTATATAAGAAAATTCTATTCTCTCACAAGCAACTCAAGCAATTTCTGATGCTGTGTTTTTTATACTCAATAATATATTTATTATTATATATAATCTAGTATTTTTCTGATGTTTGGTATTTTAAGATTTAAATTGAGAACGTGTATTGGACTATACAGGATAAGACCAGCAGATCTTTAAGAAAGTGAAAGTATTTGTAGGAAATGTGATGACAGTTTTCATACAATGCTCCTAAGTTATTCCAAAAGGCGGAAGGTAATGATTGTGGAAAAGGATAGTTAAGGTGTGTTTTACCATCTTTTAAAACTATGAGAAGTTACTGTAGAGTAATTTAAATAAAAACAATAAATCGCAAAACTCCAGTTTGAGAGCACTCTCGTTGCCCCAATTCCAGTGAAGAGATGGCAGCGAATGATGTAAAGTTAAAGTTTTCCTTTAAAATTCATTATTGTGCAATTTAGAGAATAAACCATGGCCACTTGGCTATATTGAAAATAAATCCATAAGACATCATGATGAAAAGGAATAGAAACCCAATTGTTGCAGTTCAAAAGTTTTTTATGGAATTCATACAGTACATAAATGCTGCATAAACTTTTAGGAAACATTGTAGATATGAATAATTTTTTCAATTCAATGGCTGTATAGAATTTATATAATAGATGCACATAAACAGATTATTTGACAGCTGCTGAAGGGCATGCCTCATTCATTTTAAAAAGCAAGTATTGATGAGTCTTTGCTACAATTTAAGGCCAATTTAAAGTCCCAAACTAAAGGAATTTCACCTTCTTTGTGTGCTTCAAATCTGTAGATCTTATATCCTCTTGTGTCTAAGGGACATGTCAGCACAGTAGGCAGGAACGCACAGACAGCAAGCGCTAACTGGAACCCAGCCTGCTTCCCCTGCCTACTTGCAGTGCAAGCGGCAAGTCCGCAACTTGTAGACGTTCCCTGCTCTGCTAAGTGCAAGACAGACAAGCACAAATATGAACAACACAGAAAATGTGGTCGTATGGGAATAGGTCTGAACGGGATGGACAGTACAGTACAAAATCACAAGACTGGGTAGTTAGAAAAGAGAAGCTAAAGTCAGAACGAAACGGGAATCACATTACCAAATCACAAAACAGGGAGAGAGATCCAAAGCAACCAAGGTCAATATAACAAGCAATCCAAGTCTACAACAAATGCAACAGGGAGGGCAGCAAGGGAGTGAAACCTATAAATGGCAAGGGTGTATTGCCAGCAGGGAAATTGAAAAGAGCACCAAGTCCCTGGGTCAGAACCTGGAACTCGGCGCCCCATTGGACCAGAATACAAGTAGTCTTAAGATAAGCAGGCTGAGCAGTCACTCAGCCTGCTTCATAAATATGCACAGGCAATACCTATAACTCACTAATCTCCCCCAGCGTGCATGTAACAGAGTGAGTACTCTGTTGCTATAGACATGCTCATATCACCAGGGGGCATGTATTAGGCTGTGCATCACTCGGGCGCAGCCGGCAGCATGTCTCACTTGCCGCAGCTGCTCCGCAGCCCCAGAGCGTGCTGTTGGAGCCTAGGCAGGTAAATTAGTGATATGACAGCTGGTCTAGGAATCAAAGATGCAGACGAGACACCTTTCTGTGTGTAATGGATTCTCTATTGGGTGAGGCCAGTTGAGTCCTTTTTATTGACCATAACCTGGAGTAGGGTATATTTTCCATTTCTTCCCCCTTACATACTAAATAACAAAATGACAAATATAAGACATATAGCAACTGAGGGGTTTGTTATAATAAACAATTGATAGTAATAATTTAGCAAATATTGCATATTAGTCAAAATATATCAAGTCACAAAGTTAACAGAAATGGAGTATAGTTCAGCACAATGGTATTCACCTCTGGTTGACTTATCTTACAAGTCTATCTAGTAAATGAATTTGGTGCAGCAACAATATGAAGAAGTGTCTAATCCCTATAAATAACTTAACCACTTTCCGTCCGCCCATAGGATATAAACGTCCTATGGGTGGATCTCTATTTCTGAATGGACGTTTTAAAACGTCCGTTCAGAAACTGCAGCTGCATGCTAATCGTGCTGCTGCTGATTGGGTTGCCCGCTGTCAGTGACAGTAGGGCAACCCAGAGAGAAGGCAGGGACAGTGCCCAGGTGTCCCTGCCTTCTGGATCGCTGCATACACAGCGCTCGACGAGCGCTGTGTATGCAGAGCAGGAAGTGGTAAGCGCATCCTGTTTCGGCCCGGCGGTCATGTGACTGCCTGGACCGGAGAGTGCAGGAGCTGTGTGAGGTTTTTCACAGACCTCGATCAGCCCTGCACTGAGGCTGTACAGTGCTGTATTGTGCTGTACAGCCTCTCTGGGGGGGTGCATTTCTCCTGTAACTGGGGCTACTATGTCAGCCCCAGTTACAGGAGAAATCAACAGTGAAAAAAAAAAGTGAAGTAAATGTCCCCCAGAGGTCTTGTATGACCTTATGGGGGACGAAAAGTGTAGAATAAAAAATAAAGGGTTGAAAAAATAAAATAAAAAAGATTCACATGTAAAAAAAAAAAAAGTCCCCAAGTAAGGAAAAAAAAAGATTTAAAAATAGAAAAAATGTAATAAAATAGACATATTTGGTATTGCCGCATCTGTAAAAACCAGCTCTATAAAAATATCACATGACCTAACCCCTCGGGTGAACACCGTAAAAAAAAAAAAACTGTGTCAAAACAAGCAATTTTTGTCACCTTACATAACAAAAGGTCCAACACCAAAGTGATCAAAAACGCGTATGTCCCACAAAATGGTACTAATAAAACCGTCACCTCATCCCGCAAAAAATGAGCCCCTACATAAGAAAATCTCTAAAAAAATTAAAAAACTATAGCTCTTAGAACATGGAGACACTAAAACATCATTTTTTTGGTTTCAAAAATGCTATTATTGTGTAAAACTTTAATAAATGAGAAAAAGTATACATATTAGGAATCGCCACGTCCATAACAATCTGCTCTATAAAAATATCACTTGACTGAACCCCTCAGGTGAACGCTGTAAAAATAAATAAATAGAAACTGTGATAAAACAACCAATTTTTTGGTCACCTTGCCCCATAAAGTGTTATAATGAATGATCAAAAAATCATATGTACCCAAAAATAGTACTAATAAAACTGGCACCTTATCCCCTAGTTTCCAAAATGGGGTCACTTCTTGGGAGTTTCTACTGTAAGGGTGCATCAGGGGGCTTCAAATGGGACATGGCATCTAAAAACCATTGTCATGGTCTTACCTTCTTGCTGTTCTCCTTCGTTTGACATGTGCTGGCGGCCATCTTGGTTTCTGGGTTTCTTGTAGCCTCCCACCCTGCGGCTTCTCCTTCCCACTGGGAGGGGCTGGATGCCTAGCTCATATATATAGGAGGTCTGTGGCTTCAGTTCCTTGCTTGGTCCTCCTGTGTTCACATGCTTCTAAGACTGCTGCTGCTTCTGGTTCCTGATCCTGGCTTCGTCTGACTACCCTGCTGGTTCCTGATCCAGGCTTCGTCTGATTACCCTGCTGGTTCCTGATCCAGGCTTCGTCTGACTACCCTGCTGGTTCCTGATCCAGGCTTCGTCTGACTACCCTTCTGGTTCCTGACCTCTGGCTTCGCAAGACCCTGCTTCGGTTTAGCCATCCGTTTGGACTTTTGCCTTACAGCTTGATTTTCAATAAAGCCTTCTTATTTCCACTTATCTTTTGTTGTACGTCTGGTTCATGGTTCCATGACATTAGGACCAAGCCATGAATTCTGACGGTACAGGGCCATCCTCGCTACCTACGCTGGTTGCCAGACTTGATCAGCAGGATCACCTGTTGGGTCGGTTCGCTGTGGCGTTGCAAACCCTGCTTGAACGCACGGCTCATTTAGCTTCCGTTGCCGATGGGTCGGTTGTCGCTCCTGGGCCCGCTCCTACTGCCGCTCCGGTTGTTGCGCCAGAGTCTACCCCGACACCTGTTGCTGCGCCTGCGGTGTTTCGGGGTATGACCGGTTCTGCCCCCCTTCCACAGCGCTTTGGGGGAGACCCAACTCAGTGCCGAGGTTTCCTTAACCAGGTGGGCATTTATTTCGAGTTGCTGCCACATGCCTTTCCTACTGAGAGATCAAAGGTGAGCTTCTTGATCTCGCTGCTCTCGGACAAGGCCTTGGCCTGGGCCAGCCCTTTATGGGAGAACAACAATCCGGTGGTTGCCGAGTTTTCCGGTTTTGTTGCTTCTCTTCGGAAGGTATTCGATGTGCCGGCTCGTGCTGCCTCTGCTGCGAAGCTCCTTATGTCCATCAGACAGGGTTCACGATCCGTAGCTGAATACGCCATTGAGTTTCGTACCCTGGCAGCAGAGGTGGGCTGGAATAATGAGGCTCTGGTCGCTGCTTTCTCTCATGGTCTCTCGGATGCCTTGAAGGATGAGGTTGCAGCTAAGGACCTACCAGTGGAGCTCGAGTCCCTTATTTCTTTCCTGATTTTGATTGACCTTATTAGGTTGGTAGACGCGCTACTGAGAGCATTCCCAAATGTCACAGGGGAACAAGTGTAAGCCGAAGGCCAAGGCAGAGGAGGAGCAAGAGGTCGCCAAGGCAGCTGTGTCACGGCCAGCTCCTCTGAGGGCAGGGTTAGCATGGCAGAGATGTGGAAAACTTTTGTCAACACGCCACAGCTAACTGCACCACCACCTGATACGCAACGTGTTAGCAGGAGGCAACATTTCACTAACATGGTGGAACAGTACATGTGCACACCCCTCCACGTACTGACTGATGGTTCGGCCCCATTCAACTTCTGGGTCTCTAAATTGTCCACGTGGCCAGAGCTAGCCTTTTATGCCTTGGAGGTGCTGGCCTGCCCGGCGGCCAGCGTTTTGTCTGAACGTGTATTCAGCACGGCAGGGGGCGTCATTACAGACAAACGCAGCCGCCTGTCTACAGCCAATGTGGACAAGCTGACGTTCATAAAAATGAACCAGGCATGGATCCCACAGGACCTGTCCGTCCCTTGTCCAGATTAGACATTAACTACCTCCCCTTAACCATATATTATTGGACTCCAGGGTACTTCCTCATTCAATCCTATTTTTATTTTCATTTTACCATTATATTGCGAGGCTACCCAAAGTTGAATGAACCTCTCCTCTGTCTGGGTGCCAGGGCCTAAATATATGCCAATGGACTGTTCCAATGTTGGGTGACGTGAAGCCTGATTCTCTGCTATGACATGCAGACTAATTCTCTGATGACATGAAGCCAGATCCTCTGTTACGGGACCTCTCTCCTCTGCCTGGGTGCTGGGCCTAAATATCTGACAATGGACTTTTGCAGTGGTGGCTGACGTGAAGCCTGATTTTCTGCTATGACATGCAGACTAATTCTCTGTTGACATGAAGCCAGATTGTCTGTTACGGGACCTCTCTCCTCTGCCTGGGTGCTGGGCCTAAATTTATGAAAAAGGACTCTTATAGTGGTGGGTGACGTAAAGCCTGATTCTCTGCTATGACATGAAGACTGATTCTCTGCTGACATGCAGCCAGATTGTCTGTTACGGGACCTCTCTCCTCTGCCTGGGTGCTGGGCCTAAATTTATGAAAATGGACTGTTGCAGTGGTGGGTGACGTGAAGCCTGATTCTCTGCTATGACATGAAGACTGATTCTCTGCTGACATGAAGCCAGATTGTCTGTTACGGGACCTCTCTCCTCTGCCTGGGTGCTGGGCCTAAATTTATGAAAATGGACTGTTGCAGTGGTGGGTGACGTGAAGCCTGATTCTCTGCTATGATATGAAGACTGATTCTCTGCTGACATGAAGCCAGATCCTCTGTTACGGGACCTCTCTCCTCTGCCTGGGTGCTGGGCCTAAATATCTGACAATGGACTGTTGCAGTGGTGGCTGACGTGAAGCCTGATTTTCTGCTATGACATGCAGACTAATTCTCTGCTGACATGAAGCCAGATTGTCTGTTACGGGACCTCTCTCCTCTGCCTGGGTGCTGGGCCTAAATTTATGAAAATGGACTCTTACAGTGGTGGGTGACGTGAAGCCTGATTCTCTGCTATGACATGAAGACTGATTCTCTGCTGACATGAAGCCAGAATGTCTGTTACGGGACCTCTCTCCTCTGCCTGGGTGCTGGGCCTAAATTTATGAAAATGGACTCTTACAGTGGTGGGTGACGTGAAGCCTGATTCTCTGCTATGACATGAAGACTGATTCTCTGCTATGACATGAAGACTGATTCTCTGCTGACATGAAGCCAGATTGTCTGTTACGGGACCTCTCTCCTCTGCCTGGGTGCTGGGCCTAAATTTATGACAATGGACTGTTGCAGTGGTGGCTGACGTGAAGCCTGATTCTCTGCTATGACATGCAGACTGATTCTCTGCTGACATGAAGTTAGATCCTCTGTTACGGGACCTCTCTCCTCTGCCTGGGTGCTGGGCCTAAATTTATGAAAATGGACTGTTGCAGTGGTGGGTGACGTGAAGCCTGATTCTCTGCTATGATATGAAGACTGATTCTCTGCTGACATGAAGCCAGATCCTCTGTTACGGGACCTCTCTCCTCTGCCTGGGTGCTGGGCCTAAATTTATGAAAATGGACTCTTACAGTGGTGGGTGACGTGAAGCCTGATTCTCTGCTATGACATGAAGACTGATTCTCTGCTGACATGAAGCCAGATTGTCTGTTACGGGACCTCTCTCCTCTGCTTGGGTGCTGGGCCTAAATTTATGAAAATGGACTGTTGCAGTGGTGGGTGACGTGAAGCCTGATTCTCTGCTATGATATGAAGACTGATTCTCTGCTGACATGAAGCCAGATCCTCTGTTACGGGACCTCTCTCCTCTGCCTGGGTGCTGGGCCTAAATATCTGACAATGGACTGTTGCATTGGTGGCTGATGTGAAGCCTGATTCTCTGCTATGACATGAAGACTGATTCTCTGCTGACATGAAGCCAGATTGTCTGTTACGGGACCTCTCTCCTCTGCCTGGTTGCTGGGCCTAAATTTATGACAATGGACTGTTGCAGTGGTGGCTGACGTGAAGCCTGATTCTCTGCTATGACATGCAGACTGATTCTCTGCTGACATGAAGCCAGATCCTCTGTTACGGGACCTCTCTCCTCTGCCTGGGTGCTGGGCCTAAAGTTATGAAAATGGACTGTTGCAGTGGTGGGTGACGTGAAGCCTGATTCTCTGCTATGACATGAAGACTGATTCTCTGCTGACATGAAGCCAGATTGTCTGTTACGGGATCTCTCTCCTCTGCCTGGGTGCTGGGCCTAAATTTATGAAAATGGACTGTTGCAGTGGTGGGTGACGTGAAGCCTGATTCTCTGCTATGATATGAAGACTGATTCTCTGCTGACATGAAGCCAGATCCTCTGTTACGGGACCTCTCTCCTCTGCCTGGGTGCTGGGCCTAAATATCTGACAATGGACTGTTGCATTGGTGGCTGACGTGAAGCCTGATTCTCTGCTATGACATGAAGACTGATTCTCTGCTGACATGAAGCCAGATTGTCTGTTACGGGACCTCTCTCCTCTGCCTGGGTGCTGGGCCTAAATTTATGACAATGGACTGTTGCAGTGGAGGCTGACGTGAAGCCTGATTCTCTGCTATGACATGCATACTGATTCTCTGCTGACATGAAGCCAGATCCTCTGTTACGGGACCTCTCTCCTCTGCCTGGGTGCTGGGCCTAAATTTATGAAAATGGACTGTTGCAGTGGTGGGTGATGTGAAGCCTGATTCTCTGCTATGATATGAAGACTGATTCTCTGCTGACATGAAGCCAGATCCTCTGTTACGGGACCTCTCTCCTCTGCCTGGGTGCTGGGCCTAAATATCTGACAATGGACTGTTGCATTGGTGGCTGACGTGAAGCCTGATTCTCTGCTATGACATGCAGACTAATTCTCTGCTGACATGAAGCCAGATTGTCTGTTACGGGACCTCTCTCCTCTGCCTGGGTGCTGGGCCTAAATTTATGAAAATGGACTCTTACAGTGGTGGGTGACGTGAAGCCTGATTCTCTGCTATGACATGAAGACCGATTCTCTGCTGACATGAAGCCAGATTGTCTGTTACGGGACCTCTCTCCTCTGCCTGGGTGCTGGGCCTAAATTTATGAAAATGGACTGTTGCAGTGGTGGGTGACGTGAAGCCTGATTCTCTGCTATGATATGAAGACTGATTCTCTGCTGACATGAAGCCAGATCCTCTGTTACGGGACCTCTCTCCTCTGCCTGGGTGCTGGGCCTAAATATCTGACAATGGACTGTTGCATTGGTGGCTGACGTGAAGCCTGATTCTCTGCTATGACATGCAGACTAATTCTCTGCTGACATGAAGCCAGATTGTCTGTTACGGGACCTCTCTCCTCATCCTGGGTGCTGGGCCTAAATTTATGAAAATGGACTGTTGCAGTGGTGGGTGACGTGAAGCCTGATTCTCTGCTATGACATGAAGACTGATTCTCTGCTGACATGAAGCCAGATTGTCTGTTACGGGACCTCTCTCCTCTGCCTGGGTGCTGGGCCTAAATTTATGAAAATGGACTCTTACAGTGGTGGGTGACGTGAAGCCTGATTCTCTGCTATGACATGAAGACTGATTCTCTGCTGACATGAAGCCAGATTGTCTGTTACAGGACCTCTCTCCTCTGCCTGGGTGCTGGGCCTAAATTTATGAAAATGGACTCTTACAGTGGTGGGTGACGTGAAGCCTGATTCTCTGCTATGACATGAAGACTGATTCTCTGCTGACATGAAGCCAGATTGTCTGTTACGGGACCTCTCTCCTCTGCCTGGGTGCTGGGCCTAAATTTATGACAATGGACTGTTGCAGTGGTGGCTGACGTGAAGCCTGATTCTCTGCTATGACATGCAGACTGATTCTCTGCTGACATGAAGCCAGATCCTCTGTTACGGGACCTCTCTCCTCTGCCTGGGTGCTGGGCCTAAATTTATGAAAATGCACTGTTGCAGTGGTGGGTGACGTGTAGCCTGATTCTCTGCTATGATATGAAGACTGATTCTCTGCTGACATGAAGCCAGATCCTCTGTTACGGGACCTCTCTCCTCTGCCTGGGTGCTGGACCTAAATATCTGACAATGGACTGTTGCATTGGTGGCTGACGTGAAGCCTGATTCTCTGCTATGACATGCAGACTAATTCTCTGCTGACATGAAGCCAGATTGTCTGTTACGGGACCTCTCTCCTCTGCCTGGGTGCTGGGCCTAAATTTATGAAAATGGACTCTTACAGTGGTGGGTGACGTGAAGCCTGATTCTCTGCTATGACATGAAGACTGATTCTCTGCTGACATGAAGCCAGATTGTCTGTTACGGGACCTCTCTCCTCTGCCTGGGTGCTGGGCCTAAATTTATGAAAATGGACTGTTGCAGTGGTGGGTGACGTGAAGCCTGATTCTCTGCTATGATATGAAGACTGATTCTCTGCTGACATGAAGCCAGATCCTCTGTTACGGGACCTCTCTCCTCTGCCTGGGTGCTGGGACTAAATATCTGACAATGGACTGTTGCATTGGTGGCTGACGTGAAGCCTGATTCTCTGCTATGACATGCAGACTAATTCTCTGCTGACATGAAGCCAGATTGTCTGTTACGGGACCTCTCTCCTCTGCCTGGGTGCTGGGCCTAAATTCATGAAAATGGACTGTTGCAGTGGTGGGTGACGTGAAGCCTGATTCTCTGCTATGACATGAAGACTGATTCTCTGCTGACATGAAGCCAGATTGTCTGTTACGGGACCTCTCTCCTCTGCCTGGGTGCCGGGGCCTAAATATCTGAGAATGGACTGTTCCAGTGGTGGGTGACGGGAAGCCAGATTCTCTGCTATGGGACCTCTCTCCAATTGATTTTGGTTAATTTTTATTTATTTAATTTTTATTTTAATTCATTTCCCTATCCACATTTGTTTGCAGGGGATTTACCTACATGTTGCTGCCTTTTGCAGCCCTCTAGCACTTTCCTGGGCTGTTTTACAGCCGTTTTAGTGCCGAAAAGTTCGGGTCCCCATTGACTTCAATGGGGTTCGGGTCCGGGACGAAGTTCGGATCGGGTTCGGATCCCGAACCCGAACATTTTCGGGAAGTTCGGCCGAACTTCTCGAACCCGAACATCCAGGTGTTCGCTCAACTCTACTCACTGGCAATGCTAAATATTTAATTGCATTCAACTAAAAAAGGAGGCTACTGGCACCAGCATGTTGCCAGATAAAATCAGTGATTTTATAACGACTACGTCTTAGGACGCTCAAAACACCAAAGCAAAGCTGCATGTGTTTTTTTCTATGGAGCCTTTAAATACTGAGTTTTATCTTGCAATATTCTGGTACAGAAATCTTCCTTTTTATCCATCCATTTCTTATGGGAACTGGTCTCCTGCCCATCTGAGCTCAGGTGTGCTATTTCTGCCGTAGAATGGTGAGCTGACTGCACATTTTTCAGACTATACAGTCATTTAAGATTGATGCCACTGTTAACGTTGTGAAAAGCTAGATGACATAATTTGGTGCACAAAATCCTCCCGGTCGCAAAGGTTTGTGTACTGTACTTGTATACATCCTGTGTATAAAATGGGAAATATGTTAAAATAAAATATTAATGTTGCAGAATTCATTTTACAGAGGTCATAGTAGAATGAAGAAAGGTTTCTTCTTATCACACAGCATGGTTCCTGTCGGAGCTTGATAGTGGCACATCAATTATTGTCATAATAAATTGTTTCATCACATAGGATGAAAACAATATAAAACAATATATTCTTAGCACAACAGAGACCACTGACCAGTTTGAATTAACCTCCCGTATTCCCACTGATGAAATAGATACATATTGAGACCCAACAAAAGAAGGCTTAAAATACCCTTTGGTTTACATTAAAATACTAAAAACATGGTCCTCTATGATGGGCTATAACTTTAAATTCTAGACCCAATGAAAGATGTTTATGTCCTTAAAGAGATCTCATATGGACCAGAGAATGGTTTATATAAACATTAGAATTGTGTTTTTGGGCCCACCAGAGGAATTTATTATTGGGGCCTAACCCTTATAATAACAATAAGATTTAATAAGTTTTCAACCAAAGCAATAGACCGAAGAAGCAAGTGATTAGCTCAAAAGTCAATTTTAAAAGTTCTTTCTCCTGGACTTTTGGAGTCCACTATGGTATCAGAGCATTTAATAACGAGAATCTATCTTCAGACTTTGAGTCTGTAACTTTTATTTATTATTTTTTCATCTTAAAAGATGCACTTTCCCCCCCCAAAAAAAAGTTGGGGGGGAAATGTCAACATGTCTTATAAAGTGAATACTAGTGAATGATATTAGTACATAGAGATGGCCTTGCGGTTTGCCCGGCAGTCGTCTCGCGGCGAACTTCGCTCGTTCGCAGTTCCCCAAACAGGCGAACATATGGCGATGTCTGCCAGCGCCATATTCTTTTGCATTGTGCCGAAATTTTACCCATGACACATCCATCAGGTGGGAGGGGACAGCCAAATGAGACGTTTTAGCAAATGGACACACCCCCTACCCTATAAATAAACCCGATCTGGCCACCATTTTACATTCAGTGTTTTGCCAGTATAGGGAGAGGTTGCTGTGTGGAGCAGGGACAGACTGTTAGAGGTACCAAACGCTAGCTAATAGGGCCACAAAAGTCCTTTTAGGGACTGGTATAGGTGTGCTATCAATAGGGGCGACATACCAAGGGGTGTGATATACTTATAATATACTTTCTAACAAAGAAAGTATATTATAGTGCATTTGTATAGTGCAGCAGTTGTGTGCTGTTCTGCTGCAATACCGCAGCTACACAGAGGGACAAACACTATTGGAACAACTAATTGCAACTGGTGTGATTTACCAGTTGACCCCCCAAAAAACTGATTGAGGCAGGGGTGTGATAGACCTATAATATAATTTATGTATACTGCATGTGCATCATTTGTGTGCGGTTCTATGTATAGTGCATTTGTATTGTGCAGCATTTGTGTGCGATTCTGCTGCAGCTATAAAGAGGAATAAACACTATTGGAACAACTAATTGCAACTGGTGTGATATACCAGTTGCCCACCCAAAAAACTGATTGAGGCAGGGGTGTGATATACCTCTGGCCACATAATCACTTGATCTTAAATGTACGGTGAATGCATAATTTTTGGGGCCTCTAATCTAACTGGCTAAAATTGTAAAATTGTAATACGGTGAATGCCTAAAGTACCTCCAGCCACATTATCAATTGTTCTTTTCTGTACGGTGAATGAATAATTTTTGGGGCCTGTATTTCACTGGCCTGCATTAAAATTGATATCCATTTACCGTCTAATATACCTCCAGCTACATAATCACTTGATCTTTTATGTATGGTGAATGCATAATTTTTGGGGCCTCTAATCTAACTGGCCAACAGTAAAATTGGTAAACGGTGACCGCTTAATGTACCTCCAGCCACATTATCAATGGTTCTTTTCTGTGCAGTGAATGAATGATTTTTGGGGCCTGTAGTCCACTGGCCTGCAGTAAAATTGTTATCCATTGACTGTCTAAGGCTACTTTCACACTAGCGTTCGGGCGGATCCGTTCTGAACGGATCCGCTCATAATAATGCAGACGGAGGCTCCGTTCAGAACGGATCCGTCTGCATTAAAATGGCAAAAAAAAAGCTAAGTGTGAAAATAGCCTCGGACAGATCCGTCCAGACTTTCAATGTAAAGTCAATGGGGGACGGATCCGCTTGAAGATTGAGCCACATTGTGGCATCTTCAAACGGATCCGTCCCCATTGACTTACATTGTAAGTCTGAACGGATCCGCACGGATCCGCACGCCTCCGCACGGCCAGGCGGACACCCGAACGCTGCAAGCAGCGTTCAGCTGTCCGCCTGTCCGTGCGGAGGCGAGCGGAGCGGAGGCTGAACGCCGCCAGACTGATGCAGTCTGAGCGGATCCGCTCCATTCAGACTGCATCAGGGCTGGACGGCTGCGTTCGGGTCCGCTCGTGAGCCCCTTCAAACGGAGCTCACGAGCGGACCGACGAACGCTAGTGTGAAAGTAGCCTAATATACCTCCAGCCACATAATCACTTGTTCTTTATGGTACGGTGAACGCCTAATTGTTGGGGCCTCGGAGGAATTCAACACCTGTGACGACCATGTGTTATCGAATGCAACCTATTCTCGTTTGGGGTTTATTTAATCAATTTTTGGGGCTTGTACTCCACTGGCCTGCAGTAAAATTGATATCCAATGACCGTCTCATATACCGCCAGCCTCATAATCACTTGATGTTTTCTGTCAGGTGAATGCCTAATGTTTGGGGCCTGTACTCCCGTGGCCTAAAATAAAAAATCGTACAGAAGGCCGCTGATCTGCAAAAAATAGTTGTTTTGCTGGGAATGCTGGTTGAAATTTCACTGGTCCCTTACTGCGCTCTGGGGCCCCATGTTATCCATGTAAACACCTGCTATATCTATGAAACAATGCTTCAAGAAGTGAATAGCTCTATATTATGGCAACCAATGGATGCTAAGATTTGTTTTTTGCTTGATTCATACGGAACCTGACAAAAAAAAACTTTCAAAATAAAATGGAAATGTATTATCATCGACATGAGTATCAACATCAACATACTTTAAGATAGTGATAAGCAGCAGGGGCAATATTTAAATTTGAGATATTTTGTGAATATTTTGGGTGAATATTTGTCATAAATTTGTGAATTCGAGAATTTGCCATAATTTTCTTGATGCGAAAATCGTCAATGTAATATGTGCATATTGCGTGTGCAATACAGGCGTGGGTCACTTTGCTACATTTTTCAAGCTGTCAGAAATGAGACTGGAGAAAATGGTTGGCACGGCAGAATATTACAATAGCTTTATATGCAGATAGACTGCTCCAATATATTTGCGACTGCGCAAATTGGCAATTGATGATGCGCATATTTTGGCGCAATACGTGCAACTTTACATTTTAGCAGGTCTGACTACATATTACTGATTGGTGCTCTAAGTATTGTGAACTTGTGACATCACAGCACTATGGGCCATATTTATCAACACACTTAAATCTTACTCCACTTTTACATATGTCCAAAGTCACTTTTGGCTGTCAGATTTATTAATGGTCCTTTAAGGCCTCATGCACACGACAGTGGTGTTTTTTGCGGTCCACAAAACACGGATGGCATCCGTGCGCATTCCGCAATTTGCGGAACTGCATGGACAGCCTTTAGTATAAATGCCTATTCTTGTCCGCAAAGCGCAGACAAGAATAGAACATGTTATATTTTTTTAGGAGTACTGTCCGCATCTTTTGCGGCCCCATTGAAGTGAATGAATCCGCATCCGAGCCGCCAAAATGGCTGCTTGGATGCGGACCAAAACAACAGCCATATGCATGAGGCCTAATACTGTGATAAATGTGGTTTGACGCTAGTAGTTTATCCTCCAGTAAGCGGCTTTACAAAAGTCGCACCTCTTTACGAAAAAGTAGCATGTTCTATTAAAAAGTTGCATAAGATAAGCATGGTCCTCACTTGAGAGAAATTGTGCATATTTTTTGTGCAATTTTTGGCGACTTTTTAAATTGTCGCAATAGTAAATCTGTCTAGGGATTCATTTACATAACAAAACACGCCCACTTTCAGAAAACTGGCGAGCATAGCGCAGAGCCAATAAAAGTTTCACATTTTTGAGCAGTTTTAGCGATTGGGCAAAAATTTTCGACTTTTTCACTCCATTATTTTGACTTGAGCTAATGATAAATCTGGCTATATATCTGTAGCATGTATGTATGAACAGCAGAACCTACACTATATCACTATCTAACCTACACTGACTGTCTCCCACTAAATATCTGTATTATATATAAGCTAACTAACTAACTAATTTAATGACACAGCAAACTCAGAGCACAGCAATAACACTGCTGTTTCTTTCAGAACTCCATAGAACTGCAGAAAATGGCTGCTGGGGAGGTTCTTATATAGTGAGGGGTAGGCAACTTATCTATTGGTTGCTAGGGATGTTGCTAAGCTCTGACAAAGACATTACAGCCTTGTCATTGGCCCACAAGCAAAAAGCAGGGAGGGATCATGGGTTCAGATGAAAAAAAATCTAGAATATTCGCGAATACGATTATATAGCACTATATTCTAAATCTTCGCAAATTCTCGAAGTGGCGATATTAGCGATTAAAATTTGTGATTCAAATATTCGCACCCAACACTACTTTAAGAGCATTTAATTAAAGTTATATTAGATTCAGTCATATAATGTTATTACTTTACACTGCATTTTCCCAGGAAGGCTGACTCATTTTTTATTGTTTTCTTTTTTAATATCTAATTTCATTATATATTTTTCATCTGAAAAGGCTGGGGAAGTAATGTACTTACAAATATGATTTATACATGCCTTTCACACAGAAGCATAACACTCTATGGAGGAGATTTATCAAACTGGTGTAAAGTAGAAGTGGCTTAGTTGCCCATAGCAACCAATCAGATTCCACCTTTCATTTTCCAAAGGAGCTGTGAAAAATGAAAGGTGGAATCTAATTGGTTGCTATTGGGCAACTAAGCCAGTTCGACTTCGCACCAGTTTGAAAAATCTCCCCCTATATTTGTAAAAGCTCCTATTATAAGTAACATAAAGAGGATACAGTAGGTCACTTTTTCTGACATGCCTGTTTTACTAAATACTTCTATTCACTATAATATAGCATGTCTGGATCATATTTTCTTAAAGCTCTGTTGTTGGGGAGCTCCCCATAGAAAGGTATGGAAAAATGGACTACTGGGTGTTACCATTTGTCTTGTCATAGGGGTGTGATCCTACACAGTCTGATATTGGTAGGACTAATTAGACAATCTGAAATTATGAAGGGACACACCCCCAACTGGTAACACTCAGTTGCCAATTTATATCAAATTTCTTATTGGAATAACATAGGCATAAAACTGCATTGAATTTATTTTTATTTATTTATTTATTTATTTATTTTTTTTTTAACTTTTATTGAGTAAATAAGATGTGATACATAGCAATAAGCATGTCAAAAGATATTTGTCGACCTAGGCCGAACAGAACATTTACAAACACAAATTATAGGTAGATATCGCACACATTGAAAGCATGTATGAAGTGACTGACAGGTAGGCATATTGAGGTTATAAAAGGACGATACGGACAATGTTTCAATGGCAAGAAGGCAAATAAACAGATTTAGAACTTCCTAAACCTTTCCCATTACGCCCATTTGGTCTTAAATCTAGCATGGGATCTGTTTTCCCATGATGCTATCTCCTCAAAGCGGTATATGGCATCTACTTTGTTAACCCAAGAAGTCTCCGATGGGGTGTCTGGAGACAACCATTGCTGCGGAACCAACAGACGTGCAGCCACAATTAGCTGGTAAAAGAGGAAGGGAACCTTGATCGGTTTGACACCATCAGGGTTACCTAAGAGGGCAAGTAGGGGGGACAGTGGAACTTTTGAGCCACAAATCAGATTGCATTTATTGAAAATTGTAACCCACCACTTATAAATATTCGGACATAACCACCAAATATGGTAGAAGGTACCTCTTGCTTGGCCACATCGCCAGCAGATATACGAGTTCCCTTCTTTATACCTGCAAGTTATATCCGGGGTCTTATACCACCTGGTTAATATTTTATACCCGTTCTCTTGTATTATTACGCAACGGGATGAGGAGTGAAGGGTCATGTACATGCGAGTCAATTCCCTTGAGGAAAAACTACAATCAAGGTCCTTTTCCCAAAGGCTTATGAAAGCCGGTTTTGGTGGCATAAATTTGTGATATAGGCTTGACAGGGGGGGATTGAGTCTGGATCATATGTTCTAACCAAGTGATAGGTCTTAAAAGAGAATGAAATGGAATAAGTCTGGTGATATTGTTCTTTAAAAAGGAAATAACGAGGGGGTTGGCATAAGGGACATTCAAGGCCGCACAAAAAGCATCTCCCTCCAACAGAACTCCAGACTCTGTATATAGAGATATGATGGGAGTAGTTGAAAGGCGGAGAGCTGTTGGAATATGTTGCTTCAATGCCTTGGAGGCAAGGTCAAGAACGTCCCTTATCTGAACCAACGGCTAGGGGGTGGGAATACCCATATTGGAAGCCTGAAACCATTTCCATGCTTCTAAAGTCGCTTTAGTTGAAGGGCTAGCAATTATATCCTTAAAAGGAAAGCTAGTGGTGTCGACTAAAAGACCTCTAAAGGAGTAACCGGATTGGGAAACTTCCATGCCTACCCAAGACTTGTGAGGAGGTTGCCTGAACCAATCTAGGACTCTCGTCAAGAGACTAGCCCTATTATACATAAGCGGGTTTGGGAGGCCTATACCACCCTCTGATCTATGTTTCTGGAGAGCTGGTAACGAAATCCTAGGTCTCTTTTTATTCCAAATAAACATTCTAATAGCCCTAGAGAGGGCATCATAATATTTTGTCGGGATAGGGATAGGGAGGACCTGTTGAAGGTAATTAAGTCTGGGGAGGACCAGGGACATCACCATATTCTTACGACCAAACCAGGATAGAAAGGGAGAGTGTAACGTGGCTAGTTGGTCCTGTATTGATTTAAGGAGAGGAGTATAGTTAAGGGAGAAAAGCTTATCTAAATCATCGGATATCTTGATGCCAATGTATGTGAGAAAAGGCGTGTCCCAGTTAAAGGGGGAAGTTCTAGCAAGCTTTAATTTAACTGATGGTTTCATGCCAACAGCCAAAACATTGGATTTCTTTAGGTTAATCTTAAAGTTTGAGATCGGGCTAAAGGTCTCCAATATCTTATAGATGATAGGCAGAGATATCTCCGGGTTTGTTGTAGTGATCATAAGGTCATCCGCAAATGCGGCAACTTTATGGTCTTGACCCCCTAATTTAACACCCTCTATCTTCCTTTCCTGACGGATAAGTTGTAGGAGGGGCTCCATGACCAGAACAAACAAGAAGGGGGAGAGGGGACATCCCTGTCTCGTTCCATTCTGAATAGAGAAAGGAAGAGAGAGGGAGCTGTTAAAGGGAGTCTGTCAGCAGATTTACCCCTTTTTAACAGTTGCCATTATGCTGTAGCCGCAAAACAGACGATTAACACAGTACCTTGATACGCTTTGGTGGACTTTTAAATCTGCCAAAAACGAACTTTGATGAGGGCTCGCAAGTGCCCAGGGCGGAGTCCACCGTGTTGGAGCCCAGGCAGCTCTGCCTCTTCGGCTCTTATCCCCGCCCAGCCTCCTCCTCTGCTCGCCTATCTGTTGTCTCTCCCCCTCAGCGAGATCCCGCGCCGACGCGATGACTTCCTTGGTCGGGGCATGCGCATAAGCTACTGCGATGCCGTGTCAGCAATGGGCATTGCAGTGCGCATGCCCCGGCCAAGGAAGTTATCGCATCGGCGCGGGATCTCGCTGAGGGGGAGAGACAACAGATAGGCGAGCAGAGGAGGAGGCTGGGCGGGGATAAGAGCCGAAGAGGCAGAGCTGCCTGGGCTCCAACACGGTGGACTCCGCCCTGGGCACTTGCGAGCCCTCATCAAAGTTCGTTTTTGGCAGATTTAAAAGTCCACCAAAGCGTATCAAGGTACCGTGTTAATCATCTGTTTTGCGGCTACAGCATAATGGCAACTGTTAAAAAGGGGTAAATCTGCTGACAGACTCCCTTTAACTATTACCGCTGCTGAGGCTCTAGTGTACATTGAGTGGATTGCGTCAACGAACTCTGGAGGTAAGCCAAATTTTCCCAAGGTGAGTGTCATATAATCCCATTTGACCCGGTCAAATGCTTTCTCAGCATCGGTGCTGAGAAAGACTAGAGGGGTAGCTTTTTAGCGGAAAACAGAGCATTTAGCAGTCTAGCTGAGTTATCTTTACCTTCTCTTCCAGTAACAAAGCCAGTCTGATCTCTGTGTACCAGCAAGGGAAGTAGAGGGGATAAGCGGTTGGCTAACATTTTCGCTAGTAACTTTAGGTCCAGATTTAGGAGAGATATGGGGCGGTAGTTAGCGCAAACGGAGGGATCTTTCCCTTCTTTGGGAATAATAGTTATGTGCGCTTTGGACATTTCAGGGGTCAAAGGGTGGCCTTTTAAGGACATATTACAAATTTTCAGCAGGTGGGGGGCTAGAATGCCACTAAAGGTGCGATAGTAAAGAGCAGGAAAGCCATCTGGGCCAGGGGCTTTATTCTTGGGGAGCTGCTTGATAGTGAGCAGAAGTTCTTCCGAAGTAAATGGAGAGCTAAGTTTACTTCTTTGGGAGTCATCAAGGCTAGGTAAGGGGATCTGACCGAGGAATTGTTGAATTGATGGAGATGATGATATGGAGTCTGCGTCCCCGCTAATTCGAGGAATATTATAGAGGGCCCTGTAATACTCATGGAATTGATGGGCTATCTCCTTTGTAGTTAAAGCCTGGTCACCTCCAGCCTTCTTTTTTTTATTCTACTCATCATAAATCTAGATGTTTTATCGCCATGAGCGAAGAATTTATACTGAGAATGCAAGAAAAGCTTCGCGGATTGTGTGTTTAGGTAATTTTTCAGTTCCGCTCTCAGTTCGCTAAGTCTGGTGAGCTGGGAATCTTGCAAAGACCTTTTATGAAGGGTCTCTAATTTGCGGATTTCTGACATTAGGTGGTCCATATGTTCCTTCCTTTTTTTCTTAAGGATCGAGCCTGCCTTGATGAACTGACCTCGTATGAAGGCCTTGTGGGTGTCCCAGACTACATGGGGGGAAGTTTCAGGAAGCGCGTTAAACGTGAAAAATTCTTCCATGGAATTCTGAATACCTAGAATTTGTTCTTTAGACGATAGGAGTTGTTCATTAAGCCTCCACATAAAAGACTTTGGGGACAATTGGGGCGTAGAAATGTTGACTAAAATAGGGGAGTGATCGGATAAGTGGATAGAATCAATCCATGCTTTAGAACACAGATGGATATGCTCCCTGGAGATCATAATATGGTCTAGTCTTTGATATGAACCATGGGCCTGGGAGAAAAAGGTATAGTCTCTAGTTTCTGGATTAAGGGTTCTCCAGACATCAATGAAGTCCTGATTATGAAATTGTTTCTTAATGGACACCAAGGCTTTATGGGAGAGGGCTGATTTATGGGAAGATGAATCTTTCAAGGGGTCCATGACCAGGTTAAAGTCTCCGCCCAAAACAGTGATACCCTCTTTAAAGGACTCTATTATTGGGGAGAGACTTTGAAACCATTGTTGTTGGTTAGTATTTGGGGCGTATATATTGATAAACGTGTATACTTGGTTTGAAATACGGCCCTTAATCAAAATGTAACGTCCTTCTGGGTCCTGTAATTGAGAACACAATTGGAAAGGCACATCACCCCTGATTCCCACGCTGACTCCCCTGGATGCTGAGGAGTTGGAGCCACAGTGGAACCATAGCGGAAATTTTGAGTGGGATAAATTTGGATAACGATCAAATCTGAAATGTGTTTCCTGCAGCAGCAGGATTGAACAGTCTTTTTTTTTAAGTAGGGAGAGAATCTGGCATCTCTTGGAAGGCGCGTTAAATCCTTTTACATTGTAGGAGACAATATTTAAATCCGCCATCTAGTTACCTCAAAAGTAGGAGCGCCAGAACTATTGAATGCTCGAGTAACCATAGAAGCCAGGGGTATAGATGTGCCTTCCCAGATGCAGTTACCAACTGCATTGCCATCATCCTAAAATGATATATCAAATCAAAAATGTCAGTGGTAGTTCTACCTATAAGAACAACATATATAACCAATAATAACAGGTAACTGTAATACCGCATACTCTTCTGCTTTACATTCAGCAAAGAGGTCATGTGGTAATAAGATGGAAACATAATGGATTGGATAGAAAATAAAATATAACCATAGGATAGAGGTAGGAATATGAAAATAATATCCCGAATGAAAGGTAAAGTAGGGGGGAGAAAAACAGATCAGTTTCAGTGCCCTTATGACAAGAAAGTGGTCTGGTAAGATCAAGGAGGGAGTGTAAAGATCTATACCAAGAAGGGAGAAAATAGGATGTAAGCGAGAGAAACTAAGGGGGAGATACTCCAGTAGGAGGAGAAGTGCGGATAATACAAGACCTCGAGTCCTTCATTATGCTGGAGGAGAGTTATTCTCCCATAGGAAGTCTTCTCGGGGTGGTTTTCTGGTTCCCTCTTCTGTTTCTCTGCTGTTTGGGTGTATGTAGTTTGTCCTAGGCTTCAATAGGAGGGAGAGCAGGTAATCCGCAAAGATCTTGAACCGGATCCCAGTCCTGGATATCCAATGGAGCTATGTTCAGATGTTCATACACCGCCTCCAGATCCACATAGGACGAAATCGACATCCTGCGGCCCTCATAGACAAACGTAAGGCCAAAGGGGAAGGTCCATCTATACATGATGTTGTTCCTTCTGAGCCAATCCGTTAGTGGCTTAAGAGATCTCCTTTTCCTCAGTGTAGATTGGGCTAAGTCCTGAAAGACAAGGATCTCATAACCATCCCACTGCACCGTTTGCATATCTCTGGCTTTATTTAGCACTGCTTCTTTTACTGGGAAGCTTAAAAATTTGCAGATGACATCTCTCGGTGGTGCTGGGGGGACAGGCTTGGGCTTCAAAGCCCTGTGAGCTCTTTCTAACAAAATCTCATGAACTGAGTCCGGGCCCAGCAAGGAAGAGCATATTTGCATCACAGTGTTAGGGATATCACTCTGATTAACCGTTTCAGGTATCCCCCTGAAACGGAGGTTGTTGCGGCGGCCTCTGTTCTCCTGATCTTCTAAGGAGCTACGGTATATATCCCCCAATCCCCCTTCTATCTGTCTGTCTGACGATCTATATACACTTCTTACAAAAAGTTGGGGATATTTGGCTTGTGGATGAAATTTCAGGGTGAACCTAAAATGCACTCTAACCTTTATCTAACTTGTGAAGGCAAATGTCCAACTGTTCAGTGTTTCAGTACAATTTGCTGTTCTCTAACAAGGAGCTTGACAGCAAAATTCACAACATGTGTCTTGATTCATGAATCGCTCAATAAATTTCCTGGTTCAATTTGAATTGGTATTTAAACAGTCCTCCTTATCATGCTGTTCACATTTTGACATCATGAGACCAAGATGACACCACCATTGTGAGGCTTCAAACAGGATTTTCTCAGACAGAAGTGACCACTGAGCTTAGCTTATAACAGCGGCTGCTGTGCGCCACTGTTCCCCTGTTTACTGCCGCGGTTCAGCGGTGATCTGCTACCAGTGTTTTCTTTCAACCCTGGCCACAGCATGCTTGCTGTTTGTTTCCCGCAGCATTTCCTTAAGGGCAGGTGTGTGTCACTTACTGTGTTTTATGGGTTGGATCATGTGACCTTGCCATCCAATCCTTGCCCTCCTGCACATATATAAGTGGCTCAACCCCCTTCCCAGATGCCTCATTGTCAAGGTCCTTGTGTCCTGCTAAGATGCCTGATATCCGCTTGTGTTCCTGGACTCTGCTACTCGTACTTGTGTTCCTGGACTCTGCTACCTGTTTTATCCCTGTCTGCTTGCCTTAACTCTCCTGTTGCTTATCCGGATTGCCTGACCTGTACCCGTGCCACCTGCCCTGTCCTATTGCCTGTCTGACTTCGCCTCTGCCTCATACTTTGGTCCTGCACTGTTGCTCCTGATAACGACTCAGCCTGCTAATGCCTGTACCTCTGGTACCTTTCTCAGGTACCTCCTGGTCTGCTTTGAGCAGCTGCCTCATGTGCCTATCCTTCTCAAGAGGTAGCGACCTGGTGTTCCCCTCAGGGGAATCGCTTTCTTGAGGTCATGCCACAGCATCTCAATTGGGTTGAGGTCAGGACTCCGACTGGGCTACTCCAGAAGGCGTATTTTCTTCTGTTTAAGCCATTCTGTTGTTGATTTACTTCTATGCTTTGGATCACTGTCCTGTTGCAACATCCATCTTCTGTTGAGCTTCAGCTGGTAGACAGAAGGCCTTAAGTTCTCCTGCAAAATGTCTTAATAAACTTGGTTGGGAATTCATTTTTCCTTCAATGATAGCAATCCGTAAAGGCCCTGACAAAGCAAAGCAGCCCCAAACCATGGTGCCACCACCACCATACTTCACAGTTGGGATGAGGTTTTGATGTTGGTGTGCTGTGCCTCTTTTTCTCCACACATAGTGTTGTATGTTTCTTCCAAACAACTCAACTTTGGTTTCATCTGTCCACAAAATATTTTGTCAGTACTGCTGTGGAACATCCAGGTGCTCTTGTGCAAACTGTAAACGTGCAGCAATGTTTTTTTGGACAGCAGTGGCTTCCTCTGTGGTATCCTCCCATGAAATCCATTCTTGTTTAGTGTTTTACGTATCATAGGTTCGCTAATAGGGATGCTAGCATATGCCAGCGACCTTTGTAAGTCTTTAGCTGACACTCTAGGATTCTTCTTCACCTCATTGTGCAGTCTGCGCTGTGCTCTTGCAGTCATCTTCACAGGACGGCCACTCCTAGGGAGAGTAGCAGCAGTACTGAACTTTCTCCATTTATAGACAATTTGTCTTACCGTGGACTGATTAACAGCAAGGCTTTTGGAGATACTTTTATAACCTTTTACAGCTTTATGCAAGTCAACAATTCTTAATCGTAGGTCTTCTGAGAGCTCTTTTGTGCGAGGCATCATTCACATCAGGCAATGCTTCTTGTGAAAAGCAAACCCAGAACTAGTGTGTGTTTTTTATAGGGCAGGGCAGCTGTAACCAACACCTCCAATCTCATTTCATTGATTGGACTCCAGTTGGCTGACACCTCACTCCAATTAGCTCTTGGAGATGTCAATAGTCTAGGGGTTCACATACTTTTTCCACCTGCACTGTGAATGTTTACATGGTGTGTTCAATAAAAACATAATAACATTTAATTCTTTGTGTCACAGTTTTACAGTCTTGCCTTGTCCTTTATGTTCAATACTGTATTATTGCTGCTGCTGCTGCTGCTGCTGCTGCTGCTGCTGGAAACCCTATTCTGAAACTTCTCCCAAGGGTTTTGCCTACTCACTTTCCAAATAATATATATTTGCACTAAAATATCACCAAACCCTATGCTGCTCCCCAAAAGGGATACTTCTTGGACTGACAAGTCATTACTTCTTCCAATACCACTATGGACATATAAATACCCAGGGGTGCACCACCAATGACGCCAGGTAAAGCAATCACCTCAGGCAACACCAGTTAGGGGCAAGAGTGAGAGAGCAGAAGGGCCATGGGGAATGAGTGCTTTTATTATGGCAAAGGGGTTAGGTTAAGAAATTAACATTGAGGGGGCGCAGTTTCACTTTTTGCCTTAGGCAGCAGAAAGGCTAGGTGCACCCCTGTAAATGCCAGCAGACATCAATCCGAAAAAAAGGATAGATTTTGGACCCTTTTTAAATTGTTAAGACCATAAAAAATCTGACCAAAAGCAAACCGTCTTTCATTCCACAGGGATGTGGTATTTTCTCTACTAAATGGTGGAGAAAGAGCACAGAGCTGGGAGATAGATATGGAAAGTTAATAAACCCTGGGAACATCCTGGGAATTGGTACTATTTTAGAAATATATGCAAATAGTACTCAATATCTTTCAATGATAGTCATTTTATTATAGGTTAATTAAAGGTTAATCGTAATTTTAATTTCCCCATGTGCCTCTGTCTCTCAGTCACATGCTGTTATAAACAACACTTGAGCTAAATGCCCATTTAGGAATATTCACCCAATCAAGAGACTTTACAATTTATCGTATAAAATTACAGTTTTGTAATGTTTTTCACAACTGTAACTTCTATATTCCAATATATTCTCACTAAAAGTGAAGCAAACTCCTAGTAGCATAACTTTATCATATAAAAATGTCACATGTATTGTTTAGCTGGTATATCATATTTGCCACTCGAGTTTTGAGGGTCTGTTCCACAAACCAGCTAACTTTTTATGAAAAGGGGAGGGGATGGAAGTCTTAAAACATCTTGTCGGATTTGTCACAGTTGACATTTAACAACTGTGATGGATGTCTGATCACTTGGACCCTCATTTATCACTAAAATGCAGGTTCTGAGCCCCCTGCTCAACTGCATCGATGTTAAGTAATCCTCCACCCCTCACTGACCCTCTCTAATAAAATGCTATACAAAAGTCTTGTGGCTTCTCTATTTTGTTGAAACTCCTGCTATTAACCTGACTTTTAATTAATCAATTGGTGTTAGGAATAGCTCATATGAAAAGCTAAAGCCCTCCCAAATGATGTTTAATGCACTGAAATAAATTAGTTTCACGGAAAAAAGATTTATCATTTAATCAAGACAAAAAGGTCAAATTTTGGCAAGACAAAAGTACAGAAATTGAACAACTTTACTGCAAATCCAAAAATATGTCAGCAAATTAAGTAGTGGTGCTGTGAGATCCAAATTTAATATCTTGTATGACTTCCATGAGCTTGAAGGACAGCATCCATGTGGTTTGGCAAGGATTCATACATTTTATTGATGAAGTCATCAGGAATAGCAAAGAAAACAGTCTTGCATGCCTCCCAGAGTTCATCAATATTCTTTGTTTTCATCTTCCATGCTTCCTCTTTCATCCTACACCACATATGCTCAATGATGTTCATGACTGGTGACTGGGCTGGCCAATCCTGGAGCATCTTGATCTTCTTCGCCTTAAGGAACTTTGATGTGGAGATGCAAGTATGCGATGGAGCACCATCCTGCTGCAGAATTTGGCCTTTTTTATGGTTGGGAATATAAGAGGTAGCTAAGATTTCTTGGTATTTTAGACTATTGATGTTGCCTTTCACCCTGCAGATCCCTCGCACACCCCATACTGGATGTAACCCCAGACCATGATTTTGCCTCTACCAAACTTCACTGTTTTCTGGGTAAATCTCGGCTCCATGCGGGTTCCAGTAGGTCTCCTGCAATATTTGCGGCAACTGTGGTGTAATTCAACAGAAGATTCATCTGAAAAATCCACCTTCTGCCACTTTTACAGCATCCATCCTTTTAGCAGGCTGTGGCCCTTGGCAAATGCCACACGGTTTTTCAATTGTCTTTTGTTTAGTGCTGGCTTATGGGCACTGATTCGACCATGGAGGCCATTTCGAGACAGAATCCAACAAACTGTTCTGGTTGACACAGGGACTTCAGGTGACCAGGTCTCGTGGAGCTCTGCTGCAATGGAAAATGGGCTGGCCTTGGATGGATTTTCGAGCCAACAAACGGTCCTCTCGAGCAGTTGTCTTGCGGGGTCGGCCTGACCTGGCCTTGTCCAAAACGTCTCCAGTCTCTTCAAATCTTTTTTTTATCCTCTGAATACTGAGACACATTGAAGGTGTCTGCCACATCAGCAGTGGATCTGGTCTTCAGCCTCTTGGTAATCAACACTTTAGTCTCTGGGTGAATCTTAGGCATGTTTGCAGAGGTCTAGTTGCAGTTGATGTGAAGGTCTAGTGTACTGGGGTTCTTTTTATACAAAGAGACCTAATTGATCCATTATTAGTCACAGTTAAAGCTCATATGACAAGGCGACAACACTTATGTCTTGTCAAAAATTTACTCAATGGGCTTTACGAAGCTGTGAATATTAGAATACTTTTTGTCAGTTTCGTTTTGCACTGAAACATTATTACAAAAGCTGTTGGGATTAAAATGACCCATTTCTTGTAACAAAATCTTGATTAGAAATATATTTTAGCGGCACTTCAGGTCAATTTGTACACAAGCGACAAGACTTTTGTCAGGGACTGTATACAGTATTACAGCTTGCCTTTGAAATATTGTTTCTCTTTTACAGACATGATAATTTTATCTATCTTTCTACCTATATATCTGTCTATCTATCTATCTATCTATCTATCTATCTATCTATCTATCTATCTATCTATCTCATCATCTTGTACCTGCCCAAGATCTTTAAACTACTAACTAAGAAGACAGTTGAAGAAAAAATCAAGTTCTAAATCAATTGCATAGCAAGTGTTTCAAGTCCTTATTATACCAAGTCAGACATTCTCAGCCAATTTTCAGCTGGCGTGCATCCAAACCTCTTTGTATTCACAATGCTTACAACACGTTGGTAAATCCAGTGTTCAGTGAAACATCCTTCTTACTCACATTACCGCTTTTTCTTAGCGTCACAAAGGTATTTTGTGTGAGTAACAGCATAATTGCGTTAAACAGCTTACATCGATTTGATTTTTGGACTCACTTAACAGAATGTACTGTGGGGTTTCGCTCTGGTAGACAGAATTTGCGGACAAAGTATAGAGGCAACAAGCTCTTTGGATCAAACAGTTCAGTGTTTTATTCACACTTTAGGCAAGTGACAAAACAAGCAGTCATAATCAAACAAAAAGTCAACTTGCAGTGTTGGTGTTTATTCACACCATGCGGCAATTCTGCCTCAAAGAGTCCTTGCTGATAGCAGCACCAATCTGTTTTCACACCAAACAGATAGCAAGCCTTCAGCAAGACATCAGGCTCCCAGATCCCAACACCGAGACCCCGCTTCTGAGCCCAGCTGCCTATTTAAGGATAGCCAGGTGCTGCCGGAACACGGACCAGCACTTAAAATCCTGTATTTGACCTCACTTGGCAGCACATGCTGGGAGGAAAATACCTGCCTTGCCAGACAAAACCTCTCACTGTGTCACATACCCACCCCTTTGTTCAACCCTGAGGGGGTGAACACACGCCAGACAGTGTACCCGAGACAGGGCATCCGCGCTTCCCTGTAACTGGCCTGCCCTGTGTTTCACTAAAAACTTTTTTTTGTTTTGTAGGAAGAGAAGCCATCGGGTGACCTGGACATTCCTGTCCTTGGCCTGGCTCTTCCACTTGAGAGGGGAGTGGTCAGTCACCAGGCAGAATTTTCTACCCAATAAATAATAGCGGAGAGATTCTAGTGTCCACTTAATTGCCAGGCACTCTCTCTCCACTATACTATACCAGGTCTCGGCTGAAGTGAGCTTACGGCTGAGGAAAACACTGGGATGCTCCTCCCCGTTGACTTCCTGAGACAGTACAGCATCGAGGCCTACTTCAGAGGTATCGGTCTGTACTATAAACTCTCTTTTGAAGTCGGGCGTCACCAAAACCGGGGAACCGCACAGGGCCGACTTCAAAGCGGAGAAAGCCTCTTCTGCCCGATCATCCCAGTGAACGATCATTGACTTGTGTCCCTTCAAGTGTCCTGTCAAGGGTGCAGCTAGAATAGCAAAGTGGGGAACAAACCTCATGTAATAGTCCACCATTCCCAGAAATTATTTTATTTGCCTAGTGGTGACAGGTCGGAGCCAATTAAGTATTGCCTCTATTTTGTTCACTTGGGGTTTGATGACTCCGCACCAAATGACATACACCAGGTACTTAGTCTCTTCTAACCCTATTGCACATTTTTTGGGTTAGTGGTTAGGCCAGCTTTCTTTGGGTAGGTGCACTTTGCCTGCACTTTGGGTAGGTGACTGCCAGTCGGTACTGTGGATGACAATATCGTCCAGGTAAGCCGAAGCGTACCGACAATGTGGATGAAGCACAATGTTCATTAGTCGCTGAAAAGTGGCGGGGGTGCCATGCAGACCAAAGGGTAAGACCTTATATTGATACAGCCCCTCAGGCGTGATGAAGGCAGTTTTATCTTTGGCAGCCTCCGTTAAGGGCCCCTGCCAGTACTCTTTTGTGAGGTCCAAAACAGAAAAAAAACGGGCTTGTCCTAACCTCTCGATGAGCTCATCCACCCAGGGCATGGGATACGCATCTAATTTGGAAAACCTTGTTAAGTTTTCGAAAGTCGTTACAAAACCGCAAAGTCCCGTCCGGCTTGGGTATCAATACTGGCCCACTCACTTTTTGACTCCTAAATGACGTCTAGCTGTAACATTAGCTGCACCTCCTTCGATATGCCTTGTCGCCGAGCCTCGGGTACCCGGTATGGTTTTAATCGGACTTTTGCCTAAAGCTCAGTGACAATGTCATGCTGGATTATGGAAGTGCATCCAGGGAGGTCCGAGAACACATCCATGTTCCGACTAACAAACTCCCTGGCCTCCTGAATCTGTTTAGAGGAGAGGCTATCAGCAATTTTTACTGTGGCAGCCGCCTCTCTTACATCAGGCAGTGGGGCCGGTACCTCTTCTCCTAGAAAACCCGGCAGCGCGCTGTATTATGTACAGGTTTCCCTATCTTTCCACGGTTTGAGTAAACTCAAGTGGTAAACCTGCTCCGGCTTTCGCCGCCCTGGCTGGTGTACCTTGTAGCTTACATCTCCAATTTTCTTGAGTACCTCGTAGGGCCCCTGCCACCTAGCCAAGAACTTACTGTCCACCGTCAGCACCAGAACCAAAACCCAATCACCTGGATTAAAGATGCGGAACACGAGTCGCCAGATTATATGCACGACTCTGGGCTCACTGAGCTGCCTCCATATGCTCCCTAACAAGAAGCAACACTGTCTCTATCCAATCTTGCATCTGGGTAACGAAATTAATGACACTTTTAAGTGGAGTGGGTTGTTGTTCCCACGTCTCTTTGGCCACGTCCAAGAGACCGCGAGGGTGTCTGCCCTATAGCAGTTCGAAGGGCAAAGGGGTACCTCTCGCACTGCGAACAAGAGATAGGGCAGAAGGAGGTCCCAGTCCTTCCCATCTTTAGCCACCACCCTTTTCAACATATTTTTTTATGTTTGGTCAAACCTTTCTACCAGATCGTCTGTTTGCAGATGGTAAACGGACGTCCTTCGCTGTTTTATGTGCAGCCACTTACAGAGTTCCCTCATCACCTTGGACACAAAAGGGGTCAACTGGTTGATTAGAACCTCTTTAAGTAGTTCTACTCAGGAAAACATCTCCATTAATTCCTTAACTATGAGTTTGGCCGAGGTATGTCGCAGTGGCACAGCCTCCGGGTACCGAGTGGCATAGTCTAGAAAGACTAAGATGTGTTGATGCCCATTGGCGGACTTCTGTACTGGGCCTATGAGGTCCATAGCTATTTGGTCAAACGGTACTTTGATAATCGGGAGATGTACCAGGGGACTACGGAAATGTGGCTGGGGGCTAGTTATTTCGCAGGTCGGGCCAGACTTACAAAACTTTTCCAATTCTTTGAATATGCTGGGCCAGTAAAACCGCTGTACGATCCTGAGTTTTCTGCAGTCCCAGGTGACCCTGAAGAACTTGTTAGTAGTGATGAGCGGCAGGGGTCATATTCGAATTTGCGATATTTAGCGAATATTTTTTCAAATATTCGGCGAATATTCGAAAATTCACGATTTTTTTCTCTCGAAATTATTTTTTTCAACTTACAACTATTAGACAAAGATTATAGCACTATATTAGCTAAATTGCTCTATATTCGATTTTTTCGAATATTCGCTATATTGCTATAACTTAGTTTTTTCGAATATTTGTAATATTCTAAAACAAGAATATATAGCAATATAGCGAATATTCGAAAAAACGAATATAGAGCAATTTAGCTAATATAGTGCTATAATCTTCTTTCTCTAGTAGTTGTAATTTTTTCTCATCTAAAGTTCAGATTGGAAACGAATATAGAGCAAAATTCGCAAACACTACTACTCCTAAAGTCAAGTATATTGCAGCCTTCTTATTGGCCCACAAGCTGGAAGCAGGAAGGGATCATGTGTACTGATTTAAAAAAAAAAAAAAAGAAAAAAAATTTAAAAAAAAATCGAATATTCGAAATTTCGAATATATATACAACTATATTCAAAATATTTGCGAATTTTCGAAGTACCTATATTCGCGATAAAAATTTGAAATTCGAATATTCGTGATCAACACTACTTGTTAGTGGGCTAGATCTAACACAAGCTTGCGATAAGCCTTGGGGATCACCAACTGTTCAATAGGCTCACCCCGTAGTTGGTTTACCCGATACAACATACCCTGATGAACCACAAATCAGGGAAACACTGACACTGCCCCAGGTTGCTGTGGTTCACCATCTACTATTAACTATTAAGCTATCTTGTTTGTGTTTACCAAAAAGCACACTATTAGGGATGAGCGGACCCGTGGATGTTCAGGTTCGGCCAAACTTCGGGTCAAAGTTTAGGTTTGGGACCTGAACTTGACCCGACCCCATCGAAGTCAATGGTGACCCGAACTTTGGTGCACTAAAATGGCTGTAAAATAGTCATAGTAAGGGCTAGAATGTAATATTATGGATATGGAATCCACTTTGTCATCACTGCCTACTGACCATCACTCAATTCTCTACTCTCCAGGTATGTCTACATTGAAGCTAACTGCTTCAATGTAACCCAGCTTTTCCACAGTCTGATATTGTCCACACCCCTCATCTTTCCTTCTCATCCCTGGTATGGTATGTCTACAGTGAACTTTAATGTCTCTTTCCCTGCTGGATTTATTGAGTATTTGTTTACATTAAATATTTCATCCTGTATCTGGTCCTCCCTTGATTAGGCCATATGTAGCCCCCTCCCCTCTTGGTCTCACCTGATTGAACACTGAGTGGTATAAATTGAAGTCCTTAGGTCTTTCAGACCTTGTTTTTTTCAATGTAACATCTTTCAAGTGCAACTCTTTAAGTGCACATACCAAATTATTCCAGAATTGGACCAGAAGGGGACCATAGGTGAATACAGACATTGTTACTGTAAACAATTTTTCAATATTTCATCTTACTCTTCCCACTTTTCCACAACCTCCTGAAATACCCCCACATCCATTCATCCAGCAAGGAACTATTCACCCCTTCCTCCATCTCACCTTCTCATCTGACCACTTGCACAAACCTGTTTGGCAACATAAAACACTTCCTTCCAAAACACACACAGATACCTCATGCCCTCTCTTATTCTCACCTACTAGCACTTTCTCTGCTGCTCCTTGCTGCTGGTGATATCTCTCTAAAATCAGGCCCCCCTCAGCAAATCCCCACTATCACCTCCATGTCCCAGTACAAATCTCCTTCTACAAATTTCTGCAACCCCTTAAACCTTTAACCATTCCTCTGTCCCCTGCTCCTTTGGTTCCTCTTGCAGGAGCATTATGTAATGCACGCTCTGTCTGTAACAAACTGTCCTACATTCATGATCTTTTCATCTCTAAAAAACTTTCCTTTCTGGGTCTCACAGAAACATGGCTGACACCCTCTGACACCTCCTCCCCTGCTGCATTCTTATATAGTGGATTTCATTTCACTCACACACCCCGCCCCAGCTGCAAACATGATGGAGGAGTTGGTCTTCTCTATCAGACACCTGCTGCTACAGCCCAACTCCACTGCCACCCTTTATTACGCTCACCTCATTTGAAGTACATGCTGTTCGCATCTACTCTCCCTCCAACCTTCAAGTAGCTGTCATTTACCGCCCCCCAGGCCCAGCCACCATCTTTCTTGACCACTTTAACACCTGGCTACTACACTTTCTTTCTGTTGACATCCCCACTATCATCATGGGTGACATCTACATCCCTGTTGACACCTGCCACTCAGCCGCCTCTAAATTCCTATCACTCTCTTCCGCCTTCGGCATCTCACAGTGGTCTTCAGCTCCCGCCCACAGAGATGGTCACACTCTGGATCTTATCTTCACCCGTCTCTGCTCCCTATCTAACCTTTCTAATTTGCCTCTCTCCCTATCTGACCACAACCTACTCACCTTCTCTTCACTTCTGCTGCGCCCCGGTCCGCACACTAGCACACCCACATAGGAACCTTAAACATCTAAACTTTCACTTGCTTTCTGACTCTCTTTTGCCACTCTCTACCATCTGTTCCCTCCAAGACCCAGATGCTGCCACCACCCTATATAACACCACAATAAGTACAGCTATGGACACTGTTGCCCCATCACACACAACAAAACCCCCAAAATCAACAGTCAACCCCGGCACACCAACCTGACCAAAAAACTTAGACAAGCTTCCGGTGATGGAAGAAATCCCATTCTAAAGATCAACTCACCACATACAAGCAATCCCTCCTCATATTCAAATCCTCACTTGCTGATGCAAAACAGGCCTTCTTCTCATCCCTCATATCTTCTCTGTCCCACAGACCCTACATTTTAATGAACGTAAACTTGTCCACGTTGGCAGTGGACAGGCGGCTGCTCTTGTCTGAGATCACCCACCCTGCCGTGCTCAGCACACGTTTGGACAATACACTGGCCGCAGGGCAGGCCAGCACTTCCAAGGTGTAAAGGGCAAGCTCAGGCCATATGCCCAATTTGGAGACCCAGAAGTTGAATGGGGCAGACCCATCAGTCAGTACGTGTAGGCATGTGCACACATACTGTTCTACCATGTTGCTGAAATGCTGCCTCCTGCTAAGACATACCATATCATCTAGTGGTGCTGGTTGTTGTGGCGTGCTGACAAAGCTCTTCCACATTTCGGCCATGCTAACCCTCCCTTCTGAGAGCGATGCTTCAGCTGTGTTGTCGGCTTCTTCCTCCTCCTCTGCTTTCGCCTTGTGCTTCCACTGAGCCCCCGCTGTCAGGTGGGATGGCCATCAGCAGCTCATCTACCAGTGTGCGCTTGTACTCGCGCGTCTTCCGATCAAGCTCTAGTGACAGAATTAAGGATGGCAAGTTGTCCTTGTAGAGGGGATCCAGCAGGGTGGCCATCCAGTAAGCAGCACTGGATAAATTGTGGGCAACTCGGCGGTGCAGGCACTGCAGCATGTAGTTGCTTTGGGTGCCACCCTGCTGTGAACACGGTTCCTCATCATCATCATCTTCTAGAACTGTGTCTTGGATGGACAGTTGTGTACCTGGCCTGTGTTGGTGCAGGAACACACCCTCTGAGCCACTTATGAATGACTGGCCTGATCACCGTGGAAAGGATCCCTCTTCCTCCTCCTATTCCTCCTGTGCCGCATCCTCTTCCATCATCGTCTGAAGCGTTTTTTCAAGGAGACATAGTGGGATAGTAACGCTTAGGACGGCGTCATAGGCACTGACCATGTTGGTGGAGTACTCAAAACAGCGCAACACAGCACACACATCCCACATGGAGGCCCACTCGGTGGTGAAGTGGTGCTGCTCCGCAGAGCAACTTACCTGTGTGTGCTACATCTGATACTCCACTATCACCTACTGCTGCTCGCACAGTCTCTCCAAGGTGAAGTTCCACCTTGTGAGTACGTTGCATATGAGGCGGTGAGCGGGAAGGCCCAAATTACGCTACAGCGCAGACAGATGAGTAGAGATGGCCATGTGGTTCGCCCAGCGGTCATTTTGCGGCAAACTTTGCGCGTTCGCGATTCGCCGAACATGCAAACATATGGCGATAATCGCGGCCCGCCATATTCTTTTACATTGTGAAGAACTTTGACCCATGACACATCAGGTGGTACAGGATAGCAAATTAAGACGTTTCAGCACATGGACACACCCCCACCCTCTAAAAAAAAACTGAGCTGGCAGACATTTTACATTCAGTCTTTTGCCAGAGTAGGGAGCCATTCAGGGGGCCATTTCGTGGCCTGTACTGGCCAACAGTTAAATTTGTATCCTGTGACCGCCTAATGTACCTCCAGCCACAGAATACAAAGTTATTTGCTGTCAGGTGAATGCCTATTGGCTAATTTTTGGGACCTGTACTGGCCGACAGTTACATTTTTATCCTGTGACTGCCTAATGTACCTCCAGCCACAGAATTCAAAGTTTTGTGCTGTCAGGTGAATGCCTATTGCCTACTATTTGGGGCCTGTACTGGTGGCGACAGTTACATTTTTCATCTCAAGCCACATAATCACACCCTTGTCTCACTCCTCTGCCTCTCATTATGGTGGCATATGAACTAGTACTGTACCCTCTGTGGTAATGTGAACAGTGCTGGAAGGTGTGTTGCCCCACTTCAGGTACCTCAGATGGGTGAGACAGATAAAATCCAGAGAGTGGCAGTAGTCTCAGCAAAGCATAGTTTGCTGAGACATTTTTGTATACATTTTCTGTGCTGGATTTTACTTGGACTGGTGGCTAGGCTTGGTAGAGGGAGTTGTCAGTCCACACCCTTCCAGTACAGGTTTTCCTTTCTACCTGAGGTGATCACGGGTGAGGCCTGCTGTAATCAGGCTGGCATAAAGCACCTCAGAGTGGGTCAGTCTGAGGAGGGAGAGCAAGACTGTTTTGTGAAGCAAAGGCTCTGTGTGTGGTCTCAGTCAGGAGGAGTAGAGAAACTGAAACTTTGAAATTTTTCTAATTTTTCTAAATTTTTGGTAAATGTGGTATTTTTTTATGCAAAAAATTTTTACTTTTTTGACCCAGTTTTAGCATTGTCATGAAGTACAATATGTGACGAAAAAACTATCTCAGAACGGCCTGGGTAAGTCAAAGCGTTTTAAAGTTATAAGCACTTAAAGTGACACTGGTCAGATTTGCAAAAAATAGCCAAGTCCTTAAGGTGAAATAGGGCTGAGTTCTTAAGGGGTTAAGACGCATAAAAACGGCCCCTGATTAAAATACATATTTTTTGTGGGAATTTTTGCCAATGATCCCCCTCTGGTATGTCACTGTCCATGTTGTGAATTGTGCTGGCCGATGTTCGTCCATCACTACGTACAGTCCATGTAAAGTTTTTTTTTTTCTTTTTTTAAGATATGTAGACAGATTACAATCCTAATTCCAAAAAAGTTAGTTCGCTGTGTAATATGTAAATGTAATAAAACCAGAGTTCAATGATTTGCACAGACCCATATTTTATTCATATATCACAGAACACATATCAGATGTTGAAAAGTGAGCCATTTTACAATTTCATGAAAAAAAAAATCATTTAAACTCGATGGCAACAATGAATCTCAAAAAAGTTGGGACAGGACCATGTCTATCATTGCGTGGCTTCCCCTTTTCTTTTAACAATAGTCAGTATATATCTGGGAAGTGAGGAGACCAATTATAGGCGTTTTGGGAGAGGAATATTGTCCTATTCTTGTCTGATATAGGATTCTAGCTGCTCAACAGTCCTAGGTCTTCTTTTCCATATTTTTTTTGTTTCTCAATGCACTAAATATGTTCTGTTGGTGAAAGGTCTGGAATGCAGGCAAGCCAGTTCGGCACCCAGACTCTTCTTCTGTGAAGCCATGCAGTTGTAATGGATGCAGCATATGGTTTAGCTTTTTCTGGCTGAAATAGGGAAGGCTTTTCTTGAAAGAAACATCTAGATGGGACTATATGTTGTTCTAAAACCTCTATATAATGTTCAGCCTTGATAATGCCTTCCAGATGTGTAAACTGCACACACCATAGGCAGTAATGCAGTCCCATACCATCAGAGATGCAGGCTTTTGAACTGTGTGCTGATAACAAGCTTGATGGTCCCTCTCCTATTGAGACTGCAGAACACAGGGTCCGTGGTTTCCAAAAAGAATCTCAAAGTTTGGTCAATCAGACCATAAAACTGTTTTTCATTCTGCATCAAAGAAATCAGTCCAAAGAAGATGGCGGCATTTCTGGATTGTGTTGATATACGACTTCTGCTGTGCATAATAAAGCTTTAACTTGCATTTACTGTATGGATTGCATGGAGAACTGTGTTCACATATGCAATGATTTCTGCAAGTGTTTCTGAGTGTATGAGATGGGGAAACAGATCTCATTGTTGAACACTGTTTGTGTGGATTAAATTAAATGTTCTGGACTGAAGTTCTGCTGCTTGGCCACAAGATGCCACCGTTTCTTAGGCACAGCTGACTGACTTCATATACATATTTCCATATTCATGAGAGGTGGGGTTGCCAGGCTGAAGGAGAAAGAGGAAGTCTCCATATTGGAAGGACACAGAGACACAGGGAGGAGTGAATCCATTAACATCCAAGTGTGGGATCAACATTTTGCGACCACAGCTACAGTCAAGTTAAGCTGATCGCTGTTCAGGACCCAGATTATGCCCAGGGGTCAGAGGACATCTGCTAGGAGTGCTGATAAGAGCTGAGGAACAAACTACCTGCTCTGCGGTTCCGCATGTTTGTTGAATAGACTGCTTCAGCGGAGACAGAGCAGACCCGGGTCGGTAAGATCGTGCACGAAACTCATTGCAATATTGGTGCCTAGAGACTAGACCAGGCCGGTAGTTAGCTAGTTAGGGTCTCCGTTTCGTGTGTCAGGCCCAAAAGTGTTTCTGTTGTTCACAAAAGGACTCCATCGGTCTTGTGCAGGAGTAATGCGCAGGCACATGCCATAGGGCCAGTTACGGGAGGGAGAATATTGTAGTTTATTATAAGATTGTGAACTTTTGTGTTGCACCGCATGCCAGCCCATATCATACACACACATAATCGTTTGTGTCATTTCTAGGGTATTAAGTTTAACAGGTACGGTGTGGCCGTTTTAATTGTGCCCGCCAGTAGGAAAACTAGTGCAATTCTTTCTGGCATGCATTGCAGGGCGCCATGCTGTGCAGCACAAGGGTCTCGGCTGAGTGTATGTAAATCCATTTTATTAGTTATATATTGGAGGACACTCAATATCTAGTGCTGCATGAGCCAATCTAATGCAAATGAATCAAATTATATAAACATTTATTTACATGTGACATACTGTACATCTAAAACAGAGATGCTCAACCTGCAGCCCTCCCTCCAGCTGTTGTAAAACCAGAACTCCCACCATGCCCTGCTGCAGGCTGATAGTAGTAGGCTGTCCAGGAGGCTGGAAGTTGTAGTTTTGCAACAGCTGGAGGGCCGCAGGTTAAGCATACCTGATCTAAAATATCATAGATACAAATAATATAAGGGCAAATGGGAGCTATAAGATCCATGATAATAGATATAAATGTGCTTGCCTCACACTTGGTTGGTATAATGAGGATGAATAGGCAGCCATATTATATCAACCACAAAGTTGATATAATACGTTACGGCTAACGTAAAAAAAGTGAAAAAAGTTATGGCTGCCTATTCATCCTCATTATACCAATCAAGTGGGAGCGAAGCACGTTTATATCTATTATAATAGATTCGTAATTTCATGTTGAGGAACTTTTTTCTGAAATTGTTCCACAATATTCCTATCTTTCCTTGTAAGAGACTCTGCCTATCTAACATGCTCTTTTAATTCCCAGCCATGTGACTTAGGCCTCATGCACACGACAGTTTTTTTTCACGGCCGCAAAAACGGGGTCCGTGGGTCCGTGATCCGTGACCGTTTTTCCGTCCGTGGGTCTTCCTTGATTTTTGGAGGATCCACGGACATGAAAAAAAAGTCGTTTTGGTGTCCGCCTGGCCGTGCGGAGCCAAACGGATCCGTCCTGAATTACAATGCAAGTCAATGGGGACGGATCGTTTGACGTTGACACAATATGGTGCCATTTCAAACGGATCCGTCCCCATTGACTTTCAATGTAAAGTCTGGAGTTCTGTTATACCATCGGATTGGAGTTTTCTCCAATCCGATGGTATATTTTAACTTGTAGCGTCCCCATCACCATGGGAACGCCTCTATGTTAGAATATACTGTCGGATATGAGCTACATCGTGAAACTCATTTCCGACAGTATATTCTAACACAGAGGCGTTCCCATGGTGATGGAGACGCTTCAGGTTAGAATATACAAAAAAACTGTGTACATGACTGTCCCCAGTGGGCCCCCCCTCCCCTGTTGTTAACTCGTTGGTGGCCAGTGTGCGCACCCCCCTCCCTCCCTCCCTCTATTGTAATAATAGCATTGGGGCCAGTGTGCGCGCCCCCCCAACCCCACCCCCCCCCTCCCTCCCTCTATTGTAATAATAGCATTGGGGCCAGTGTGCGCGCCCCCCCAACCCCCCCCCCCTCCCTCCCTCTATTGTAATAATAGCATTGGGGCCAGTGTGCGCCAACCCCCCCAACCCCCCCCCTCCCTCCCTCTATTGTAATAATAGCATTGGGGCCAGTGTGCGCCAACCCCCCCCCCCGATCATCGGTGGCAGCGGAGTAGAAGATTCATACTTACCTGGCTGCTGGCTGCTGCGATCTGTGTCCGGCCGGGAGCTCCTCCTACTGGTAAGTGACAGGTCTGTGCGGCGCATTGCTGTCACTTACCAGTAGGAGGAGCTCCCGGCCGGACGCAGACATCGCAGCAGCCAGCAGCCAGGTAAGTATGAAAATCTTCTACTCCGCTGCCACCGATGATCGCGGGGGGGGGGGGGGGTGCGCACACTGGCCCCAATGCTATTATTACAATAGAGGGGGGGGGGGTTGGGGGGGTGCGCACACTGGCCCCAATGTATTAAAACAATAGAGGGAGGGAGGGGGGGTTGGGGGGGGGGGCGCGCACACTGGCCCCAATGTATTAAAACAATAGAGGGAGGGAGGGAGGGGGGTGTGCACACTGGCCACCAACGAGTTAACAACAGGGGAGGGGGGGGCCGCACAATGATATTCAAACTGGGGAGGGGGGGGGGTCTGCCCCCTGCTGCCTGGCAGCCCTGATCTCTTACAGGGGGATATGATAGTACAATTAACCCCTTCAGGTGCCGCACCTGATGGGGTTAATTGTACTATCATATCCCCCTGTAAGAGATCGGGTGCTGCCAGGCAGCAGGGGGCAGTCTTGTACACAGTTTGTACTGTATTCTAACTAGAAGCGTCCCATCACCATGGGAACGCCTCTGTGTTAGAATATACTGTCGGATCTGAGTTTTCACGAAGTGAAAACTCAGCTCTGAAAAAGCTTTTATGCAGACGGATCTTCGGATCCGTCTGTATGAAACTAAAACCTACGGCCACGGATCACGGACACGGATGCCAATCTTGTGTGCATCCGTGTTCTTTCACGGACCCATTGACTTGAATGGGCCCGTGAACCGTTGGCCGTGAAAAAAATAGGACAGGTCATATTTTTTTCACGGCCAGGAAACACGGCTCACGGATGCGGCTGCCAAACGGTGCATTTTCCGATTTTTCCACGGACCCATTGAAAGTCAATGGGTCCGTGAAAAAAAACGGAAAACGGCACAACGGCCACGGATGCACACAACGGTCGTGTGCATGAGGCCTTAGTTGCAGATTTTTCCTTCAACAGTTTTTTATTAGTACCATAGTAGATTTTTCCAGCCTTTTGTTGCTCCTGTGCCAAATTTTTTTGAGGTGTGTTGCTACCATCAAGTTCTAAATTATTTATATTTTTCATGAAATGGTAAAATGTCTCACTTTCAACGTTTGATATGTGTTCTATGATCTACTGAGAATAAAATATAGGTCTATGAGATTTGCAAATAATTGCATACTGTTTTTATTTACATTTATTAGCATTTTACACAGGCTCCCAACTTTTTTGGATTTGCGGTTGCATTTTCTTAAACATTATATAAAGATTAAAATAAGGCAACTGAAAAAAAAAAAGAAATAAAAAACTAAAAAGATGGTTTATTATAGTAGCTATACCCTTGGCTATAATACCTGGTATATCATCCTTCTGCAAAAACATCCTCTAGAAGATATTTCTTATACGCTAACTGATATCTGCTAGGAGAAATGTTTTTCCACTCTTAGGCCTCTTGCACATGACTGTATGCCCTCCAAGATATACGGTCTGTGAGCGTATAGATTACATCATAGATTACAATGATTCTGTGCACGTCGGGCCGGCCGCGGGGCTATTGTCATGCAAATATGATTTTATATTTGCAGGACAATATCACCGCAGGCAGCCTGACATCATTGTAATCTATGATGCTGTCCGCTCCCGTGCGCATGATCAATGCCGCTCCGGGACATATGGCCCGCTCACGGACCATATATCTCGGAGGGCATACGGTCATGTGCAAGAGGCCTTACACAATCAATGTTTTCAGCTGTGCATAGTCAGGGGTATCTTGTCAGGGGTATCTTGTACTCACAGTCTATTCTAACCCTCATCCCCTCATTAAATTCAAACCTAGACTTGACCATTCAAGAACCTTTGTTTCAGTCACTACTTGGTGGGTTTACAGATAGGTTTATGGCCATTATGATGTTGATAGGAGCTTTAAGTTTTTAAAATTTTGTCTCAAATTGTCCTCTGATGCAATAAACAATTCATATTGAATACTATGATTAAGAATTTCTAGGCCCTGATACAGCAAAGCAAGATCCAAACCATAAGATTTCCACTAACATCCTTTATAGTTGTCCTTAGGTTTTGCAGGTTAAAATGCTGTCCATGTTTTTTTGTCCAAACAGTCCCTGGGGTATCAGGTCCAAATACCTAAAATATGCCTTGTTTCCCCAGTATATATTGTTAAAGAGGTTTTGGTGCTTGCCAAGTCGCTCGTGGGCAAGATTTGTTCATTTCCTGTTTTTTGTTTTTTTTGGGGATTCCAAAGGTTTCATCCTGGAATACATCCTTGTAGATATAACTAGTTCTGTCCCTTGGTACATGAAATATTGTACCTGACAGCTCTCTTACCCAAGCACCCCATAAACTGGCACACTGAGACAAGCATGCATGTGCTATGAACAGAAATACAGGAGTAAACCACTACCAGGCACCTCTAATGGTGGCTCACCCAAGAAAAAAGGATCAGGCATGCTGAGTCAGGAGGTCCGGATACACAATAGATGGTTGGCCTCATGTGGAAATTAGGAGGTTCGTAGAAACTTTTTTCAACATCTGCCCAAAATAAACTACATACATGTAGTTCACAAGAATATTATGCATAAATTATACTGTCAATATTTACCTCTAATTAAAAGATATAAATAACAAACATTAACGAAAATATTTCCCAGATGTCATAAAGGATCGTTGGAATTACTGCTGGGTGAGTGCCGCCTATTATCTTCTCCTGTCCTGTGGAAATATAAATAACAAACATTAACAAAATAACTACCTTCAGCTTTTTAATTTTGGGAAAGATTTACATTTAAAGTTTTTTTTGACAGTTTTATTTTGATGATGGGTCATTAGCATCTGATCGTGGGGGTCCAACAGCCGTGACCCCCGCCGATTAGCTGTTTTAACCTCTTAGTGACCAGCCTGTCTTGGGCCTTACTGACCAAGCGTTTTTCTTCCTTTTTACATTGTCACGTTCCAAGAGCTATAACTTTTTTAATTTTTCCGTCTATATAGCTTTATTGTCTTTTGCGGGACAAGTTGTAGTTTTTAATGGTGCTATTTTGGGGTACACATAACTTTCTGATTAACTTTTATTAACTCTTTCTGGGAGGGACATGGGAAAAACAGAAATACTGCCACTGCATTTTTACATTATACATTTTATGATTTACTACTTTTTTGCAATAAAACCCCCTTTTTTTTATAAGAAAATTTTTTGGGGGCTTTGCCTCTTCCCAAGACCCATAACTTTTATTTATTTATTTTCTTTATATGGAGTTGTGTGAGGGCTTGATTTTTGAGTGATGACTGGTATTTTTCATTGATATCATTTTGGAGTAAATGGCGCTTTTTGATCGCTTGTTATTAAGTTTTTTCGGTGGCCCCTTAGTGACCACCGTAAAAAGGCGTACAGGTGGTCACTAAGGGGTTAAGGAGGTTTGAAGCTTACCTTATGCCAGTAACGTCATGTTTATCAGTCATGTGGCAAAGGTGCAGCTCCGTCCCATTCAAGTATATTGCTGAGCTGCAATACCAAATACGGATGCTATCCGATAAACAGTGCAGTGCTTGGTAAGCTGCGAGGAGGCCCAGCGCTCACCAGACCTCTGGCGAGCTCAATGGTATCCTCAAACAGCTGATCAGCCGGGGCCCCGATAGCTATCTGAATCCCACTGATCAAATACTGATGACTTATCATGATGATAGTTCATCAGTAGTGTACCGAATGCAAGTTTGGGTACCAGGACTTTCAGGAAAAGTTTGGGTTTGAGTTCGTTGTTCGGGCATTTAATAAAGCTTGTTGAAATGCTGCAGGGGAGCCAATTAACAAGCTTTTATGCTGTGGGAACTTAGAAGCCATCACAATCATGCCTAGTAATGGCATGGCTATAATTGGCCATGGCATCATGTGACCCAGCCTCTATACAAGCTGGATCATGTGTAACTCCGCCCATCAGCTCTGAGTAATGCATGGACAGGAAGCAGGAAGCTGAAGTGAGGGACAGTGTTAGGAATCTCATCTGGCTATTTAAACTGTGGGTGACCTATAGCGATCTTTTGTGGGTACAATGCACAATCTTGGCACCCCTGACACAGAAATGTAATAATTAATCTGGCTGTTAATTCTGTGGGTGACCTATAGCGATTTTTTTGTGGGTGCAATGCACCATCTTTGTACCCCTGACACAAAAATATAATAGCTAATCCATCTGTTAGTTCGGTGGGTGACATATACAGTGCCTATTGTTTTTCTGAGATACACCTGCACTGCATACGTGACAGGGAAATAAGTATAGTTAATCCATCTCTTAGTTCGGTGGATGACATATACCCATTGTTTGTCTGAGGTACACCTGCACTGCATATGTGACAGGGAAATAAATCTAGTTAATTCATTTGTTAGTAGTGTTGATTGCGGATATTCTAATTGCAAATTTTTAACGCGAATATTGGCACTTCAAAAATTTGTGAATATCTAGAATATAGTGCTATATATTCGCAATTGCAAATATTCTATTTTTATTTTTTTTAGTACCTAACCTAACCGCTTCTTGCTTGTGGGCCAATGAGAAGGCTGCAATATCTTTGACTTTAGGAGTGGTGTTGATTGCGAATTTTCATATCGCTAATTTTTTTATTGCCGATTTTCTCAATCAGGAAAATAATGACTGGATATCAGGAATTCTCGAATTTGCAAATTTATGGCGAATATTCACCCAAAAATTTGCCAAATATTGCGGATTCGAATATTGCCCATGCCGCTCTTCACTATTTGTTAGTTCGGTGGGTGACATATACCCATTGTTTGTCTGAGGTACACCTGCACTGTATACGTGACAGGGAAACAAATCTAGTTAATTAATCTGTTTGTTCGGTGGGTGACATATGCCCATTGTTTGTCTGAGGTACAGATGTAGTAGATTTAACATACATGCTTTCTGAGGTGTTATTTAAACTAAATGCATTAAGCAAACACCTTCAATTGCTTTCCAATGGCATTTGTATCAAGATAACGTGATGAGTTAAGAAATTTGAGTTAAGAGTTTGTGTGTTAACCCTGCTACATCTGTACTTATGGTCCAGCGATTAAGAGATGAATTGGGTCAATCAATAAATAATAACTTAGTCCAGCAATAGAAATCACCCCTTTGAAAAGGTATATCATTTTTAATAATGATCCTACATGAATGACGTACACAACTCGACTATTTTGGTAGAACCACCGAAACATGGGTTAGCTGATATTGGGTGGGGAATCTCTCCCTAAGCTTACACCCTGAGCTACCCCTCTGCCCAGGGACGGCCGCTAATGGTGGGGACTCCCTGTCCTCATGCCTTAACTACCACCTCCTACTGTACCCTTGATTCGTGTCAGCGGGTGGGTATTGGCCTCGTGGTGGACTACCAAATAAACAGACAGACAAACAGACAAAAAAGGTGCCCTTTGTATACAGCCCTAATGATGTAAGCACACATCAAGAGGTACAAGGTACACCAAGAACGTCTAAAAACACCCTAGTATGATAGTGTGATAAATATAGCAAAAATTATTATAAAGAACTCCAACGCGTTTCCCCCACGGTGTGGGATCATCAGGGGGGAATGAGATTAGATATTAAGGTCAATATTAGAAAGAGAAGATGGAGACCAATAGTATTATATGACCTCCGTGAAGCGGGTGTGGAACACCGTTGCAGATACGGCGGTGTCAATACATATTAGATAATTAATAATTGAACCCAACAATACTACTTAGAGGAGGAAGAGGCACATCCAGTTCAGCAACCCCGGAGTGAGTGGATAGTAGTTTCCATGCGGTCATATGTTCAGGGGAAGCCTCTGGGGAAAAAAGAATATATACACACACTCATACATTTGCACTTCTAACCGCGCTTCGTATAACTAAAACGTAACCACCACCAGTAAGCACCCTGATTAAAGAGACAACTCACTGTGTCCACAGAGTGCCTGGTATACACCTCAATACAGTATAGTAGACAATTATTAGAGCCACATAAACTGACTATGGTGGTAACATAGCATACTCTTATGATGCCCTGCAGTTCGGTCTTCAGACCAAGTGATTGCGGCTGTGAAATGAAAACATATATATTTGCTAGTACAGACGATATATAGCCAACACGTGAAAACCATTACCTCAAGGACCCCAAGGAAATACAAGGCTACCTCAGATTCGCCACTCGATGGGCAGAGTCAGACTGATAGAAGGTAACTTGTTGAATTAGATCGCCTGTATTACACAAGACGCATATTACACAAGATACGTGGCAGGGAAATAAATCTAGTTAATCTATCTGTTAGTTTGGTGGGTGACATATACCAATTGTTTGTCAGAGGTACACCTGCACTATAGATGTAGTAGATTTAACATACACGCTTTCTGAGATGTGTTATTTAAACGAAATGCATTAAGCAAATACCTTCAATTGCTTTGCAATGGCATTTGTATCAAGATAACGTGATGAGTTAAGACATTTGAGTTAAGAGTTTGTGTGTTAACCCTGATACATCTGTACACCTGCACGGTATACGTGGCAGGGAAATAAATCTAGTTAATCTATCTGTTAGTTCGGTGGGTGACATATACTCATTATTTGTCTGAGGTACACCTGCACTGCATACGTAACAGGGAAATAAATCTAGTTAATCCATCTGTTAGTTTAGTAGGTGACATATACCAATTGTTTGTCAGAGCTACACCTGCACTATATATGTGACAGGGAAATAAATCTAGTTAATCCATCTGTTAGTTTGGTGGGTGACATATACCCATTGTTTATCTGAGGTACATCTGCACTGTACACATGACAGGGAAATAAATATAGTTAATCCATCTGTTAGTTCGGTGGGTGATCTCAAAGAATGAGGAGATCATTAAATAAGGGATGTGGTCCTGGTCGTGGTGCTGCTGGTGTTGGTGGAGCTCCTTCTGCAGGCAGAGGACATGGACGTGGTCAATCTGTGCCAGCTACATGCCCAAATGGAACACCTTCCTCAGGTGCATGTAGGCGACAGGAAGTTCAGTGTTATTTTATAGGCCCGAATACCGGTGTATGAATGGTGAGGCCAGAACAAGTAGAGGCGGTAGTAGATTGGGTGGCTGACAGTGTCTCCAATTCCTTCACATTGTCTCCCACCTGGTCCCCTGCTGAAAGCGCAGAGTTGGCACCTGCAGCCCATGGGAATCTGTTTTTCACCTCACCCCCATGCAAATCAGACAAGCAGTCTGAGCCCCAAGTCATGCAGCAGTCTCTTATGCTTTTTGATGACTCTTCTGACAGGGTTTCCGTGGGCCATCCACCTAGCCCTGCCCCAGAAGTGGAAGAGATTGAATGGACTGATGCCCAACCACTTATGTTTCAGGATGTGGACATGGGAGGACCACCGCAGCACGTCTCTGATAATGAGGAAACATAGGTGCCAACTGCTGCGGCTTACTGCAGTGTGCAGACTCGCAAATTCGGAGAAAGAGGTGTTGGTCACACAGCGCAAGCCGCACAGCAAAAGAGGGAGCAGAGTGCAGAAGAAGAGTGGCCGTCCCATAGCCAGTACGCCTACTACTGCCCAACACACCCAGGGACTGATCACACCAAAGCCAACTTCAAGCAGTTCCCTGACGAGGCAGATCTTCAGACAATGTGCTAAAGACGCGACTGGTTTGCACGCTGTGCAATCAGAGCTTGAAGCGAGGCATAAATGTTCTAAACTTGAGCACCACCTGCAAAGCACGAGCTGCAGTGGAGTACACACCTCAAAAGCCACAAAATATTTCAGGCTCCTCCTGCTACTAGGAGCAGGGTAAGACTACCTGTTTCTCCTAGATACGGACGAACAGGAGTCTCACTGGCCAAGCTACATAGAAAGGGGAACATGAAAAGACATATGGCAATGACAGGTAAGTGAGACTAGTACCACACCTACCTGCCACAGACACACAACCTGGAACCCATGTACAAGTGCTGCTGTCCACAACAACACAAAGGACACAGCACACAACAGACATCACACGGGAACCCAGGAAACCATATGCTGCAATAACAAAGAGACCAAACAAACATCTTCTAAACACCATACGTGAACTTATGACCACAAGGGTGGCCCCCACTGGCAGATGGAATTACACAGGAGGCTGCTCCAGCTATCCATGGCTGAAGTGCCCCCCAGACTAGAGATATTCACTGAGGCTTTATAGGCCAAAGTAGCCACACCCAACAGACACACCAAGTGTTCACACACACAGAAGGAATTTAACCCTTCCAACACCAGGCAAGGGAAGACGGCCACTTAAAGGGGAAGTACACACATAAACATACACTTCACCTGTTGCCGCGGGCAACGGCATGCATGGCAATCATGTCCTGGGGATCAGCCATAGGGCTGAGACACTGCCACCACATGCACACAACACCAAACGTTGCCACGGGCAACCAAGTGAAGGAAAGTGTCACAAAACACACCATAGGCCGTGACACTCAGTGACACAAATTACTGGCCTTTGAAATGCTGTCATTCCGTCTGATGAAGACAGAGACTTTTAAACACCTTATGGCGGTGGCTGTCCCACAGTAAGTGGTTCCCAGCCACCACTACTTTTCCAGGCGAGCCATCCCTGCCCTGCACAAGCAAGTGGTGGACAAAATCAGGTGTGCACTGTGCAACGCCATCTGTGGTAAGGTCCACATAACCACTGATACGTGGACTAGTAAGCATGGGCTGGGAAGTTATATCTCCCTAACTGCACACTGGGTAAATGCAGTGGTGGCAGGCAATAGCAGTTAGGCTCAAGTCCTTCCGCCAAAGAGGATTGTAGGACGTTTCTCGTTAGGGCGTGTTGCCTCCTCCTCCTACTCCGCTTCCTCCTCTACCACGGTATCATCTGGTCAGCGTATCATCTGCACCACCAAATTTAGCACAGCCAGGGGTAAACGACAGCAGGCTGTTTTGAAACTCGTCTGTTTGGGGGGGAAACCACACACCGCGCAGAAGCTGTGAATGGTCATGGAACAACAGACCGATGAGTGGTTGGTGCCACTGAGCCTCAAGCCTGGCCTGGTGGTGTGCGATAATGGACGAAATATCGTAGCAGCTCTGGGACTAGCCGGTTTGATGCACATCCCTTGCCTGGTGAATTTGGTGGTTCAAAGGTTCCTGAAAAAATACCCCAATATTTTAGAGCTGCTGCAGAAAGTGCGGGCCATCTGTGCGTGCTTTCGGCATTCTCATCCTGCTGCTGCTTTTCTGTCTGCGCTGCAGCGTAACTTCAGCCTTCCCGCTCACCGCCTCATATGCGACGCACCCACAAGGTGGAACTCCACCTTGCACATGCTGGAGAGATAGTAGAGTTTCAGATGCAGCACGCACGGGTGAGTCGCTCTCCGGAACAGCACCACTTCACCACCAACAAGTGGGCCTCCATGAGGGACATGTGTGCCATGTTGCGCTGTTTTGAGTACTCCACCAACATGGCCAGTGCCGATGACGCCATCTTCAGCGTTACTATCCCATTTCTATGTCTCCTTGAAAAAACGCTTCGGACAATGATGGAAGAGGATGTGGCACAGGAGGAAGAGAAGGAGGAAGAGGGGTCATTTCCACGGTTATCAGGCCAGTCATTCACAAGTGGCTAGAAAGGTTTGGTTCCTGCACCAACAGAGGAGAGGTACACAACTGTCCAGCCAGGACTCAGTTCTGGAAGATGAGGAGGATGATGAGGAGGAGGAACCGGGCTCACAGCAGGATGGCACCTAAAGCAGCTCATGGGCATCACTGAAGCGTACCGTCTTTAATTCATCTACTGCAGTGTGATCGGAAGATTCTCGAGTACAAGCGCATGCTGGTAGACGCGCTGATGATGGCATTCCCACCTGACAGCGGGGGCTCAGCGGAAGCACAAGGCGAAGGCAGAGGAGGAGGAATAAGTCGCCAACACAGCTGGGGCAGAACCAGAACCTCAGAAGGGAGGGTTAGCATGGCCAAAATGTGGAAAACCTTTGTCAGCATGCCACAACAACCAGCACTGTTGTTGCTGATATGGAACATCTTAGCAGGAGGCAGCATTTCAGCAACATGGTGGAACAGTACATGTGCACACGCCTACAAGTACTGACTGATTGGTCTGCCCCATTCCACTTTTGGGTCTTCAAATTGGGCATATGGCCTGAGCTTGCTCTTTTCGCCTTGGAGGTGCTGGCCTGCCCTGTGGCCAGTGTATTGTCTGAACATGTGTTTAGCAGGGCAGGGGGGGTGATCACAGACAAGCGCAGCTGCCTGTTTACAGCCAACATGGACAAGCTCACCAGGAATGGATCCCACAGGACTTCTCTGTACCTTGTGCCGAATTGACAAGTATACCGGCCGCACCCAGCCATTGTTAGACTCCAGTGCACTTTCTCTTTGCATTCTTTTTTCCATTTCTCAATGTTTTGGGGTCTTCCCAAATATATATATGAAAAAAAAGAAATTAAAGGAAAACAAATAAAAATAATAAAACAACAAAAACAGTGTTGGCTACCTCCTCCTCCACCACCTCTTCCACCTACACCACCACGTCCACCGCCTCCTCAACCTCCTACTTGACTTTAATGGGATTGGGGTTCGAGTTCGGGTCAAGTTCGGGTCCCGGACCCGAACTTTGACCCGAAGTTTGGCCAAATCCGGCAAACCCGAACATCCACGGGTCTACTCATACCTATTCATCAGTATAAAACACTCATAAAACACCTTAGTGTTAAAATTTCTATACATTGTTAGATCCGAGTTTTCATGGATTTGTTAGAATGTTCATAAAAAATAATCCTAAATAACAGAAATACCATGGGTGATTATTTTCCCAGCTCTGATGACAATTTGACCAATTTAAAAACACACCTTTAATTCTAATTAAGTCAACTCAGAAGTCTACAAGTGCTCCCTGCTGAAAATATGATCACCTGTCAGTTTACTTGAATTTTGTCACTACAGGATGGGATTTTAACCGCCTCCCGACCATGTAACGCGGTTGATTTATTCCTCCTGGACGCATCCGTGCGTCATCTCACAAGACGCGAGATTTCGGACTGAGCCGGCCCGCGCATCGCGGGTCGGCAAATGAACGAGAACCATTTCGTCACCAGCCTGCCAGCCAATGATTGTTAGGTTTTAGGGATCGTTTAGGCCCCTTGGTTAGGTAGTTTAGCGATCGGTTAGCGCCCAGCCCACCGCACCGCAGTCACTTATTTGCTGATTAGCGTATCGCTAATCAGCATTTGTACTTTTATAGTATCTGTAAGTGATCAAAACTGATCACAGTCAGATCTATAATAGTATTAGTGTCACCTTAGTTCTCCCCCCACCCAAAACGCAGTGTTTGCCCGATCAGGCCTGATAGGTCGCCCCCACGTGCGTTCACCCACGCCCGCCCCGCCGCAGTGACAAAAAATTTTTTTTTTTTGATCACTGCACATTCACTTCACAAGCGCTGCGGCGATAAAAAAATCTGTTTTGATATTTTTTATCAACCGCAGCGGCCTCTGGTACTTCGCTAGCCTCCCATTTGTAAGACAGGTTTTTTTTCTTGGGTAGTCTCAGGGAATACCCCTAAATTTAGTTGCCCAAATGTCAAACAGGGGGTATTCTTCTGAAGAGGCCTACAGGCTTCTGACCCAGTCGGAAGAGGAATGGACCTAGTACCAGCACTGCCGTACAACATGGTGAAGTGGCGAGCACCAGAAGGGCAGTTGAAGCTGGTACGGTGGCACGTGCATTAGTTACCCCGTCGCAGCCACCACAAAGACGGGCCCGTAGACCCCCTAGAATCCCTGAGGTGCTGGCAAACCCTGATTGGCAGTCCCCAACTTCAGCCTCACCTGTAGTTCCCCCTTTCATCACCCAGTCTGGAGTTCGGGTTGAGACAGCTCAGATCGGTTTGGCCCTGGGATTTTTTGAGCTGTTCTTGACTGCGGAGCTCTTGGACATAGTTGTGGCAGAAACAAATCGGTATGCCACGCAATTTACAACCGCCAACCCGGGAAGCTTTTATGCCCAGCCTTTCCGGTGGAAACCAGTCCAAGTTTCCGAAATTAAAATTTTTCTGGGCCTTCTCCTCAACATGGGTCTAACTAAAAAGCATGAAATGCGGTCATATTGGTCCACAAACCCAATTCATCACATGCCCATGTTCTCTGCTGCTATGTCCAGGACACGATTTGAGACCATCCTGCGTTTCCTGCACTTAAGCGACAACACCACCTCCCGTCCCAGAGGCCACCCAACTTTTGACCGGTTCTACAAAATTCGGCCCCTCATAGACCACTTCAACCAGAAATTTGCAGATTTGTATACCCCTGAGCAAAACATCTGCGTAGACGAGTACCTAATACATTTTACCGGGCGCCTTGGCTTCAAACAATACATCCCAAGCAAGCGCGCCCGGTATGGGGTCAAATTGTATAATCTCTGTGAAAGGGTCACAGGCTATACCCACAAATTTCGTGTCTATGAGGGAAAAGATCAGACCCTGGAGCCGGTCGATTGCCCTGACTACCTGGGGAGCAGTGGGAAGACAGTCTGGGACTTGGTGTCACCCTTATTCGGCAAGGGGTACCATCTTTATGTGGACAATTTCTACACAAGTGTGCCCCTCTTTAGGCATTTGTTTCTAGAACAGATTGGCTGCTGTGGCACCGCGCGAACTAGTCACGCGGGCTTCCCCCAATGGCTCGTTACCGGGAGAGGGCTGCCTTGTGTAACGAAGAACTGCTCGCGGTGAAATGGAGAGACAAGCGTGACGTTTACATGCTCTCCTCCACTCACGCAGACACGACAATCCAAATTGAGCGAGCAACCCGTGTCATTGAAAAGCCCCTCTCAGTCCACGACTATAACCTTCACACGGGAGGGGTGGACTTCAATGACAAGATGTTGTCTCCGTATTTAGTGTCCCACTGCACCAGACGCTGGTATAAGAAGGTGTCTGTATATTTAATTCAATTGGCTCTGTATAATAGCTTTGTTCTCTACAGTAAGGCTGGGAGAACACGATCCTTCCTCAAATTTCAGGAAGAGATCATCGAGAACCTCCTGTACCCAGGAGGTTCCGTGGCCCCATCCACCAGTGTAGTTAGCCGTCTACACGAGCGACATTTCTCCAATGTCGTTGCTGGTACCTCAGCCCAACCGTCACCCCGAAAAAGATGTTGTGTCTGTAGCAGGAGTGGAATAAGGCGTGACACCTGCTATTTCTGTCCTGACTGCCCTGACCACCCTGCCCTATGCTTAGGGGAGTGTTTCCGGAAGTACCACACACAGGTACACCTAGCATAGGGATCACATCTCACCAGGACAGACACACAGGGCTATTAGGGCCCATTTACACACAGAGCTGCTGCAAACCTCTCCTTTCAACTGGGACAAAGTGCATAATGCACTTCGCCACATCTTTGGGCGATTTGCGCTTTGCACATTGTCCCATGGGGAAGGAGAGGTTTGTCCTATAAAGGTAAGAAAAATAAAATAAAAAAATCACCAGTAAGCAAAAAGGTTAACGTTCAGTTCAAAAAGTTAAAATTTATATGTTCTGTTCAAAAGTTTTTATAAAGTTAATAAAATTATTGCGTTGCGGCCTGGTTTTTTCTTTTTTTTTTTTTACCTTCCAGGTGGACCAACCGATCGACTAGCCGCAGCACTGATGTGCATTCTGACAGAAGCATGGCGCTGCTGTCAGATTACACACAAGTCGGTGTATGCGGCGCTGCAAGATGAGATTTCTCCTCTACAGTAAAAGATACGTTTGCCGAGGCATATGAGCTGAGGAGGTGGCGGTGTTCATATGCTTTGGCAAACACTTTGTATATAAAAAAATAAATCCCGGCAATGCTTTATTCATCCACATCGATTGATGTGAATGGAGAAATCGGGTTTGCCAGGGCATACGAGCTAAGTGGGTATGGATGTTGGGCGGAGCTCCTATGTCCTGGCAGACGCTTTTCCCCTCCTTTTTTTTTTGGCAGAGATTTTTTCATCCACATTGATCAATGCGAATGAAGAAATCTGTGCCATTCATTTTTTTCTTTCAGCCCAGAGGCTGAACGGAAAAAAAAAATCTCATTACCTGTATGCTCAATATAAGGAGAATAGCAGAAACTCCTAATGCTGGCCATACATGTAATGATTGCGGAGACCCCCAAATGCCAGGGCAGTAAAAACACCCCACAAATGACCCCATTTTGAAAAGAAGACACCCCAAGGTATTCGCTGAGGGGCATATTGAGTCCATGAAAGATTGAAATTTTTGTCCCAAGTTAGCGGAAAGTGAGACTTTGTGAGGAAAAAACTATAAAAAAAACAATTTCCACTAACTTATGCCCCCCAAAATTTTTTTTATGAACTTGCCAGGCCCCTCATTGAATACCTTGGGGTGTCTTCTTTCCAAAATGGGGTCACATGTGGGGTAGTTATACTGCCCTGGCATTTTAGGGGCCCATATGCGTGAGAAGTAGTTTGCAATCAAAATGTGTAAAAAATGGCCTGTGAAATCCGAAAGGTGCTCTTTGGAATGTATGCCCCTTTGCCCACCTTGGCTGCAAAAAAGTGTCACACATGTGGTATCGCCGTACTCAGGTGAAGTTGGGGTGTCATTTTACATATACCTATGCTGGATGAGATAAATATCTTGGTCAAATGCCAACTTTGTATAAAAAAATTGAAAAAGTTGTCTTTTGCCGAGATATTTCTCTCGAGATATATAAAATGATACCACAAAACACATTCCCCAACTTCTCCTGAGTACGGCGATACCAGATGTGTGACAATTTTTTGCAGTTGGGGACTGGATATGCCAAACACATTCCCCAACTTCTCCTGAGTACGGCGATACCAGATGTGTGACACTTTATTGCAGCCTAGGTGGGCAAAGGGGCACACATTCCAAAGAGCACCTTTCGGATTTCACCGGTCATTTTTTACAGATTTCGATTGCAAACTACTTCTCACGCATATGGGCCCCTAAAATGCCAGGGCAGTATAACTACCCCACAAGTGACCCCATTTTGGAAAGAAGACACCCCAAGGTATTCCGTAAGGGGAATGGCGAGTTCCTAGATTTTGTTATTTTTTGTCACAAGTTAGTGGAATATGAGACTTTGTAAGAAAAAAAAATCATCATTTTCCGCTAACTTGTGACAAAAAATAAAAAATTCTAGGAACTCGCCATGCACCTCACGGAATACCTTGGGGTGTCTACTTTCCAAAATGGGGTCACTTGTGGCGTAGTTATACTGCCCTGGCATTCTAGGGGCCCAAATGCGTGAGAAGTACTTTGCAATCAAAATGTGTAAAAAATGGCCTGCGAAATCCGAAAGGTGCACTTTGGAATATGTGCCCCTTTGCCCACCTTGGCTGCAAAAAATTGTCACACATCTGGTATCGCCGTACTCAGGAGAAGTTGGGGAATGTGTTTTGTGGTATCATTTTATATATCTCGAGAGAAATATCTCGGCAAAAGACAACTTTTTCAATTTTTTTATACAAAGTTGGCATTTGACCAAGATATTTATCTCATCCAGCATAGGTATATGTAAAATGACACCCCAACTTCTCCTGAGTATGGCGATACCAGATGTGTGACACTTTTTTGCAGCCTAGGTGGGAAAAGGGGCACACATTCCAAATAGCACCTTTCGGATTTCACCGGTCATTTTTTACAGATTTTGATTTCAAACTTCTTCTCACGCATCTGGGCCCATAAAATGCCAGGGCAGTATAACTACCCCACAAGTGACCCCATTTTGGAAAGAAGACACCCCAAGGTATTTTGTGATGGGCATAGTGAGTTCATGGAAGTTTTTAATTTTTGTCACAAGTTAGTGGAATATGAGACTTTGTAAGAAAAAAAAATATAAAAAAATCATCATTTTCTGATAACTTGTGACAAAAAATAAAAAGTTCTATGAACTCACTATGCCCATCAGCAAATACCTTAGGGTGCCTACTTTCCGAAATGTGGTCATTTGTGGGGTTTTTCTACTGTCTGGGCATTGTAGAACCTCAGGAAACATGACAGGTGCTCAGAAAGTCAGAGCTACTTCAAAAAGTGGAAATTCACATTTTTGTACCATAGTTTGTAAACGCTATAACTTTTACCCAAACCATTTTTTTTTTACCCAAACATTTTTTTTTATCAAAGACATGTAGAACAATACATTTCGCGAAAAATTTATATATGGATGTCGTTTTTTTTGCAAAATTTTACAACTGAAAGTGAAAAATGTCATGTTTTTGCAAAAAAATCGTTAAATTTCGATTAATAACAAAAAAAGTAAAAATGTCAGCAGCAATGAAATACCACCAAATGAAAGCTCTATTAGTGACAAGAAATAGAGGTAAAATTGGGTGGTAAGTTGCATGACCGAGCAATAAACGGTGAAAGTAGTGTAGTGCAGAAGTGTAAAAAGTGGCCTGGTCATTAAGGGTGTTTCAGCTAGGGGGGTTGAAGTGGTAATGCAGTTCCTAGACTTTACTTCTTTTCATGGTATCATATTGCAAATTTTCTAGACAGCAGGCACATTCCTGAACTGTTCACTATTGTAAATGGCAACTGGAGACATGATCAAAGAGAAAATCTTTTATAAAATAAAGATTATATTAATTCTATTAACAATATCTACATACTTTATACTCACACAGGGCAAAGCTAAGTGCCAATTCCCAACCGCTATGTTGTGACACATTACTATGTTTAACTAAGACTGGGTATGCCAAATAATTTTAGTTGCAGTATTGACTGTTGCCCTGTAACTCCAGACTGTAGAGTGATTCTATTAGAAATCTACTGAATTATTATTTTTCATTTTTATATTTCTGGGAGTGCAACTAATTTCACCAAGCATTGCTATAGAAATCAATGTGATATCTTACACACAGTCTATAATTCTGTGCTCTGGTACTATGCTGTGAACTACATATTAATTTAGTGGATTATAAACCAAAAGCTTTATTACATCAAATACTAATAGGAACAATTATATAAAATAAACATAAGTTCTATTTCTTTTTTTTTTTTTTTTTTTTTTTTTTTACTGTGAAAAGGACATTCACTTTAATTCTTTCCAGGGGGTCTTCAAGGCTTCCAGCCATTTTTTTTTTTTTTTTATAAACAATTTTTTATTTTTGTTGTTTTGTAAAGCAATAGTATACATACATGTCGATAAATCAGCGTTGAATGACATAAAGTAGCATACGGCATGATGACAGATAGTCTTACAGTGCATGTTACAAATAGAACATTGAAGTTAACAAGGAACTTATAGGGAGAAAAGGGGGCAGAGGGGAGGGGGAAGAGGGGGGGAGGGGAGGGGGGGAGGGGGGGAGAAAAGGGAAGGATAAAGGATAAAGGGAGTCAGTCACGTTTAATTAAGAAATGGATACATCACAAATGTAATATACCACACATGTGGTGTCAAGAGAAATGTCTATATTGTGTCCAGCGGGTCCAGATCAGGAGAAAGGTGGGTCTAGAATTTAATTCCCAATGGGATAGTTCCTCCAGCCGATAAATCTGGTCAACTTTATTAAGCCAGTGTTCAATATTTGGGGTCTCAGTAGAACGCCACAAAGTTGGAATAAGTAGGCGTGCTGCAGACATTAGGGATGAAAATAAGGCTAATGTATGTTTGTCCCCGCCACGGATGCCAAATGATAACAAAGCGATCTCAGAGGTACATGGGAAGTCAGACTCACATATCTTATTGCTAATTTGGAAGATATCTTTCCACCATCCAGAGATCTTGGGACAATCCCACCAAATATGGAGGAATGTACCCTTGCTAACTCCACACCTCCAACAATGGTCTGGGACAGTGGGGAAGAATTTTGAGATTTTATCTGGTGTTCTATACCAGCGTGACAAGACTTTGTATCCATTCTCTTGGACTCGGACACATCGTGAGAGCTTATGGGGAATAGTGCAAAGTTTGAGAACTTCCTTATGTGAGAAGCTTTTCTTTAAGTCACCCTCCCATATGCCTATGAAAGCAGGTTTGACATCCGTGGATGGGAGATTTATTTGCTTGTACAAAGTAGATATGAGCTTGGGAGGATATTTGGGAGTAGTAATTAGGTTTTCAAACCAATTCGGAGTCTTTTGAGCGTTGAGTGTTTTTGCCCATGTTAAGAGGTCTTTCTTTATGTAATTAGTGAGTAAACTGTTAGAGGGAGGAAGGTTTAGTGCTTCAAATAGAAGTGGATCTGGTAAAATACCGCCACTTTTATCTAGTAAGTCTAGTATAGGTTTGTTGGAAGATCTGAGTTCAATAGGGGAGGACTCTTTTAATTCTCTAGGAGCTAGTGATATCATGTCTTTCACTAGTAGCCAAGGAGAAGGTAGGGTTAGTGCCCGATGATTGGCGGAGAACCACTCCCATACCTTGATAGTATTGGAAATTAACGGGTTAGGTATTGAAGTCCGAGCAGGGAGTGATCTGTCCGCCAACAACAAGGCCCTAAGAGTGGACGGAAAATACACATTCTCCAAAGCTAACCATTGTTTCTGCTTACTGGGGTCTAAGCCAGTCTATAAGTCTACATAGGTGTATTGCCTTCATGTATTTTTCTGGGTCAGGGAGGCCTATTCCACCCAAATGTTTGGGCTTGGTTAAAGTCGCAAAGGAGATCCTGGGTTTCCTTCCCTGCCAGATAAATTTCCTGATGTAGTTATTCAAGGAGCGGAAGTATGAGTTAGGTATTGGTATTGGGAGGACTTGCATCAGGTAGGTAAGCCTGGGTATCACCAATGACATAACCATATTTTTCCTTCCAAACCAGGATAGGTAATGGTGATCCAATGAGTCCAGCTGAGCAGCGATGGCAGATAAGAGGGGTGTGTAGTTAAGGCGGAACAGGTCTGAAAGACGAGAGGTGATCTTAATACCTAGGTAGTTTAGGTGGGGTGAGTTCCAGTCAAAAGGGGAATTAGTTCTAAGAGTAGTGATCATTTTGGAGGAGAGACCACTGTGCAAAATTTGTGATTTATGGGGATTCACTTTAAAGTTAGATATGTACCCAAATTTGGTTAAGAGAGAGGTGATTAATGGCATTGAGATTAAGGGATTGGTGGTGATTATCAGAAGGTCGTCCGCGAAAGCGGCTAACTTGAATTCCAATGTTCCAATTTTTAGGCCAATGATTTCTTTTTCCTGTCTAAGTGCTTGCATCAGAGTTTCCATTACAAGGACAAAAATAAGAGGAGAGAGGGGACATCCCTGGCGGGTACCATTTTTTATGGAGAATCGGGAGGAGATAAGGTTGTTGACAGAAACTGCTGCAGAAGAATTGGTATACATTGCAAAGATAGCGTGTATAAATGGATCAGGGATTTGGAACCTCTGTAAGGTGTGTTTGATAAAGGACCAGTCTATACGGTCGAATGCCTTCTCGGCATCTGTACCTAATAGGACAATCGGCTTCTTTTTGTGAGAGGCAAAGTATAACACGTCCAAGATCTTGGTAGTGTTATCCTTCCCCTCCCGACCCCGCACAAATCCCACTTGGTACGAATGTATTAAAGTGGGAAGGAAGGATTGTAATCTGGTAGCCATCATTTTTGCAAGCAGTTTCAAGTCTATATTTAGGAGGGATATGGGGCGGTAGTTTGCACAGGAAGAGGGGTCTTTACCTTCCTTTGGGATTATTGTTATTATCGCATTAGTCATTTCAGAGGATAATGGGACATTCTGCAGAGCTAGGTTACAAATAGGAAGGAAGTGGGGAAGAAGTGAGTCTTGGAATGTCAGGTAATAGGGAGTAGTAAATCCGTCAGGACCAGGGCTTTTTCCTTTAGGAGAAGCCTTTAAAGCTGCGGTCAGTTCAGCAAGAGTGAAAGGGTTTGACAGAGAACTTGTTTGAGAGGGAGATAGTGATGGAAGGTTCAAAGATCTTAAGAAGAGGTTAGTTTCAGTCTCTTTATCCAAGAGAGATTGAACTTGTCCAGGGGGGTTAAGATTATAAAGGGACTCGTAAAAACGTTTGAATTGTTCAGCAATTCCCGTAGAGGAGAAAATGGGGGTTCCCTGTGGGGCTTTGATAGAGGTTACATGTCTTGTCTGTTGTCTGCGCTTGATACGACTCATCAAAAATTTGGATGCCTTATTGCCGTGAGCAAAAAATTTGTGTTGCGAAGATAGGTAGTATTTTGCTGATCTCTCATTCAGTAAATTTTTGAGGTCTGCTCTCAGTGCATTAAGTTCATCCAAATGTTGCTGAGCTAGGGATCTTTTATGTAGGGTTTCAAGGGAATGTATCTGGTCTAAAAGGGAAGACAAACGTTTCTCGGATTGTTTCTTTATAAAGGAGCATTTGCTAATAAAATGACCCCTGATAAAGACTTTGTGGGCATCCCAAAGAACGTGAGGGGATATGTCAGGAGTGTTGTTAATAGAAAAGTATTCATCTAGGAGTGACTTAAAGTGGGTCCTGTGTGCCTCGCTGCTCAGAATGGACTTATTGAGCCTCCAAATAGGGGACCTACCCGTGTCTGAAGAAGAACGCAAGGTACAGAATACCGGAGCGTGGTCAGAAATGGATATACTTCCGATCCTTGTATCGGTGCAGAATTGAACCTGATCCTTGGGGATGAAGATATAATCGATTCTGCTATAGGACTGCGCTGGAATGGAATAAAAAGAATAATCAGAACAATTTGGGTTAAGGCATCTCCAAATGTCAATCAAACCCAAACTATGTAATTTAGTATTTAACTTTCTCAGGGCTCTGGCAGAGAAGGAAGACCTTTTGGAAGAAGTATCAGTAAGGGGATGCAACGCCACGTTAAGATCTCCTGCTAAAACAAGAGTACCCTCATAATGATTTTCTATTAAAGATAGGGTAGATAACAACCACGATATTTGGTCTGAGTTAGGGGCATATAGGTTTACAAATGTATACATTTTCTGAGAAATATGACCTTTCAAAATAATATATCTCCCATCGGGATCTTGGATGTGGGAAGCATAGATAAAGGGAACATTTCTCTTAAAACCGATGCTCACTCCCCTTGAGGCGGCTCCATCAGCTCCACAATGGTACCAGTTAGGGAATCTGGAAAAAGATAAATCTGGATATCTATTGTGTTTATAGTGGGTTTCTTGAAGAAAGATTATGGAGGACTTCTCCTTTCCCAGAAGGGAGAAGATTTGAGAGCGTTTCGATGGTGATCTAAGACCCTTCACATTGTAGGTAACTATTTTTAGGTCCGCCATATTATTCTGGTCAGGGTTGGGGTGGAAAAATCAAACCGGTACCTTGCGAAGCGAGGGAGCAAGACACTATACCAGGTGGCTTCAAAAACAGCAAGCATCAGCTCCAAGAACCCAAAATGGCTTTTAAAGGATCCAGACAAAGTCACATGACTGAGGGAAAAGAAATAAAAGATAAAAGAAAGAGCATATCTATAAACACAACATATAACCAAACTCTGGTAAAACAAGTAGATGATGGGGATTTCCATCGAAGTAGTAAAAGGGGGTAGTGTGGGTAAACCCAAATATTAGGACTTGCCAGTATGTGGGACATGGCGAGCTAAAAGGCAGATGCATCTAATGCTACATATTATTACGCAAATAATACAACATGTTATATGCTTAGGACAGTCAAGGAGATAAGGAAAATCATGAAAGTGGGAAAGAGAGGCAAGATACTAGATAAGAAACATAAAGAATGCTGTTATTGGTTATCTATAGCACCCAAACATTCAGGTAATTCTTCTAGGTGTCAGCAATCCACTCCTGCGTCGGAATCGTTGAAGTTTGGTAGCAGGCGATTTTTCCCATGAGGTGATTCTCGGGATAGCTGGGAGGGATGAGATGTCGGATACCGTATCCCAGTTGGCTATGTCTAAAGGGTTAATGTCCATGGTGACATAAGCTGCTTGGAGATCCTCATATGACGAGACTTTGATGAATTTTCCCGCATGCGAGAATGTGACGCCAAATGGAAAGGTCCATCTATATGGAATTCGATTGCTGCGAAGGTACTCCGTGAGGGGTTTAAGGATCCTTCTTTTTTGCAGGGTTAACGGTGCCAGGTCCTGGTAAATAGAGATCGGAGCGTCACCTAGTGAGATGTTGTTGGTTGTTCTAGCCGCTGCTAAAATCTTTTCTTTGTCCAGGAAGTTCAAAAAGCGGCATATAATATCCCTGGGTGGATCAGAGTCTTTCGGTCTTTGTCGCAGGGCTCTATGCGCTCTTTCTATTATCATGTTTGTAGGATCTTCCCTACCCAGGAGAGATGAGGCAATATTTTTTATGGTAGTCACCAGGTCTTCCGCGGGCACTGTTTCAGGTACGCCCCTGAATCTGAGATTATTTCGCCGACTGCGATTCTCCTGGTCTTCCATTGCGGCGTAGAGCGAGTTAATATGGCGCTGGCATGAGGAGAGAGATTGCCCCACGGCTGAGCTATGCTCCAGAGTTGCCGCTTGTGTGGCCTCTAGGGATTCCACCCTATGGCCTACATGCTGGATTTCTTGTGTGAGGCTGGAGATCTCCTGCTTAAGTGGGGATAAGGCTTCAGCCAGGGCTTGCTTAATAAAACGTCTTGAAACTGGCAGTTGGCCTGAGCTCACAGACTCACCTCCATCGCTATCATCGTCGGAGGGGCCTTCCTCAGTCTCGGCGGGAGTGCGTTCATCCGCCTGCGCCATCTTGGATTCTTTCATCACGGCCGAGCTGGCCTGTTTTTTGAGGTATTTTGCCATCCCTGCGCCTTGGTTCTGGGATTTGGGCACTGCGCCTGTGTCAGTGGTCTTCTGCCCTCCAATCTTGACCATTTCAGCGCTTAAATTCGGACGTAAGCGAGTCCCTTGGCAAGGTGGTGTACGGAGCTCAGCAGTACATGTCCTCTCGGCTCAGACGCTGGCTCCGCCCACATAAGTTCTATTTCTGTACAGTACTGCTCCTACGCATTACTATCTTGCACATGCATGCTTGATGTTTAAGCCTATATGGTAAATTCATTTATGATTTGTTCTTGGTGGAAAAACACTAAACCTGAGTTTACGCATTGGTACGGTCAAATTTTAAATTTTTGGGATATTTATTTTATTTAAGGCAATGATTTGCCCCCTTTTTTTAGCAGTGCCATTGGACTATCTCTATGGTATCAAAAGAGCATGCAATAAAGTAAGGCATCATGTACTGCAGTACTGCTATGGCTCTATACTCCAGACCCAAAGGTATTCATTCTGCTACCATATTATGGCTTTATCATGCCCTATATGAAAGAGTTATTCTTCAGTAGAAGATCTATTATGACTTCCAAAGGAGAATGTTATTTTTTTTTTCTGTGGGATACACACGAGATCCAACGGAATAACATAATTATTTCTCCATATGATATTATGATCATAGAGCTGTACAGTAGGGTCTTCCACAGGTGACAAATTGAATATTGGTACAACTTGGAACCCTTATAACTATTCTGGTTATAGAAATTAGTAGTACTATTTGTGCATTTGCTTTATTCTGCTCCCCTCAACCACATTAATTCCAAAGTACAGTGGTCCCTCAAGATACAATGTTCTCAGAATACAATATTTTCAACATACAATGATCTTTTCTAGCTATCATAAGTTGAAACTAAACTCAACATACAATGCCTCAGACTCAGATTTTTTTTATCTATGTTCTATGCAAGACGCTGAAGAAGCCCCTGCCCTCACCATGGAACATGATTTATAGCTTCCAGCGTCTATCGTAATCCTGTCAGTTTTATATAAGGACCTGCTTTATCTGTCTCGGTTATGTGTAGAGTTGAGCGGACTCCTGGATGTTCGGGTTCGACGGGTTCAGCCGAACTTCACAAACCCGAACTTGATCCCGAACCCCATTGAAGTCAATGGGGACCCGAACTTTGGAGCACTAAAATGTCTCTAAAAATGGCAGAAAAATGTAGTTAAGAGCATGGCAAGTGCTCTGCAAACAAACGCGGATAGAGAAATGACTTAAAATAACATAAAATACATAAAAATAAAAAATAATAATCTTGTTCTAGGAGGAGGAAGTCCATATGGAGTAGGAGGTTGAGGAGGCGGTGGATGTGGCAGGGTAGGTGGAAGCGGTGGTGGAGGAGGAGGAGGTAGCCAACATTAGTTTTTGGTTTACATTTTTTTTTCCTCTTGTTTAAATTAGGGTACACCGCAAAATATTGGGAAATTACACGTGTGATAACCTTCTCCAACCATGCTAAACAAAAGTTCAGACAATACACTGGCTGCAGAGCAGGCCAGCACCTCCAAGGCATTAAGGGCAAGCTCAGGCCATGTGCCCAATTTGTAGACCCAGACGTTGAAGGGGGCAGACCCATCAGTCAGTACGTGTAGGTGTGTGCACACATACTTCTCCACCATGTCGCACGTCCCCGTGATGTCCACGATCCAATTGGATATCTGCTCTATCAACTTTCGATGTTCTTTTCTGCGCCTACCATGTTGATCACGGCTATCGGTAAATCAGGGTTCCACGCCAGAGAGGGAGCGTGAGAAAGGGATACCACATCCAAGGGAGGTCAATGAATGCAATGTGATCAAGCTGAAATGTGGGACAAGTTATTAAGGCAGAAGGATCGAATGAAAGGGCCAATTAAAGACGTATTTTAGAAATTTTAGTCCCTGTTACCTATGCAGAGCAGGGTATTTTCATTGGCAAAAATGGGTTAATGTCACCTACCAATGGAACAGACCATTTTAAAAAATTTCGGGCCCTGTCAACTATGTAGAGCAGGGGTTTATTCATGGCAAAACTGTGTTCATGTCACCCACCAATTGAACAGACTATTTTACAAAAATTAGGTACCTGTCACCTATGCAGAGCAGGGGTTTGAATACGGCAAAATTGGTAAAATGTCACCTGACAATGTAACAGATGATTTTAAATTTAGGTCTCTGTCACCTATGCAGAGGAGGGGTTTATTCACGGCAAAAATTGTAAAATGTCATCCAAGAATGTAACAGACGAATTAGTGAAATGTATTTCCTTGTCCACTAGGTAGAGCAGGGGTATATCACAGACAAAAATTGGTGAATTTCACCTGACAATGTAACAGACAAATTAGTGAAATTTATTAACCTGTCCACTAGGTAGAGCAGGGGTATATCACAGCCAAATATTGGTGAATTTCACCCAACAATGTAACAGACAAATTAGTGAAATGTATTAACCTGTCCACTAGGTAGAGCAGCGGTATATCACAGCCAAAAATTTGGGATATGTAACCCAACAATGTATCAGACAAATTAGTGAAATGACTTAAAATAAAATAAAATACGTAAAAATTAACAAAAAATAATCCTGATGTATGAGGTGGGGGTCCATATGGAGTAGGAGGTTGAGGAGGCGGTGGACGTAGCAGTGGAGGTGGAAGCGGCGGTGGAGGAGGACAAGGTAGCCAACACTGGTTTTTGTTTTTATTTATTTATTTACTTTTTTCATTTAAATTAGGGTACACCGCAAAAGAGTAGGAAATATCAAAAATACAACAATAAGCAATTGCGCTGTAGTATAACAATGGCTGGGTAAGGCCGGTATACATGTCTATTCTGCACAAGGTACAGACAAGTCCTGTGGGATCCATGCCTGGTTCATTTTAATGAACGTGAGCTTGTCCACATTGGCTGTGGACAGACGGCTGCACTTTTCTGTGATAACGCCCACTGCCGTGCTAAACACACATTCAGACAATACACTGGCTGCAGGGCAGTCCAGCAACTCCAAGGCATAAAGGGCAATCTCAGGCCATGTGCCCAATTTGGAAACCAAGAAGTTGAAGGGGGCAGACGCGTCATTCAGTACGTGTAGGCGTGTGCACACATACTGCTCCATCCTTTTGGTGAAATGCTGCCTCCTGCTAAGACGTTCCATATCAGCTGGTGGTGCTGGTTGTTGTGGCGTGCTGACAAAACTTTTCCACATTTTAGCCACATGCTAACCCTGCCTTCTGAGGTGCTGGCGGTGCGTTGGCGACCTCTTCCTTGTCCTTTGCCTTCGCCTTGTGCTTCCACTGTGCCCCCGCTGTCAGGTGGGAATGCCACCAGCAGCGTGCGCTTGTACTCGCGCATCTTACGATCACGCTCCAGTGACTGAATTAAGGACGGTACGTTGTCCTTGTAACGGGGATCCAGCAGTGTGGCAACCCAGTAATCAGCACAAGTTAGAATGTGGGCAACTCAGCGGTCGTTGCGGAGACACTGCAGCATGTAATCGACTCATGTGTGCCAGGCTGCCCAGAGGCAATGACAAGCTGTCCTCTGTGGGAGGTGTATCGTCTGTGTCCTCTGTATCCCCCCAGCCACGCACCAGTGATGGCCATGAGCTGGTTTGGGTGCCACCCTGCTGTGAACACGGTTCCTCTTTCTCCATCTCTTCCTCCTCATTCTCCACCTCGTCATTCTCCAGAACTGTGCCCTGGCTGGACAATTGTGTACCTGGTGTTTGTGGGTTCAGGAACCCACCCTCAGAGCCACTTGTGAATGACTGGCCGGAAACCCTTGGAAATGATCCCTCCTCCTGTGCCACATCCTCTTCCATCATCGCCAGCAGCGTTTTTTCAAGGAGGCATAGAAGTGGGATAGTAACGCTGAGAACTGCGTCATCGGCACTGGCCATGTTGGTGGAGTACTTGAAAAAGTGCAACAAGGAACACTCACCCGTGCAAGCTGCAGCTGAAACTCCACTATCGCCTGCTGCTGTTTGCACCACCTTGTGGGCACGTCGCTTACCACCAAATTCAGCACATGCGCCAGGCAAGGAATGTGCGTCAAACCGGCTAGTCCCAGAGCTGCTACGAGATTTTGTCCATTATCGCACACCACCAGGCCAGGCTTTACGCTCACTGGCACCAACCACTCATCGGTCTGTTGTTCCATACCTGTCCACAGCTCCTGCGCGGTGTGGGGTTTGTCCCCCAAAAAGATAAGTTTTAAAACTGCGTGCTGTTGTTTACCCCTGGCTGTACTGAAGTTGGTGGTGAAGGTGTTACACTGACCGGATGAGGAGGTGGTAGAGGATGAGGAAGCGGAGTAGGAGGAGGAAGCAACAGGAGGCAAACTGAAGCGCCCTGCAATACTCGGTGGTGAAAGGACATGCGCCAAACTGCTATCCGCCTCAGGCCCAGCCGCCACTGCATTTACCCAGTGTGCTGTTAGGGAGATATAACGTCCCTGACCGTGCTTACTGGTCCCCGTATCCGTAGTTAGCTGGTCCATGCCACAGATGGCGTTGCGCAGTGCACACCTGATTTTGTCCCCTACTTGGTTGTGCTGGGCACGACGTACTGTAAGACAGCCACCACCATAAAGCTTTTAAAACTCTCTGTCTCCACCAGGCGGAATTACAGCATTTCAAAGGCCAGCAATTGTGAAATGCTGGCATTCAGGGCCAGGGATCGCGGGTGGGTAGGGGGGTACTTCCTCTTTCACTCCAGTGTTTGGGAGATATAGAGTTTAACGCTTCCATGGGACATTGTGGAGATGCTTGGGGACCCAGGTCGTGGCGTTGCTGGCAGATCCTCTGTTTGCAGGGTGGCAGATCCTCACTCCAGAGGTGGATGAAGAGGCCGAGACTGCAGCAGAAGAGGAAGCAGGAGGAGCCAGAGACTTTTCTTGGTTTTTGAGGTGTCTACTCCACTGCAGCTCGTGCTTTGCACTTAGATGCCTGGTCATGCAGGTTTTGCTCAGGTTGAGAACATTTATGACTTGCTTCAGGCTCTGATTGCACAGCATGCAAACCACCCATGTCTTGTTGTCAGCACATTGTCTAAAGAACTGCCACGCTAGGGAACTCCTTGGAGCTGGCTTTGGTATGCTCGGTCCCTTGGTGCGGTGGGCAGTAGCAGGCGTATTGTCTAGGGGATGGCCGCTCCGCTTTTGCACCCTGCTACCTCTTCTGCTGTGCTAGTGGCTCTGTGCGACCACCACCTCTTCCTCCAAACTGCACAGGTCACTCTCATGACCGTAATTTTATGTGGGGTCGAGGACTTCATCATCCTCCATATCAACTTCCACCCAATCTTCACTCCTGCCCTCCTTGTCGGTCTGCACACTGCAGAAATCCACAGCAGTTGGCACCTATGTTTCTTTATCATCTGAGACGTGCTGCGGTGGTCTTCCCTACTAATCCTGAAACATAAGTGGTTGGGCATCGGTGCACTCAATCTCTTCCACTTCTGGGGCAGGGCTATGGGGATGGCCCTGGGAAACCCTGCCAGCAGAGTCATCAAAAAGCAGAAGAGACTGCTCCATAACTTGGGTTTCAGACTGCCTGGCTGATTTGCAAGGGGGTGAGGTGAAAGACTGATGTCCACGGGCTGCAGGTGCCAAATCTGATCTTTCAGCAGGAGACTGGGTGGCTGACAGTGCCTCCAGTTCCTTCACATTGTCTCCCACCCAATCTACTATCACCTGTACTTGTTCTGGCCTCACCATTCGTAGAGCCGCATTCGTCCCGACCAAATAATGCTGAAGGTTCTGTCGCCTATTCGCACAGTGTGACAGGCAAATTTTATACAATTACTACACGGTCCCAAAAAGGTCCCCATAAAAAATGTATTTGTCAACTAACAATGTAACTGCAGTATTGACTGGTTGTATTTGACTGTGGCAAATGCAGCAAAGGCCCCAGATGTAGGGTCTTGCAAATAATTGGTGTTTTTTTAAGCCCAGAATATAACAACAGTATTGACACTTTTTATTTGACTGTCACAAATGCAACAAAGGCCGCAAATGTATTATCTTGCCCAAAATGGGTGTTTTTTTTAAAACAATAATGTAACAGCAGTATCTAACGCTTGTATTGGACTGTCAGAAATGCAGAAAAGGCCGCAAATCTATTATCTTGCCCAAAATGGGTGTTTTTTTAAAACAAGAATATAACAGTATCTAAAACTTGTATTGGAATGTGACAAATGCAGCAAAGGCCGCAAATGTATTATCTTATCCAAAATGGGTGTTTTTTTTAAATACCAGAAAATAACAGCTGTATATAACGCTTGTATTGGACTGTGACAAATGCAGCAAAGGCCCCAAATGTGGGGTTTTTTTTAACCAAGAATATAACTGCAGTATTTAAACTTTGTATTTATTTGACTGTCACAAATGCAACAAAGGCCACAAATGTATTATCTTGCCCAAAATGAGTGTTTTTGTAATACTAGAATATAACAGCGGTATATCACACTTGTATTTCACAGTGACAAATGCAGCAAAGTCTTCAGATGTAGGCTATTGCAAAAAATTTGTGTTTTTTAAACCCAGAATATAATTGCAGTATTTCAAGCTTGTATTTCACTGTGACAAATGCAGAAAAGACCACAGATGTAGGATATTGCAAAAAAAAAAAGTTTTTTTTTAAACCCAGAATATAATTGCAGAATTTAAAGCTTGTATTTCACTGTCACACATGCAACAAAGGCCAAAAAATATATTAACTTGCCCAAAATGGGTGTTTTTTTAATACCAGAATATAACAGCACTATCTAAAGCTTGTATTTCACAGTGACAAATGCAGCAAAGTCTTCAGATGTAGGCTATTGCAAAAAATTGGTGTTTTTTTATACTCAGAATATAATGGCAGTATTTCAAGCTTGTATTTCACTGTGACAAATGCAGCAAAGGCACCAGATGTAGGGTATTGCAAAAAAATGAGTGTTTTTTTTTTAAACCAGAATATAATTTCTGTATTTTAAGCTTGTATTTCACTGTAACAAATGAAGAAAAGGCCGCAAATTTAGTATCTTGCCCAAAATGGCAGTTTTTTTTAATTTCCAGAATATAACAGCAGTATCTAACGCTTGTATTTCATTGTGACAAATGCAGCAAATGCTGCAAATTTAGTATCTCTCCCAAAATGGGTGTTTTTTTTTATAACAGAATATAACAGCACTATCTAACGCTTGTATTTCACTGTGACAAATGCAGCAAAGGACCCAGATGCAGGGTCTTGCAAAAAATTGGTGATTTTTTTAAACCCAGAATATAATTGCAGTATTTGAAGCTTGTACTTGACTGTCACAAATGCACATATGCTATGCTGGTGCACTGAAGTTGCTTAAAATGGCTGCCGACACCCACCTAACTAACAGACAGATAAAAGTTCTTTTTCTGTGTTACTGGGCTCAGGGCAGGGTAAACAAAATGTTGCACTGCACCCACAAAACAAAATCGCTGTAGATCGCTGAGTTAACAAGCACTTCTGATAAAAAGATTGTTTCCTATTCTCTCTCTCACAGCAGCAGCATCATATCCCTACACTAGTAAGAGCAGAGTGACGCGCAGCGCTACATAACTCCAGCTTATATAGAGGCTGGGTCACATGCTGCACTGGCCAATCACAGCCATGCCACTAGTAGGCATGGCTGTGATGGCTTCTAAGGGCACACGAGTTAAACGCTTGTTGATTGGCTGCTCTGCAGCCTTTCAAAAAGCGCCATTAACTCACCGAACACCGAACTCGAACCCAAACTTTTACTGAAAAGTTTGGGTTCGGGTCCGGGGTCCAAAAATCCTAAAGTTCGGTACGAGCCCGAAAATTACAGTTCGTGTTCACTCAACCCTAGTTATGTGCTTATTTTTTTTTATTTGGTAGTGACATTTCTTGTCTTTGGAACATGTGGCATGAACTGAAAAAGTCTGTGCTCATAAGGCATCCCAGAAATATTGATGAATTGATACACATTTGTAGGGAGAAATGGTTGAAAGTACCTCCACACTATTGTACAAATCTGTAGGGAGATCTTCAGGTTATTACATTCAAGGGCTCCATTACTTTTTCTCCCTGTACTATTTGTGCATTATTAGTTTCATGGTACTTATCTATAATTGTGACCTAGGTAAAAACAGACATTTTATTAGTAATGAATGAAAAAATCCAGGTAATTTTAAAGGAATCACTTACAGTACCTGTTCTTGCAATTTTCATGTCAATCCAACCTAATGGGATTGTAAGGAATTATACTGTACAAAAAGGTTCTCTTTCTTTAGAGTAATAGTGCCATTCTTATTAATGGGTTGTATCTGGTATTATACTTTATCTCTTTTTCTCCATTCACTTAAATGTGATCTGATACCTTTTGCCTTATCTCACAAGTAGTGATGTGCGACATAGGCAATATTCGAATTGCGATATTTCGCTAATTTTTGGCTGAATATTCGCCATAAATTTGCAAATTCGAGAATTTGTGATCTCCAGCCATTGTTTACTTGATTGTGAAAATTGGCAATGTAATATACACGTGATAAATTCACAATAAATTTGTGAAAAATTAGCAATTAGAATATTCAACACTATTCACAAATATGAATATATAGTACTATATTCAAAATATTCCTGAATTCTCAAAGTGCCAATATTCACGATTAAAATTTGCGATTTGAATATTTGCGCTCAACACAAAAATATATACATTTGCACCACTTTACAGAAATAAATCCAAGATTCGGCATTCTGGTCCAGCCAAAGTTTGGTGACACCCTTCAACAAATATGTAATCGGCAATTTAACATACAATTATCTATGTTAATAGATTTAACTTGAGTTTTCCTGTGTGCATAATAACTGCACACATTTTCTTTCAACTTATTCTTTAGGCAAAAAAGGTAATTTTATTCTGTTTAATCACAAGTCACCTAAATTCAACGATTTCCACAGCTTTTCCAAAGGCTTAAATTACATATATTCTAGAAACTAGCAAAATTGCCTTTTAAACTATAGGAACTAAAGCCTTGAATGCTAATTTTCCTCTAGACTTTATCTTTTCTTAACATAAAATGGGGATTCTCATAATAATGTCTGCTAAGATAAAATTACTAAGATAAAATTTGTTAAACTTATTTAACCTGCTACCAGAACTGCTTTATCATGTATGTGAATATTAAAAAGTATTTGCACTTGGCTTTTTAATATAAGACCTACCTGGATAATGGATTCTCTGGGTTTCCATAGATGGAGGAGAGTGCCTCTAGTCAGAAGTCCATAGGCAACTGCAGACATGAGTAGAACATGTTTATAATAGCAAAAAAAGGAGATGGAATGTGTAGTTCATCACACAGAAAGTCAGGGCAGGCAGAATTCATGTAGAACAATCCAAGCAGAAGGTCAATGGCAAGTGGCAATTTAAATCAATTCCAGCAATATAGAAACTAACAAATTAACCTGGTTGCTTAGACAGAGAGCAGACAGGGATGAGTCCTTAAATAGCCATAGATTTCAATAACAACTGTTTAGTTCCTCAACTGTTCAGATAACAAACTGTTCAGGTAACAAAGTACAGTCAGTGAGCACAGATAGCAGAGCGAAGTTTCATGTATGGCATCCTGTCAGTGGTGACAAACATAGCATGTGGAAAACATGACAGATTTAATGTATACTTTACATTTTTCCCACAGTTGACTGTTATGATTGGTCCATTAAGTAGGATCAAAGTGTGTGGAGATCGCCACCAATTACAAAGAGTAAGGCTCTTTTTACATTGACAGATTTTCAGTGCTTAAGGAGTGACGAACAATTTAGCCTGTCTATCACTGCTTTTTTAAGTGCAATTAACAATCATGTTAATGCCTGACGAACGGACCTGAAACACGTTACAATTTAACAAATAAAAGTATACTGTACATTACATGTACACTGCATCCTTTTAAGTAGCGCTATACATTTTTAAGTCCCCATTCTCCTAATTAAGAATTACTTGCCAGTCCTGCTCCTAAACTTTGTGCCACTCTTCTAATCTCTGACATAGAAACTACACGTAGCTACACACAAATATTTCTGTGTGCAGATGGTTGGGGGCCACAGAGAATTACAGTGCGGGCTGCAGGTTGTGCCTTCCTTTATATGCAGTGTTGGAGTATATCTTCTACATTATAGCAGCTAGTGGTTATATCCATCGGTCGGAAAGTTTCGCGAACGCGCGTTCGCGATCAAATGTTGACGAACTGCGGCCCCATTGACTTTAATGGCAGGCGAACCTGAAAAACCTTCAGGTCATATTTGCAGCCACCAAATACTTACTAGAAGTTCAAAAATAGTCCCACAACATGGACAGTGATATACCAGAGGGGGATAATTGGCAAAAATTACCACAAAAATATGTATTTTAATCAGGGCCATTTTTATGCGTCTTAAAGGGAAACTTAGCCCACAGGAGTACAGGCCCCAAAAATTAGGCATTAACCTGACAGAAAAGAACTTGTGCTGATGTGGCTGGAGGTACATTAGGAGGTCACTGGATACAAATTTTACTGTAGGCCAGTACAGGCCCCAAAAATTAGGCATTCACCTGACAGAAAATAACTTGTGTTGATGTGGCTGGAGGTAAATTAGGCGGTCACTGGATACAAATTTAACTGTAGACCACTGGAGTACAGGCCCCAAAAATTAGGCATTCATCTGACAGAAAATAACTTGTGTTGATGTGGCTGGAGGTACATTAGACGGTCACTGGATAAAAAATTCTAGGCGTTCCCTGAGACTGGATCTGAAAGGTAGCTGTCGATGGGCTGGCTGTAATTTGCGGCCTTGTCTATATCTGTACGTGTGAGATACACGCTTTAGATACTGCTGTGCTATTCTGGTATTAAAAAAACACCCATTTAGGGCAAAAATCTTAATTTTGCAGCCTTTGCTGCGTATGTCATTGTGAGATAAAACCCTTTAGTTACTGTTGTTCTATTCTGCTATTAAAAAAACACCCATTTAGGGCAAAAATCTTAATTTTGCAGCCTTTGCTGCATCTGTCATTGTCAGTTACACGCGTTAGATACTGTTCTATTCTGTTATTAAAAAAACACCCATTTTGGGAAAGATCCAAAATTTGAGATATATGAGGAGAGAGTCAAATAAGGGACGTGGCCCCGGTCGTGGTGCTGCTGGTGGAGAGCCTGTTGCAGGGAGAAGTCGTTGTCGATCTGTGCCAGCTACAAGCACAAGTAAAACACCTTCCTCGGGTTCCAGTAGGCGACAGAACCTTCAGCGGTATTTGGTGGGGCCTAATGCTGCTCTACGAATGGTGAGGCCAGAACAAGTACAGGCGATAGTAGATTGGGTTGCTGACAGTGCCTCCAGGTCCTTTACATTGTCTCCCACCCAGTCTCCTGATGAAAGATCAGAGTTGGCACCTGCAGCCGATGTCCATCAGTCATTCACCTAACCCCCTTGCAAATCAGACAAGCAGTCTGAGCCCCAAGTCATGCAGCAGTCCCCTGCTTTTTGATGACTCTGTTAGCAGGGTTTCCCAGGGCCATCCACCTAGCCCTACCCCAGAAGTGTAAGAGATTGAGTGCAACAATGCCCAACCACTTATGTGTCAAGATGAGTACTTGGGAGGACCATCGCAGCACGTTTTAGATGATGATGAAACACAGGTGCCATCTGCTGGGGCTTTCGAAAGTGTGCAGACCGACAGCGGGGGCACAGTGGAAGCACAAGGCGAAGGCAGATGGCGAGGAAGAGGTCACCAACGCAGCTGAGGCACCGCCAGCACGTCAGAAGGCAGAGTTAGCATGGCCGAAATCAGTGCAGTTTCTAGGTAAAATTTCTCTCACGGCGAGTGTCAAAAAAACTCCCCCCCCCCTCACAACTGCTCGATGAAATAAGTGTCTCCCCATTGTAAAAAATGTGGAACCACATTGCACGGACGGTCACAGTGACGCACCCAGTGACGTACTGTCCCATAGACTCAGGCTCTCACTCACAGCAGGCTTCTTTCTCAGCACTGCTCCGGGCGGGCGGTAACAGGCAGGTAGTGCGGGTGGCGGTGCTCACCTCACTCACTGTACGTCACACAGTGCGTGAGGTACAGTGAGTGAGCGCCGCCGCCCGCACTGCCTGCCTGTGGGGGGACATTATTTTTAATAAGGATCACTATGGACATTATTTAGAATGGAGGCTGCTGTGGATGTCATTATAACTGTATAATGTCTGATAGGCCTAGTCCTGAGTTATATTACCCTGCCCTGTATAATAATGTACCCTGATACCCCTTAGTTATATTACTCCAGCGGGGTAATAGAACTAAGGGGTATCAGGGATGGGTACATTATTATACAGGGCATGGGCAGGGTAATATAACTCAGCTCAGGACTAGGCCTATCAGACATTATACAGTTATAATGAGTAATGACACCTGCAGCCTTCATTCTAAATAATGTCCATAGTGATCCTTATTAAACTTAATGTCCCCCACAGTGACAGTGGCCCCCATTTTCATGTCTCCCACAGTGGCCCCCCCCATTGTAATTAATGCCCCCCCATTGTAATTAATGCCCTCCCCCCATTGTAATTAATGCCCCCCCCATTGTAATTAATGCCCCCCCCCATTGTAATTAATGCCCCCCCCAGACCATCACTCGCCTCACAGCAGGCATCAGCACTGCTCAGGGGCTCAGGGCGGGCGGTAACAGGCAGGCTGTGCGGCGCTCACTCACTCACTGTATGTCACGCGCCTGCACCGCCTAGTGGGAGGAGCAGACGCGTGACGTCAGTAAGTGCTGCCCGCACTGTCTGAAGAGTGAGAGGACTCGGCACTCGGGCGCAGGTCAGACGAGATGTCAGAGGGAGGGAGCCAGGGCGCACGGCCGAGAAACGACAAGAGGGCGCCCCTGCCGGCGCCCCCATTCTGACAGCGCCCCGGGCGGCCGCCCGTCACGCCCGCCGCTAGAAACGGCCCTGGCCGAAATGTGGAAAAGCTTTGTCAGCATGCCACAACAACCAGCACCACCAGCTGATATGGAACGTCTTAGCAGGAGGCAGCATTTCACCAACATAGTGGAGCAGAATGTGTGCACACGCCTACACGTACTGAATGACGGGTCTGCCTCCTTCAACTTCTGGGTCTCCAAATTGGGCACATGGTCTGAGCTTGCCCTTTACGCCTTGAAGGTGCTGGTCTGCCCTGCAGCCAGTGTATTATCTGAACGTGTGTTTAGCACGACTGCAGGGGGTTATCACAGGTTATATTTCCCAATGTTTAGGGGGGGTACCCTAATTTAAAAAATAAAATTTAAAACCAAAAAGCAGTGTAGGCTACCTCCTCCTCCTCCACCGGTGCTTCCACCTACACCGCCACATCCACGGCCTCCTCAACCTCCTACTCCATAAAGTCATTTCCCTATCCACATTTGTTTGCAGAGCACTTGCCATGCTCTTAAACACATTTTGATGCCATTTGCAGCACTCTAGCCCTTTCCATGACATTTTTACAGCCATTTTAGTGCTCAGAAGTTCGAGTCCCCATTGACTTCAATGGGGTTCGGGGTCAAGTTCGGGTCCCGAACGCAAACTTTTTTCCAAAGTTCGGCCAAACCTGTTGAACCCGAACATCCAGGTGTCCGCTCAACTCTATATAACAGCTGTATCTAACGCTTGTATTTCCCACTAACTGATGCAGCAAAGGCCTCAAATTTAGTATTTTGCCCAAAATGGGTGTTTTTTAAAACCCAGATAATAATTGCAGTATTTCAAGCTTATATTTCACAATGACAAATGCAGCATAGGCGCCAGATGTAGGGTATTACCAAAAATGGGTGCTTTTTTAAACCCAGAAAATTATTGCAGTATTTCAAGCTTGTCAATGACAGATGCAGCAAACGCCACAAATTTTGTATTTTGCCCAAAAAGGATGTTTTTTAATAGCAGAATATAACAGTGGTATCTAACGCTTTTATGTCACACTGACAGATGCAGCAAAGGCCGCAAATTTAGTATTTTGCCCAAAAGGGTGTTTTTTAAAACCCAGATAATTATTGCAGTATTTAACCCCTTAAGGACACATGACGTACCGGTACGGCATGTTTCCCGAGTCCTTAAGGACACATGACGTACCGGTACGTCATGGCTTTAAATAGCGATGCCAGCGCCGCGGGGGTTAATCGGAACGGGATGCCGGCTGAAATCATTCAGCCGGCATCCTGTAACAATGCAGGGGGGGTCATTTGATCCCCCCGCATCGACGATCGCAGAAAACCGCAGGTCAATTCAGACCTGCGGTTTTCTGCGTTTCCGGTCCATTCGGGTGTCCTGTGACCCGATGAACCGGAAAAAGACTGCGATCGGTGGCGTAATTATACACCACCTATCGCAGTCCGAGGATTTGCAGAGGCGGAGCTGGCCCTGGTGCTGAACACCGCTGTCCAGGGTGCTGATTGGTGCAGGGGAGAGAGGCGCGAGATTCAAACTTCCTGCGCTCCTCTCTCCCCTCCTCTTCCTGTCCAGCACCCTGACCGTGCAGCATCGTCCAGCACCAGCTCCTGTGTCCCCCTAATCGGCATCCATCACCCTCCTGCACCCATCGCCACCCAGGTAGGTTAGGGTCAGTGAGGGAGAGGCACCTTTAGGCAGGGATAGAAGGGAAAAGTTAGAAAGAAAAAAAAAAAAAAAAAAGCACATTTATTCTAAACTTTTTTGTTTCAGCTTTCAGACCCCAGCCCCCCCCCCCACCACCAGCCCCCCCCCCACCAGACCCTTCCCCCACCACCCCTTTTTTTTTTTCTGCGTGCGCTGACTGGCCGGCACTTTTTAGCGTCCGTCCACTGTTAGCGCATCGCCCGCCCCACCACCCCACCGACCGCTGATCAGCGTTGAACCGCTGATCAGCAAGTTTGAACTTTTTTTTTTTTTTTTTTCCTAACACTTGCCCATTTTTTTTGCCTGGACTTTTTAGTACGTGAACACCCGTGCCCCCACACACACGCACATAGAACAAAGGTTTACACGCACGCACATACACACGCACACACACACACCCATGGCCCGCCGGGTGTTCTCGGCCGAGGAGGCATATGCCCAGATTGCCTCCGACTCTGAGAGCCCCAGTGAGGATGAGGATGACCCCACGTTCCTTTTGTCATCCGCATCCTCCTCATCATCATCGGATGACGATGAGCCACCAAGGCAGCGGAGACGCCGCCAGGCGGAGCCAGGGGCCACACATGCTAGGGATCCTGTGGCCCACCCTAGTACGAGCCGCCCTGGGGTTCGTACTGGTTTCCCGGCCCACCAAATAAGTTCACCGGAGCCCCCTGCCGATGAACTTAGCTGGTGTCCCCCAGTGGACTTTGAGCCTGAGATTCCGGATTTCGCTGGCAATCCTGGAATCCAGATTCCCACAGTGGGGTTTACTGAAATAGACTTTTTTAGTTTTTTTTTCAGTAACCCACTGGTGAATCTGATGGTGGAGCAGACGAATCTGTACGCCCAACAGTTCGTCGCTCAAAACCCGGGCTCATTTTTGGCTAGACCCGGTGGCTGGACGCCGGTCAGTGCAGCCGAGATGAGGACATTTTGGGGCCTCGTGCTGCATATGGGTCTAGTGCAAAAACCCAGTGTCAGGCTGTACTGGAGTGGGGACGTCCTATACCAGACCCCACTGTACAGTACGGCCATGACACCCTCCCGGTTTGAGGCCATCCGGAAATGTCTGCATTATTCCGATAATGCAGCATGTCCCCCCCCGAAGTGATCCTGCCTATGACCGGCTGTACAAGATACGGCCGGTCATCGATCACTTTGGGGCCACATTTCAGCAGGCCTACGTACCTGGAAGGGAGGTCGCGGTTGATGAGTCTCTCGTTGCGTTCAAGGGGAGACTCAGTTTCCGCCAATACATTCCCACAAAGCGGGCGAGGTATGGCGTGAAGCTATACAAAATTTGTGAGAGTACCTCAGGGTAAACTTACAAATTTCGTGTGTACGAGGGGCGAGATTCCCGGATTCAACCACCAGAATGTCCCCCCACTCTGGGTGTTACCGGGAAACTCGTGTGGGACCTTATGTACCCACTGCTGGATAAGGGTTACCACTTGTACGTGGACAACTTTTATACCAGCATTCCCTTGTTCAGGTCCCTTGCCGCCAGATCCACGTTCGCTTGTGGGACCGTGCGGAAAAATCAACGCGGCCTCCCTGCCCACCCCCTCCAGGTACCTATCCCCAGGGGTGAGACCCGTGCCCTTACCAGTGGAAGCCTGTTGCTGGTCAGGTATAAGGACAAGAGGGATGTCCTTATGCTGTCCACAATCCACGGTAACAGCACCACCCTCGTCTCTGTGCGAGGTACCGCGGCAACGGTCCTCAAGCCCGATTGTATCGTCGCCTACAATCGGTATATGGGAGGAGTTGATCTCTCTGATCAAGTCCTCAAGCCATATAATGCCATGCGCAAAACCCGGGCATGGTACAAAAAAGTTGCGGTCTACATGGTGCAGGTTGCCATGTACAACTCTTTTGTACTATCCCGAAGCGCTGGCAGCACAGGGACATTCCTCCAATTCTATGAGGCAGTCCTCAAAGACCTGATATTTTCGGACCGGGAAAGAGCAGGCCAGAGTACCTCGGGAACTGGAGGCGCCCGGATCGTCCCTGGCCAACACTTTCCAGGTGTGGTCCCCCATACTGGAAAGAAGGGACGAACCCAAAAAAGATGCAGAGTGTGTCACAAGAGGGGGATACGGAAGGACACCACTACTCAGTGTGACACTTGCCCCGATCATCCGGGCCTCTGCGTTATCGATTGCTTCAGGGAGTATCACACTTCCATGGAGTACTAAATTTTTATAATCTCCAACAGTCCCCTAGAGAACATAAAACACTATGTCTCTCAGACTTTAGAGACACAGAAACAATTTTTTTTCCCCAAAAAAATATTAGTTTTAGTGCAGGCATCCTCAAACTGCGGCCCTCCAGATGTTGTAAAACTATATCTCCCAGCATGCCCAGACAACCTACAGCCATCAGCAGGGCATGGTGGGAATTGTAGTTTTACAACATCTGGAGGGCCGCAGTTTTAGGATGCCTGCTTAGTGTCTCCAAAGTCTGAAAGCCATACATATTGGGCATCGTCGCGTGCGTAAAAGTCGTCGCTATAAAAATAACATTTGACCAAACCCCTCGGATGAACGGTGTTAAAAATATAAAATAAAAACGGTGCCAAAACACCAATTTTTGGGCAAAATTTCCATTTGAATCCTTTTTTTCCAGTAATAAAGCAAGGGTTAACAGCCAAAAAAAACTCAATATTTATGGCCCTGATTCTGTAGTTTGCAGAAACACCCCATATGTGGTCGTAAATGGCTATATAGCCGCACGGCAGGGCATAGAACGAAGGGAACTCCATATGGTTTCTGGAAGGCAGATTTTGATGGACAGTTTTTTTTTTTGGACACCATGTCCCATTAGAAGCCCCCCCTGATGTAGCCTAGACTAGAAACTCCAAAAAAGTGACCCCATCTAAGAAACTACACCCCTCAAGGTATTCAAAAGTTACTTTATAAACTTTGTTAACCCTTTAGGTGTTCCACAAAACTAAATAGCAAATGTAGAAAAATTTTAGAATTTTATTTTTTTGTTACCTTGCCTCAAAAAAGTGTAATATAGAGCAACCAAAAATCATATTTACCCCTAAAATAGTACCAAAACAACAACCACCTTATCCCATAGTTTCCTAGATGGGGTCACTTTTATGGAGTTTCTACTCTAGGGGTGCATCAGGGGGCTTGAAAGGGTACATGGTGTAAATAAACCAGTCCAGCAAAATCTGCCTTCCAAAAACCGTATGGCGTTCCCCTTCTTCTATGTCCTGCCGTTTAGCCAAATAGTAGTTTATGACCACATATGGGGTGTTTTTGCAAACTACAGAATCAGGGCAACCCATATTGAGTTTTGTTTGGCTGTTAACCCTTACTTTATTGCTGGAAAAAATTGGTTAAAATGGAAGATTTTCCAAAAAATTGAAATTTCTAAATTGTTTCTCCATCTGCCATTAACTCTTGTGGAACACCTAAAGGGTTAACAAAGTTTGTAAACCCAGTTTTGAATACCTTGAGGGGTGTACTTTCTTAGATGGAGTCACTTTTTTGAAATTTTTATTCTAAGGGTACAACAGGGGGCTTCAAATGGGACATGGTATAAACAAAACCAGTCCTGCCAAATCTGCCTTCCAAAACCCATATGGTGTTCCCCTCCTTCTATGTCCTCCCGTTCGGCCAAACAGTAGTTTACGACCACATATGGGGTGTTTTTGCAAACTACAGAATCAGGGCAACCCATTTTGAGTTTTGTTTGGCAGTTAACCCTTGTTTTACTCCTGGAAAAAATTGATTATATTGGAAAATTTTCCAAAAAATAGAAATTTCTAAATTGTTTCTCCATCTGCCAATAACTCTTGTGGAACACCTAAAGGGTTAACAAAGTTTGTAAACCCAGTTTTGAATACCTTGAGGGGTGTACTTTCTTAGATGGAGTCACTTTTTTGAAATTTCTATTCTAGGGGTGCAACAGGGGGCTTCAAATGGGACATGGTATAAACAAAACCAGTCCTGCAATATCTGCCTTCCAAAACCCATATGGCGTTCCCCTCTTTCTACGTGCTCCCGTTTGGCCAAACAGTAGTTTACGACCACATATGGGGTGTTTCTGCAAACTACAGAATCAGGGCAACCCATTTTGAGTTTTGTTTGGCAGTTAACCCTTGTTTTTTTCTTGGAAAAAATTGATTATATTGGAAAATTTTCCAAAAAATCTAAATTCTAAAAATGTATGTCCATTTGCCATGAAGTGTTGTGGAAGACCTAAAGGGTTAACAAAGTTTCTAAAAACAGTTTTGAATACCTTGAGGGGTGTAGTTTCTAGAATGGGGTCATTTTTGAGTGGTTTCTATTATGTAAGCCTCACAAAGTGACTTCAAACCTGAACTGGTCCATAAAAAGGGATTTTGAAGATTTCTGAAAATTTCAAAATTTGCTTCTAAACTTCTAAGCCTTGTAACATCCCCAAAAAATAAAATATCATTCCCAAAATGCTACAAACATGAAGTAGACATATGGGGAATGTAAAGTCATCACAATTTTGGGGGGTATTACTATGTATTACAGAAGTAGAGAAACTGAAACTTTGAAATTTGCAAATTTTTCAAAATTTTTGGTAAATATGGTATTTTTTTATGCAAAAAAATTTACTTTTTTGACCCAATTTTAGCAGTGTCATGAAGTACAATATGTGACGAAAAAACAATCTCAGAACGGCCTGGGTAAGTCAAAGCGTTTTAAAGTTATCAGCACTTAAAGTGACAGTGGTCAGATTTGCAAAAAATGGCCTGGTCCTTAAGGTGAAATAGGGCTGTGTCCTTAAGGGGTTAAAGCTTATATTTCACACTGACAAATGCAGCTTTGGCCCCAGATGTAGGGTGTTGCCAAAAATGGGTGTCTTTTTAAACCCAGAAAATTAATGCAGTATTTCAAGTTTTGTATTTAACAATGACAGATGCAGCAAACGCCTCACATTTAGTATTTTGCCAAAAATGGGTGTTTTTTTAATAGCAGAATAAAACAGCAGTATCTACCACATGTATTTCACACTGACAGATGCAGCAAAGGCCGCAAATTTAGTATTTTGCCCAAAATGGGTGTTTCTTTAAAACCCAGATAATTATTTCAGTATTTCAAGCTTATATTTCACACTGACAAAATTTTACTGAAAAGTTCGGGATCGCTCAACCCTATTGGAAGGTCTTATGTGCTCTTTCTTCAAACTCTCAGCAATATATTCTCTCATGGCCTGCTTTTCAGGTTCAGAAAGATTATACAACCTAGATTTAGGCAATTTAGGCCCAGGAATATGTTTGACAGGGCAATCATATTCCCGTTGGGAAGGTAAATCCTAACATCCACTCTCAGAAAACACATTGGCAAACTCGGATATAAAAGAGGGTACAGCCTTAGTAGTAACCACAGAAAAAGATGTATTGAGACAATTATCAATGCAATAGTCCCCCCCAATCCAGAATCTCTCTAGCTTACCAAACGATAGTAGGATTATGCTTGGCAAGCCACGGTAAACCCAGAACCATAGGTGCCAGGAGACCTTCCAAGACAAAACATGAAGGTGATGAAAGTCACCCACTCTTAATCTGATATCATGCAAAACTTGCGACAAGCACCTCTGAGTAAGAGGGGCACAATCAATAGCAAATACAGGAATGTCTTTTCTTAATGTACGTGCATGCGGACAAACTGAGCATCAATCATGTTCACCCCGGCCCCGCTGTCGATAAATTCTTCAATTTCCACAGTTTATTACTCTAGCGTCACCTCAACAGTCAGGAGAAATCGGGTACTACCAGCAAAGGACAAATGCACATTCTCTGACTCCCCACTCACACCTCTAGTCAGATGGGATTTAGATGCCCCTTTGTGTTTCTCTTTTGGCCACTAAATGCTTGGACATTAGGGATGAGCGAACTCGAACTGTATAGTTCGGGTTCGTACCGAATTTTGGGGTGTCCGTGACACGGACCCGAACCCGGACATTTTCGTAAAAGTCCGGGTTCGGGTTCGGTGTTCGTCGCTTTCTTCGCGCTTTTGTGACGCTTTCTTGGCGCTTTTTGAAAGGCTGCAAAGCAGCCAATCAACAAGCGTCATACTACTTGCCCCAAGAGGCCATCACAGCCATGCCTACTATTGGCATGGCTGTGATTGGCCAGAGCACCATGTGACCCAGCCTCTATTTAAGCTGGAGTCACATAGCGCCGCCCGTCACTCTGCTCTGATTAGCGTAGGGAGAGGTTGCGGCTGCGACAGTAGGGCGAGATTAGGCAGATTAACTCCTCCAAAGGACTTGATTAACTGATCGATCTGCAGCTGTGGATCATTGAGCTGCTGATCCTCAATTGCTCACTGTTTTTAGGCTGCACAGACCGTTTGTCAGTCACATTTTTCTGGGGTGATCGGCGGCCATTTTGTGTCTTGTGGTGCGCCAGCACAAGCTGCGACCAAGTGCATTTAACCCTCAATGGTGTGGTTGTTTTTTGGCTAAAGCCTACATCAGGGTGAAGCTGTCACACCAAGTGCATTTAACCAGCAATAGTCTGTTCATTTTTTGGCCATATACAAAATCAGGGGCAAGCTGCGCCTGTCACCAAGTGCATTTAACCCTCAATGGTGTGGTTGTTTTTTGGCTAAAGCCTACATCAGGGTGAAGCTGTCACACCAAGTGCATTTAACCAGCAATAGTCTGTTCATTTTTTGGCCATATACTAAATCAGGGGCAAGCTGCGCCTGTCACCAAGTGCATTTAACCCTCAATGGTGTGGTTGTTTTTTGGCTAAAGCCTACATCAGGGTGAAGCTGTCACACCAAGTGCATTTAACCAGCAATAGTCTGTTTATTTTTTGGCCATATCCCAGTCTAATTCTGTCACTAAATCCATACCGGTCACCCAGCGCCTAAATACTAGGCCTCAAATTTATATCCAGCTAAATCTGTCCCTAGTGCTGTAGCTGGGCGAGTTATTTAGTGTCCGTTCAAGCACATTTCTTGTTCTGGGTTGAAATACAATTCCCAATTTAGCAATTTCATAATTTAGTGGTTTCTGCTATATCAGAGCTATTTGAAATCTATCCCTAAAAGGGTATATAATATTCAAGGTGCACATTGGGTCATTCAGAATAACTTCACACACACCCGCTACTGTGTATTTCCAAGTCTAATTCTGTCACTAAACCCATACCTGTCACGCAGCGCCTAAATACTAGGCCTCAAATTTATATCCAGCTAAATCTGTCCCTAGTGCTGTAGCTGGGCGAGTTATTTAGTGTCCGTTCAAGCACATTTCTTGTTCTGGGTTGAAATACAATTCCCAATTTAGCAATTTCATAATTTAGTGGTTTCTGCTATATCAGAGCTATTTGAAATCTATCCCTAAAAGGGTATATAATATTCAAGGTGCACATTGGGTCATTCAGAATAACTTCACACACACCCGCTACTGTGTATTTCCAAGTCTAATTCTGGCACTAAACCCATACCTGTCACCCAGCGCCTAAATACTAGGCCTCAAATTTATATCCCGCTAAATCTGTCCTTAGTGCTGTAGCTGGGCGAGTTATTTAGTGTCCGTTCAAGCACGTTTCTTGTTCTGGGTTGAAATACAATTCCCAATTTAGCAATTTCATAATTTAGTGGTTTCTGCTATATCAGAGCTATTTGAAATCTATCCCTAAAAGGTATATAATATTCAAGGTGCACATTGGGTCATTCAGAATAACTTCACACACACCCGCTACTGTGTATTTCCAAGTCTAATTCTGGCACTAAACCCATACCTGTCACCCAGCGCCTAAATACTAGGCCTCAAATTTATATCCCGCTAAATCTGTCCTTAGTGCTGTAGCTGGGCGAGTTATTTAGTGTCCGTTCAAGCACATTTCTTGTTCTGGGTTGAAATACAATTCCCAATTTAGCAATTTCATAATTTAGTGGTTTCTGCTATATCAGAGCTATTTGAAATCTATCCCTAAAAGGGTATATAATATTCAAGGTGCACATTGGGTCATTCAGAATAACTTCACACACACCCGCTACTGTGTATTTCCAAGTCTAATTCTGGCACTAAACCCATACCTGTCACCCAGCGCCTAAATACTAGGCCTCAAATTTATATCCCGCTAAATCTGTCCTTAGTGCTGTAGCTGGGCGAGTTATTTAGTGTCCGTTCAAGCACATTTCTTGTTCTGGGTTGAAATACAATTCCCAATTTAGCAATTTCATAATTTAGTGGTTTCTGCTATATCAGAGCTATTTGAAATCTATCCCTAAAAGGGTATATAATATTCAAGGTGCACATTGGGTCATTCAGAATAACTTCACACACACCCGCTACTGTGTATTTCCAAGTCTAATTCTGGCACTAAACCCATACCTGTCACCCAGCGCCTAAATACTAGGCCTCAAATTTATATCCCGCTAAATCTGTCCTTAGTGCTGTAGCTGGGCGAGTTATTTAGTGTCCGTTCAAGCACATTTCTTGTTCTGGGTTGAAATACAATTCCCAATTTAGCAATTTCATAATTTAGTGGTTTCTGCTATATCAGAGCTATTTGAAATCTATCCCTAAAAGGGTATATAATATTCAAGGTGCACATTGGGTCATTCAGAATAACTTCACACACACCCGCTACTGTGTATTTCCAAGTCTAATTCTGGCACTAAACCCATACCTGTCACCCAGCGCCTAAATACTAGGCCTCAAATTTATATCCCGCTAAATCTGTCCTTAGTGCTGTAGCTGGGCGAGTTATTTAGTGTCCGTTCAAGCACATTTCTTGTTCTGGGTTGAAATACAATTCCCAATTTAGCAATTTCATAATTTAGTGGTTTCTGCTATATCAGAGCTATTTGAAATCTATCCCTAAAAGGGTATATAATATTCAAGGTGCACATTGGGTCATTCAGAATAACTTCACACACACCCGCTACTGTGTATTTCCAAGTCTAATTCTGGCACTAAACCCATACCTGTCACCCAGCGCCTAAATACTAGGCCTCAAATTTATATCCCGCTAAATCTGTCCTTAGTGCTGTAGCTGGGCGAGTTATTTAGTGTCCGTTCAAGCACATTTCTTGTTCTGGGTTGAAATACAATTCCCAATTTAGCAATTTCATAATTTAGTGGTTTCTGCTATATCAGAGCTATTTGAAATCTATCCCTAAAAGGGTATATAATATTCAAGGTGCACATAGGGTCATTCAGAATAACTTCACACACCCGCTACTGTGCATTTCCAAATCTAATTCTGTCACTAAACCCATACCTGTCACCCAGCGCCTAAATACTAGGCCTCAAATTTATATCCCGCTAAATCTCTCGTTACCGCTGTCCTGTTGTGGCTGGGAAAGTTATTTAGTGTCGGTCAAAGCACATTTTTTGTTCTGGGTTGAAATACAATTCCCAATTTAGCAATTTCATAATTTAGTCGTTTCTGCTATATCAGAGCTATTTGAAATCTATCCCTAAAAGGGTAGATCATATTGAAGGTGCACATAGGGTCATTCAGAATAACTTCACACACACGCTTCTGTGCATTTCCAAGTCTAATTCTGTCACTAAATCCATACCGGTCACCCAGCGCCTAAATACTAGGCCTCAAATTTATATCCCGCTGAATTTGAATACAATACATTGGGCCAAATAATATATTTGTTGTTGTGGTGAACCATAACAATGAGAAAAACATCTAGTAAGGGACGCGGATGTGGACATGGTCGTGGTGGTGTTAGTGGACCCTCTGGTGCTGGGAGAGGACGTGGCCGTTCTGCCACATCCACACGTCCTAGTGTACCAACTACCTCAGGTCCCAGTAGCCGCCAGAATTTACAGCGATATATGGTGGGGCCCAATGCCGTTCTAAGGATGGTAAGGCCTGAGCAGGTACAGGCATTAGTCAATTGGGTGGCCGACAGTGGATCCAGCACGTTCACATTATCTCCCACCCAGTCTTCTGCAGAAAGCGCACAGATGGCGCCTGAAAACCAACCCCATCAGTCTGTCACATCACCCCCATGCATACCAGGGAAACTGTCTCAGCCTCAAGTTATGCAGCAGTCTCTTATGCTGTTTGAAGACTCCGCTGGCAGGGTTTCCCAAGGGCATCCACCTAGCCCTTCCCCAGCGGTGAAAGACATAGAATGCACTGACGCACAACCACTTATGTTTCCTGATGATGAGGACATGGGAATACCACCTTAGCATGTCTCTGATGATGACGAAACACAGGTGCCAACTGCTGCGTCTTTCTGCAGTGTGCAGACTGAACAGGAGGTCAGGGATCAAGACTGGGTGGAAGACGATGCAGGGGACGATGAGGTCCTAGACCCCACATGGAATGAAGGTCGTGCCACTGACTTTCACAGTTCGGAGGAAGAGGCAGTGGTGAGACCGAGCCAACAGCGTAGCAAAAGAGGGAGCAGTGGGCAAAAGCAGAACACCCGCCGCCAAGAGACTCCGCCTGCTACTGACCGCCGCCATCTGGGACCGAGCACCCCAAAGGCAGCTTCAAGGAGTTCCCTGGCATGGCACTTCTTCAAACAATGTGCTGACGACAAGACCCGAGTGGTTTGCACGCTGTGCCATCAGAGCCTGAAGCGAGGCATTAACGTTCTGAACCTGAGCACAACCTGCATGACCAGGCACCTGCATGCAAAGCATGAACTGCAGTGGAGTAAACACCTTAAAACCAAGGAAGTCACTCAGGCTCCCCCTGCTACCTCTTCTGCTGCTGCCGCCTCGGCCTATTCTGCTGCTGCCGCCTCGGCCTCTTCCTCCGCCTCTGGAGGAACGTTGGCACCTGCCGCCCAGCAAACAGGGGATGTACCACCAACACCACCACCACCACCTCCGTCACCAAGCGTCTCAACCATGTCACACGCCAGCGTTCAGCTCTCCATCTCACAAACATTTGATAGAAAGCGTAAATTCCCACCTAGCCACCCTCGATCCCTGGCCCTGAATGCCAGCATTTCTAAACTACTGGCCTATGAAATGCTGTCATTTAGGCTGGTGGACACAGACAGCTTCAAACAGCTCATGTCGCTTGCTGTCCCACAGTATGTTGTTCCCAGCCGGCACTACTTCTCCAAGAGAGCCGTGCCTTCCCTGCACAACCAAGTATCCGATAAAATCAAGTGTGCACTGCGCAACGCCATCTGTGGCAAGGTCCACCTAACCACAGATACGTGGACCAGTAAGCACGGCCAGGGACGCTATATCTCCCTAACTGCACACTGGGTAAATGTAGTGGCAGCTGGGCCCCAGGCGGAGAGCTGTTTGGCGCACGTCCTTCCGCCGCCAAGGATCGCAGGGCAACATTCTTTGCCTCCTGTTGCCACCTCCTCCTTCTCGGCTTCCTCCTCCTCTTCTTCCACCTGCTCATCCAGTCAGCCACACACCTTCACCACCAACTTCAGCACAGCCCGGGGTAAACGTCAGCAGGCCATTCTGAAACTCATATGTTTGGGGGACAGGCCCCACACCGCACAGGAGTTGTGGCGGGGTATAGAACAACAGACCGACGAGTGGTTGCTGCCGGTGAGCCTCAAGCCCGGCCTGGTGGTGTGTGATAATGGGCGAAATCTCGTTGCAGCTCTGGGACTAGCCAATTTGACGCACATCCCTTGCTTGGCGCATGTGCTGAATTTGGTGGTGCAGAAGTTCATTCACAACTACCCCGACATGTCAGAGCTGCTGCATAAAGTGCGGGCCGTCTGTTCGCGCTTCCGGCGTTCACATCCTGCTGCTGCTCGCCTGTCTGCGCTACAGCGTAACTTCGGCCTTCCCGCTCACCGCCTCATATGCGACGTGCCCACCAGGTGGAACTCCACCTTGCACATGCTGGACAGACTGTGCGAGCAGCAGCAGGCCATAGTGGAGTTTCAGCTGCAGCACGCACGGGTCAGTCGCACTACAGAACAGCACCACTTCACCACCAATGACTGGGCCTCCATGCGAGACCTGTGTGCCCTGTTGCGCTGTTTCGAGTACTCCACCAACATGGCCAGTGGCGATGACACCGTTATCAGCGTTACAATACCACTTCTATGTCTCCTTGAGAAAACACTTAGGGCGATGATGGAAGAGGAGGTGGCCCAGGAGGAGGAGGAGGAGGAAGAGGGGTCATTTTTAGCACTTTCAGGCCAGTCTCTTCGAAGTGACTCAGAGGGAGGTTTTTGGCAACAGCAGAGGCCAGGTACAAATGTGGCCAGCCAGGGCCCACTACTGGAGGACGAGGAGGACGAGGATGAGGAGGAGGTGGAGGAGGATGAGGATGAAGCATGGTCACAGCGGGGTGGCACCCAACGCAGCTCGGGTCCATCACTGGTGCGTGGCTGGGGGGAAAGGCAGGACGATGACGATACGCCTCCCACAGAGGACAGCTTGTCCTTATCCCCTGGGCAGCCTGGCACACATGAGCGACTACATGCTGCAGTGCCTGCGCAACGACAGCAGAGTTGCCCACATTTTAACCTGTGCGGACTACTGGGTTGCCACCCTGCTGGATCCACGCTACAAAGACAATGTGCCCACCTTACTTCCTGCACTGGAGCGTGATAGGAAGATGCGCGAGTACAAGCGCACGTTGGTAGACGCGCTACTGAGAGCATTCCCAAATGTCACAGGGGAACAAGTGGAAGCCCAAGGCCAAGGCAGAGGAGGAGCAAGAGGTCGCCAAGGCAGCTGTGTCACGGCCAGCTCCTCTGAGGGCAGGGTTAGCATGGCAGAGATGTGGAAAACTTTTGTCAACACGCCACAGCTAACTGCACCACCACCTGATACGCAACGTGTTAGCAGGAGGCAACATTTCACTAACATGGTGGAACAGTACGTGTGCACACCCCTCCACGTACTGACTGATGGTTCGGCCCCATTCAACTTCTGGGTCTCTAAATTGTCCACGTGGCCAGAGCTAGCCTTTTATGCCTTGGAGGTGCTGGCCTGCCCGGCAGCCAGCGTTTTGTCTGAACGTGTATTCAGCACGGCAGGGGGCGTCATTACAGACAAACGCAGCCGCCTGTCTACAGCCAATGTGGACAAGCTGACGTTCATAAAAATGAACCAGGCATGGATCCCACAGGACCTGTCCGTCCCTTGTCCAGATTAGACATTAACTACCTCCCCATAACCATATATTATTGGACTCCAGGGCACTTCCTCATTCAATCCTATTTTTATTTTCATTTTACCATTATATTGCGATGCTACCCAAAGTTGAATGAACCTCTCCTCTGCCTGTGTGCTAGGCCTAAATATATGCCAATGGACTGTTGCAGTGGTGGCTGACATGAAGCCTGATTCTCTGCTATGACATGCAGACTAATTCTCTGCTGACATGAAGCCAGATTGTCTGTTACGGGACCTCTCTCCTCTGCCTGGGTGCTGGGCCTAAATTTATGACAATGGACTGTTGCAGTGGTGGCTGACGTGAAGCCTCATTCTCTGCTATGACATGCAGACTGATTCTCTGCTGACATGAAGCCAGATTGTCTGTTACGGGACCTCTCTCCTCTGCCTGTGTGCTAGGCCTAAATATATGCCAATGGACTGTTGCAGTGGTGGCTGACGTGAAGCCTGATTCTCTGCTATGACATGCAGACTGATTCTCTGCTGACATGAAGCCAGATTGTCTGTTACGGGACCTTTCTCCTCTGCCTGGGTTCTGGGCCTAAATTTATGAAAATTGACTCTTACAGTGGTGGGTGACGTGAAGCCTGATTCTCTGCTATGATATGAAGACTGATTCTCTGCTGACATGAAGCCAGATTCTCTGTTACGGGACCTCTCTCCTCTGCCTGGGTGCTGGGCCTAAATTTATGACAATGGACTGTTGCAGTGGTGGCTGACGTGAAGCCTGATTCTCTGCTATGACATGCAGACTGATTCTCTGCTGACATGAAGCCAGATCCTCTGTTACGGGACCTCTCTCCTCTGCCTGTGTGTGTGCTGGGCCTAAATATATGCCAATGGACTGTTGCAGTGGTGGCTGACGTGAAGCCTCATTCTCTGCTATGACATGCAGACTGATTCTCTGCTGACATGAAGCCAGATTGTCTGTTACGGGACCTCTCTCCTCTGCCTGTGTGCTAGGCCTAAATATATGCCAATGGACTGTTGCAGTGGTGGCTGACGTGAAGCCTGATTCTCTGCTATGACATGCAGACTGATTCTCTGCTGACATGAAGCCAGATTGTCTGTTACGGGACCTTTCTCCTCTGCCTGGGTTCTGGGCCTAAATTTATGAAAATTGACTCTTACAGTGGTGGGTGACGTGAAGCCTGATTCTCTGCTATGATATGAAGACTGATTCTCTGCTGACATGAAGCCAGATTCTCTGTTACGGGACCTCTCTCCTCTGCCTGGGTGCTGGGCCTAAATTTATGACAATGGACTGTTGCAGTGGTGGGTGACGTGAAGCCTGATTCTCTGCTATGACATGCAGACTGATTCTCTGCTGACATGAAGCCAGATCCTCTGTTACGGGACCTCTCTCCTCTGCCTGTGTGTGTGCTGGGCCTAAATATATGCCAATGGACTGTTGCAGTGGTGGCTGACGTGAAGCCTCATTCTCTGCTATGACATGCAGACTAATTCTCTGCTGACATGAAGACAGATTCTCTGTTACGGGACCTCCCTCCTCTGCCTGGGTGCTGGGCCTAAATATATGCCAATGGACTGTTGCAGTGGTGGGTGACGTGAAGCCTCATTCTCTGCTATGACATGCAGACTAATTCTCTGCTGACATGAAGCCAGATTGTCTGTTACGGGACCTCTCTCCTCTGCCTGTGTGTGTGCTGGGCCTAAATATATGCCAATGGACTGTTGCAGTGGTGGCTGACGTGAAGCCTCATTCTCTGCTATGACATGCAGACTAATTCTCTGCTGACATGAAGACAGATTCTCTGTTACGGGACCTCTCTCCTCTGCCTGTGTGTGTGCTGGGCCTAAATATATGCCAATGGACTGTTGCAGTGGTGGCTGACGTGAAGCCTCATTCTCTGCTATGACATGCAGACTAATTCTCTGCTGACATGAAGACAGATTCTCTGTTACGGGACCTCCCTCCTCTGCCTGGGTGCTGGGCCTAAATATATGCCAATGGACTGTTGCAGTGGTGGGTGACGTGAAGCCTGATTCTCTGCTATGACATGCAGACTAATTCTCTGCTGACATGAAGACAGATTCTCTGTTACGGGACCTCTCTCCTCTGCCTGTGTGTGTGCTGGGCCTAATTATATGCCAATGGACTGTTGCAGTGGTGGCTGACGTGAAGCCTCATTCTCTGCTATGACATGCAGACTAATTCTCTGCTGACATGAAGACAGATTCTCTGTTACGGGACCTCCCTCCTCTGCCTGGGTGCTGGGCCTAAATATATGCCAATGGACTGTTGCAGTGGTGGCTGACGTGAAGCCTCATTCTCTGCTATGACATGCAGACTGATTCTCTGCTGACATGAAGCCAGATCGTCTGTTACGGGACCTCTCTGCTCTGCCTGTGTGCTAGGCCTAAATATATGCCAATGGACTGTTGCAGTGGTGGGTGACGTGAAGCCTCATTCTCTGCTATGACATGCAGACTGATTCTCTGCTGTCATGAAGCCAGATTGTCTGTTACGGGACCTCTCTGCTCTGCCTGTGTGCTAGGCCTAAATATATGCCAATGGACTGTTGCAGTGGTGGGTGACGTGAAGCCTCATTCTCTGCTATGACATGCAGACTGATTCTCTGCTGTCATGAAGCCAGATTGTCTGTTACGGGACCTCTCTGCTCTGCCTGTGTGCTAGGCCTAAATATATGCCAATGGACTGTTGCAGTGGTGGGTGACGTGAAGCCTCATTCTCTGCTATGACATGCAGACTGATTCTCTGCTGACATGAAGCCAGATTGTCTGTTACGGGACCTCTCTCCTCTGCCTGTGTGCTAGGCCTAAATATATGCCAATGGACTGTTGCAGTGGTGGCTGACGTGAAGCCTCATTCTCTGCTATGACATGCAGACTAATTCTCTGCTGACATGAAGCCAGATTGTCTGTTACGGGACCTCTCTCCTCTGCCTGGGTGCTGGGCCTAAATTTATGACAATGGACTGTTGCAGTGGTGGCTGACGTGAAGCCTGATTCTCTGCTATGACATGCAGACTGATTCTCTGCTGACATGAAGCCAGATCCTCTGTTACGGGACCTCTCTCCTCTGCCTGTGTGTGTGCTGGGCCTAAATATATGCCAATGGATTGTTGCAGTGGTGGCTGACGTGAAGCCTCATTCTCTGCTATGACATGCAGACTAATTCTCTGCTGACATGAAGCCAGATTGTCTGTTACGGGACCTCTCTCCTCTGCCTGTGTGTGTGCTGGGCCTAAATATATGCCAATGGACTGTTGCAGTGGTGGCTGACGTGAAGCCTCATTCTCTGCTATGACATGCAGACTAATTCTCTGCTGACATGAAGACAGATTCTCTGTTACGGGACCTCTCTCCTCTGCCTGGGTGCCGGGGCCTAAATATCTGAGAATGGACTGTTCCAGTGGTGGGTGACGGGAAGCCAGATTCTCTGCTATGGAACCTCTCTCCAATTGATTTTGGTTAATTTTTATTTATTTGATTTTTATTTTAATTCATTTCCCTATCCACATTTGTTTGCAGGGGATTTACCTACATGTTGCTGCCTTTTGCAGCCCTCTAGCTCTTTCCTGGGCTGTTTTACAGCCTTTTTAGTGCCGAAAAGTTCGGGTCCCCATTGACTTCAATGGGGTTCGGGTTCGGGACGAAGTTCGGATCGGGTTCGGATCCCGAACCCGAACATTTCCGGGATGTTCGGCCGAACTTCTCGAACCCGAACATCCAGGTGTTCGCTCAACTCTATTGGACATATATTGACAAAATGTCCCCTTTGACCGCAGAAAAAATATACTCCCTGCTTGCGACTCCTACTTTTACAAGCAGATCCCGGAGTCGCTGCCCCTAATTGCATGGGTTCATCCTCAGGTATAAGCTCAGGAGTCTCTTCACCCAAAGAGTCAAAGGAATATGGTACATTATGTAATAGAACGTCCTGAGAGAGTGGGCCCTTAGATCTCTCTCTCAGGCGTCTATCAATACGTACAGCCAAAGATATAGCTGCTTCCAAAGACTCAGGATTCTCATGAAAGGCCAAAGCGTCCTTCAGCCTCTAAGATAATCCTTGACAAAACTGTCTACGCAGATGGATCGTTCCACTCAGTATCCATAGCCTACCTCCTAAATTCGGAACAATAGATCTCCACTGAATGCTCTCCTTGATGCAGGCCGCGTAATTTAGTCTCGGTCAAAGATGAGACCTAAAGTTCTGAAAAATGCATCTACTGATCGAAGAGACTGTGATCCGGATGGCAGAGAAAAAGCCCAAAACTGGGTGTCCCCTTTAAGCAACGAAATAATCACACCCACTCTCTGTCTCTCGTCCCCAGATGAGTGTGAACGCAACTTAAAGTACCATTTGCACGCTTCCATGAACCAAATAAAATTATCACTACCCCCAGAGAATCTATCTGGAAGAGCAACTTTAAGTTCAGGACAAGTCAGGTAACCACTACTAGGAACAGCCAACAGTGGTCTCTGCATCTGTGAGACGGTCGTGGGGAGGTCATCCACCTCCAAAGACAGCCCTTGTAGCTGTCCGGTCAGTGCAGCGGTAACATCCATGGTGGGAAAACTCCACGCTAAAAAAAGGAGGGAAGGGGAACAGTAACTTGGCCTGGAAACTAAGGAAGAAACAGGTCACCTCCTAAACAACACTAATCCGGGCCGTAACTACCTATCAATATGAATAGACCTTGAAGGTAGGAATATTCATATGCTGGATACCTAGGCCCTTATATCCCTATAAGGCCCTGAAATGAGGTTAAGTCCAGAAACCATCCATTACTCCCCAGATGGATGAATGGAAGTCTCTGTCTCAGGCTTAGATACAGACAACATGGAATATAACAAACACAATACAATATGAACAGACAAGACTTATCTGAAAGCAGAAAACTGGCAACTCCTGAAACACCACAAAGTGCAACTGACCAACTAGTTAGAAGGCAGGAAGAAAATCTATAAACCGCACTTCTAAAAGTGAGATGCTGCTACTTATGGGAAAGGTAGTTTACCAACAAGCAACACCTGAAGAAAGGGGTGTGGCATTCACCAAAACACAAACACAATAAGATCCAGTAAACTTGTCAATTTAACCCACAAGTTGCCAGTCTCTTCGATCTCCTGGTACCTGCCACGGGAATGAGTTTAGGGCTCATGCACACAAACGTATTTTCTTTCTGCATCCATTCTGTTTTTTTTGCGGACCGTATGCGGAATCATTAACTTCAATGGGGCTGTAGAAAATACAGAAGTATTCTGTATTCCGTTTGTCCGCATGGCCGTTCCTCAAAAAAGTAGCACATGTCCTATTATTGTCTGCCAATCACGGTCTGAGGCCCCATTCAAGTTAATTGGTCCGCAAAAAAATATGGAACACATTTGTATGTCGTCTGTATTTCATCCGTATTTTGTGGATCCATACTGTAGAAATGCTATGCCCAGCCCATATTGCTCATGTGTTTCTGTGTTTCATGTGTTACTGTTTCTGTATACGATCCACAAATTGGATCAACTGATCAAATACAGAAACAATACGCATATGTTTTGTGAAATAACGGAACGGAAGAGGACTTAAGTCAGAGAAAAAAATATCAGATACAGAACAACGGATCCGTGAAAAACGGCCTGCAAAACAACAACGGTCGTGTGCATGAGCCCTTAAGTGGAACATCTTTACAGGTCCATGCAACAAAATCTAGATCTCCACTACATTCTACTCTGACCCCTCACCAGTTTTGAACGGTGAGTAAACCCCCAAAACGTTTCAAAATTTTGCACAACAGTGGTATGTGCCAAATTTGGCAACTTTTTGGCCACACCCGGTAATACATTTAATGCACCTTCTGAGGGTGTCATCTAGAGTTGGGCAAGCCTTTCAAGATTCAGTGTATTTCAGGTTCACCATTTTTTTTTTATTCGGTTTAGATGCAAATTGATTCTACCCAAACCAGAGAGAGAGAAAAAGAGACTACTATGCTACATTTTGATTCTCAACAATACATATGCATTGTCTGGGGTGTACTCTTTCTAATTATGGAGAGATCCTGGTATGTGAAGTATGTGTGCACAGTATTGTAGGCCATTCAATGCCCTTCAGGGTTTCTGGGAAAGCCTGCAAATTATCATTCCTAAGCCTAACTGATTCCAGCGATGTTAGACATGATAATTTGCATATATTTTTCCAAGAAATCAAGAGGAGCATTGTCTATCAGAACCAGAGAGAGAGAACCCCAAAGTAATATTCAACAGAAAGCGAGACAAGAGAAATAGAATATCCCACCAAGCTTACACTTCTCTCTATAAAACATGCAAGCTAGTTCTCTTTCTAGAAGGACAAAGGAACCAGAATATCTCAAGGGAAATTTGCCTTGCTTGGTTAACTGGTCTTGTGGGGATCCTCTCTGGGGTGGTCTTTATCAATACGGAGACCAAAAAAATATGCATGCGCAATGTATGCCAGGCAACACTACTCTTGGTTTCTAGGAAAAGTATAAATTCAAATTTGCATATCCTTATTCTCCTGGCATTAGATAGGAGATCCTCTCTTTTTGTTCTTGTCAGACTAGCCAATTTGCATACCTTTAGGTTTCTAAGAAAGATATTTAAATTAGCTTTTCTTCCAAAACAAAAAAGAATGCAATTTTTTTTCTCATGCCAGTATAATTAAGATATGCAAATTTGCATATACTCTAGCATATCATTCAAGTTAACACTGTCTGAATTTTAAACAGCCTTAGTGAATCTGCCCCAATTTGCTGACTTATGATATCATTTTTAAAAGAGCCTAATAAAGCTGCATGTGTGTGATCTGAGGAAAAAAAAAAATCTTTATTCATAAAGATAATATTTTTCTGTATTGTCAAAAGCCCTGAGGAACAATTTTACACCTGATCTAAACAGGTGCTCTCCCTGCAATAGGCTTTATAAATGTTAAAATCTAGATGCAACTGACTGCCATAAAGACAATGGTCTTAAAATAGGAAATGCCAGAAATACAGCTGTGATGATTAGTGCACTTTATACAGAAAGACATAGAATATGGAAATGCTGACAAACAACACAGCTGGCCTATGAGAGGTGATACAAACAGTTGTAACGCTGCATTTTTAGCTCTGCATTTCAATTACTCCATGCCAGTTGTCAAGAATTAGACTGAATAATAATGAGGCTGAATGATATTGGTGTTGGTGGCAATCATGTAGTACCAAATAATAAAAAATAATAAAATAATACGTAGCTGCATTTTTTCTGCCTATTAGCTATCACACTGAAAACATATTTAAAAGGTTTAGAAAGAGCAGTTTCAATTAATTGGTGACTTTTTTTTTGTTTCCATAAATTCATTGTACCTGAAGAAAATTCAAAACACAGTTCAGAAAATGTTCCTTATTTCAATAGGAAGGGTGGTCTTCATTCAGACAACACCTTATCACATATGCTATCAGGTCATATTCAGCTCATGAAATATGGTTACATGGATCACTATTGCCCAATAGAAAGAATTTCCAGAAAATGTAAAAAAAAAGGTAATTTAAAGGCTATGTGGCCGGAGGTATATTAGACAGTCAGTTGATATCAATTTTACAGCAGGCCAGTTGACTACAGGCCCCAAAAATTGTTAATTAACTGTACAGAAAAGAGCAATAAAAAATGTGGCTGGAGGTACATTAGGCGTTCACCGTATAACAATTTTACTGTTGGCCAGTTAGATTACAGGTCCCAAAAATTATGCATTCACCATACATAAAAGATGAAGTTGATATGTTGCTGGAGGTATTATATGGTCAATGGATATCAATTTTAATGCAAGCCAGTGGACTACAGGCCCCAAAAATGATTCATTCACGTAAAGAAAATAACAATTGATAATGTGGCTGGGGGTACTTTAGGCGTTTGTCATATAACAATTTTACTGTTAGCCAGTTAGATTACAGGCCCCAAAAATGATGCATTCACCGTACAGAAAACATCAAGTGATTATGTTGCTGGAGGTATATTAGACGGTCAATGGATATCAATTTTAATGCAGGCCAGTGGACTACAGGACCCAAAAAATTATTAATTCACCGTACAGAAAAGAACAATTGATAATGTGGCTTGAGGTACTTTAGGTGTTCAACATATAATAATTTTACTGTTGGCCAGTTAGATTACAGGCCCCAAAAATTATGCATTCACTGTACATAAAAGATCAAGTGATTATGTGGCCAGAGGTATAACAGGATGGATATCAATTTTACTGCAGGCTAGTGAACTACAGGCCCAAAAAATTATCCATTCACCGTACAGAAAAGTATAATTGATAATTTGGCTGGAGGTAATATTAGGCGGTCACCGTATAATAATTTTACTGTTTGCCAGTTAGATTACAGGCCCCAAAAATTATGCATTCACCGTACATAAAAGATCAAGTGATTATGTGGCTGGAGGTATATTAGACGGTCATTGAATATCAATTTTACTGCAGGCCAGTGCAAATATTAAATTGGATTAAAAACATGGCTAACAAAATCCCCCCTCTTGAAAAAAAACCGAATGATAATAGTTGAAATTCGATAACACGTGGTCGTCACAGGTGTTGAATTCCTCCGAGGTCCCAAACATTAGGCATTCACCGGACAGAAAAGGCCTTTTAAGCCGCTGTATTTACATACGACAGGGAAAATTATTTGTTCTGTGTGGTGGCGGATATGTGTGGGCTGGCATGAGGAAATTCAATTAAACGTGGTCATCACAGGTGTTGAATTACTCCGAGATCCATGCCTCATTTATTTTTAGAAATGTGAGGTAGTCCACACTGTCGTGAGCTAGGCGAGTGCGCTTATCAGTCACAACCCCCCTGCTACGCTGAAAGTCCTTTCGGACAGGACACTCGACGAGAGTCAAGCCTGCACACCCAGTAGTCCTGGGGTTCCACGCTTCTCAGAGCATCCAAATCGGCCGTTAACCCAATGTAGTAGGACACCTGTAGGTCTAAGCCTTCCCTGAGGCTTGATCTGCAGGATGGCTGTCGATGGGTTGGCTAAAAGAATGATCTCATATCCAAAGTGACCAATACATCCTCAAACCGCCCTCTTCTTCCAGAAGCGGTAGGATTGGTACTCGCAACTGTTTCTCTGTGGGTGGAAATTCCTCTGCCAGTGCCCGCAACAGCAGAATGCAGCATCTTTCGAGCAAGGCCTGGAAATGCTGCATTCTGGCAGCCCTCTGCGATGCTGGTAACATGTCCGCCATTTTGTGTTTTTATCGGGGGTCTAAGTAAGTTGCCACCCAGTACTGGTCCTTGCCCTTTATGCTTTTTATACAGGGGTCCCTCTTCAAACACTGGAGCATGAAGGCCCCCATTTGCATTAAATTGGAAGCAGTGGAGCAGCCTAGCTCCTGCTCATCGGCCAGGAGAATGTCGTCCTCGGTCTCCTCCCCCATCCACAGACAATACTAGGGATCCCAGAAAAGTTTAAAGCCTGCTCTTCTTGCTCCTCCTCCTCCCCCCAGGCACCATCCTCCTCTGACTCCTCTTCAGACTCCTGCGGATTTGATTTAGATGGAGTAGCTCCCCCCCTGGGAATTCATTCAGCATTGCTACTTCCTCATATTCCAGCTCCTGCTCCTCGACGGTTTGATCAATGACATGGCGCAATGCACGCTACAGAAAGAAGGCGTAAGGTACAATGTCACTGATGGCACCCTGGCTGTGACTGACCAGTTTGGTGATCTCATCAAATGGCCGCAGAAGTCTGTAGGAGTCACGTATGAGCAGCCACTGGCGCGGCAAAAAAAAAAAAAGGTCCCCAGAACCTGTCCTGCGGCAAAGTTCGTACAGGTAGTCATTAACGGTGCGTTTCTGCTAGAGCAGCCTATCAAGCATATACAAGGTGGAGTTCCAGCTCATCAGGCAGTCACAAATCAGACATCTGATGGGAAAGTGGTGTCACCGCTGAACATCAGCAAGGCGAGCCATGGCCATGTAAGATCTTTATTAAAATGAGAGATTTTCCTGGCCTGCAGCAAGACGTCCTGGACCCGGGGGTATTTGGCAACAAATTGATGCACGACTAAGTCCAGGACATGTGCCATGCATGGCACGTGTATCATTTTGCCCAGTTTCAGCGCGTTTAGCAGATTGGCACAGTTATCGCACACCACTTTACCAACTGTCAAATTGAGCGGGGTTAGCCGCTGGCCGCAGAGCTGAAAGGAGTGCAGGACTGGTGCGGCTCTTGGCTTCCAGGCACAACAGCCGCAGCACAGCATGGCAAGGTCTCACCTGGCACGTTGAATAGGTTCTGGGGAGCTTTGTGTTACGTGCTGGACCTTCGCAAGCACCTTCAGCTAGCACATCCACTCCTGTGTCCCAGTGTAGCGTACAGATGTCTATACCCCAGGCCTTTGAACGAAAGCGCAAATACCCAGCCACCCACCCACAGGCCATAGCACTAAATGCGCACCTTTCCAAATTGCTGGCCCTGGAAATGTTGCCATTTAGGCTTGCGAACACTGAGGCTTTTCGCAGCCTGATGGCGGTGGCCATACCGTACTTTGTCCCCAGCTGCTAATATTTTTCACGGTGTGCAGTCCCAGCCTTACACCAGCATGTGTCCCGTAACATCACCTGTGCCATGACCAACGCAGTTAGGCCTGGTTCACACGATGTTTTTTTTTTGCGAGTGAACGGTCCGGTTTTTGTGTTCCGTATACGGTCCGTATACGGAACCATTCATTTCAATGGTTCCACATTAAAAACTGAATGTGTTCCGTAAGCATTCCATTTCCGTATTTCAGTTTTTCTGTTCCGTTGAGAGATAGAACATGCCCTATTATTTCCCGCAAATCATGTTCCGTGGCTCCATTCAAGTCAAGGGGTCCGCAAAAAAAACTGAACACATACGGAAATGCATCCGTATGTCTTCCGTATCCGTTCCGTTTTTGCAGAACCATCTATTGAAAATGTTATGCCCAGCCCATATCCATTTTTTCTATGCAATTACTGTATACTGTATATGCCATACGGAAAAACGGAACGGAAAAACAGAACAGAAACGGAAACACAACGGAACTCAAAAACGGAACAACTGATCCGTGAAAAACTATAAAAGCCATACGTTCGTGTGAACTAGGCCTTATTGGGAAGGTCCACTTAACGGCTGACACATGGACAAGTGCTTGTGGCCAGGGACGCTACATTTCACTGACGGCACACTGGGTGAACGTTGTGGAGGCTGGGAGCAAGTCGTACCCTGGGATGGAACAGGTGCAACCGATGCCAAGGATTGCAGGCCCTACTTCCATCAGGATTTACACCACCACCTACATTAGTGGATGCAACCCCTCTTCTCCTTCTCCACCTCCTCCTCCACTTCCACCTCTGAATTGTCATCTTTCAGCATTAGTCAGCCATCAGTCAGTAGCTGGAAGCAGTGTAGCACTGCAGTGGGGAAGCGGCAACAGGCCGTGCTGAAACTTATTTGCTTAGGTGACAAAGAGAACACCACCGCAGACCTGTGGCAGGGTATATGGGACCAGACTTAGCTGTGGGTGTCAGATATTGGCCGTAACTTAATGGCGGCTTTGGATTTCGGCAAGCTCACACACATACCATGCCTAGACTATGTGTTAAACTTAGTGGTTCAGAAGTTTCTCAAAACCTACCCCAATTTGCCTGAGCTACTGGTGAAGGTGCGTTGCGTGTGTGCCCATTTGCGTGTGTGCCCATTTCATCGACAGCTTTCGCCAGTCTGTCAACGCTGCAGCAGCGCTTACAATTGCCAGCTCGCCAACTGTTGTGCGACGTGAGCATGCGCTGGAACTTGGCGTTCATGTTGGCCAGGCATTGTGAGCAGCAGAGGGCAGTAGTGGAATACCAGCTGCAACATGGTTGTCACCTTTCCAGTCAGCTTCCGCTCTTCATAAGCGACGAGTGGGCATTGATGTCTACACTTCTGTGTCTACTCAAATGCTCGCTGCTCACAATTTAGGTAGACACTTTGCATGTGAAAGAGGTGGAAATGGGGGAAGACAATACAGTGGGTGATAGCCAGACCACCCTCTGTTCATCTTCTCAGTGCAAATTGGATGATGATGAGGAGGAGGAGGAGGAAGAGGAGCAGGAGACGGTTGCCTCCGGTACAGAGGGTAGTACCCATGGAAGTTTTCTTCCATCTGTTCAGCACGTAGGGTTAGAAGAGGAGAAGGAGTTTGAGAGTCTTCCCCCTGATGAGGACAGCGAAGCCTTGTCTATTGGGACTCTGGCACACATGGCTGACTTTATGTTAGGCTGCATTTCCCTTGACCCTCTCGTTGTACGAATTTTGGCCAACACCAATTACTGGTTGTTCACCCTTCTCGACCCACTCTCCTTTTGGAAAAATTGCTCCAAAAATTTTCAGCTGGCAACTCTGGCTGCAGAGTATGTAGTACCTTGGCCAACCAAGGAGGGGAGATGAGGGGAACACACAGTAGTTCCAACAGAGGCAGGGAAACACTCTCTACGGCCTGGGACAGTTTTATGACACACCGCCAGCAAACTCAACCTGATGTGCGGCACCATTTCACCCGTCCCAACGTACTAGCCCTTGCGGCCCTGGTTCTGTTTGGAGTCAGTTGTACTGGAAAAATTTGCATTTGGGGGGGAGAGGGGGCCAGTTACTGGTACTACCAGTAACTGGCCCCCTCCCCCCCAAATGCACATTTCTCCAATCCAACTGTCCAAACAGAACCAGGGCAGGTTAGTAGTATACTGACACTGGGACGGGTGAGATGGTGCCTGGGATGGATCCCAATCCAGTTTAATCAACCAACCTACCAGTCTGGTAGGTTGGTTGATTAAACTGGATCAGGATCCATCCCAGTCTGGTAGGTTGGTTGATTAAACTGGATCGGGATCCATCCCAGGCACCATCTCACCCGTCCTAGTGCCAGTGTACTAGCCCGCCCTTGTTCTGTTTGGAGTCAGTTGGAATGGAGAAATGTGCATTGGGGGGGAGGGGGCCCTATTTCACCTAGAACCGGCCCTGGCAGCAGGCCCTTGCCTCTAATGTTATAGAAGGTCAGATCAGCAGCAGCCACTCGTCCCTAATGTTTTAGAGGGTCAGCTCAGCAGAAGGCCCTCGCCCCTAATATTTTAGAAGGTCAGATAAGCAGCAGGTACTCGCCCCTAATCACTTAGTGCATAGGCTTTATGAGTGTAGGAGTCCCACTACCTTAACAATTGTACCACAATGTGAATGAGGCCCTCCTTTATGTGATATACAGGTTGTATCGGAGTGCCTCTTCCTTGTAATTTTTGTAAATATGCAGGAAAGAATGTTTCCTAACAATTTTTCCTCAAAAAATTGTTATCTTTGGTTTTGTGCGTATTATTGTCAGTCTGTAAAAGTGGCGTAATACTTACATACATTGTTCTCAGCATCGACCTGGGAGTCCAAGATGCACCGAGACATCCTCTCCATGCTGTTCCCGAACCATTTCAGTGGTGTTTCCATCAATTTCTGACCTTTTCCTGTGAACCAGTAGGGGGTACCTGGTTTAATGCTCGGGTTCTCCCATTGACTTCCATTGTGCTCGGATGCTCTGTAGAGCAGCCGAGCATCCCGAGGTGTTCTACTCGAGCACCCGAGCACTTAGGTGGTCAACCAGCACTAGTACTTAGATAATACATTTTAATGCTGTACGGAGACAGCATTAAAATCGAAGTGTTTGGCCAAATCAACTATGGATCGATGATTTGAAGCTCGATTCTCTCAAAGCTATACAGGACCGTGAAGAAGCTCTTGTCCTCATTATACAAAAGTGATGGGCAGCTTCCAGCTTCTATACCTGTTAGTTTTTTTTCTTAAATCTTCATTTTCTTCTATCCTTGTGTTACAACATTTTTTAAGGGAACCTGTCACCATAAAAATCTAGTGCAATCTGCAGGCAGCATGCTATAGAGCAGGATAAACTAAGCAGCCTTCCCTATGTGCTTTGACATGCAGAGTTGGCTGTCAATCACTTAGGATTGCCCACCTAGAATGAGCAGAGGTTTAACTGAATAAAATACAAGTTTTACTGAATCTTTTCCTATAAATATATTATACTATATATCAATCTGCTCAGCTCCTATAACATGCTGCCTGCAGATTGCACTGCATTCTCATGCTGACAGCATCCTTTCAAGAAGACACTTAATCTGTTTGAGTTGAAGTGTCAATGAATTATTTACACACAAACAAAATGTACCAAATCTTCAGGCTACTTCTCTTGGACTATAACATTCTCAATATTTCAATCTCACCAGCACCCGCATAGGGTAGCTAGTGGACAAGACAAATGTCCTTTATCAGTCACACACCTCCTTCTTTCATTTTGAAAACTCTCCCAAATCAGTATGCAAAGCAATTGTCTAAAAAGAAATGGTTCTTTACTGGATATTTGTAACCATATGTTTGCATGCTGTGCTGTTAAATAGGATGTTCCTCTCTGACAGTATTGTACGGTATTACTAGGATGTGGCATAACATGATCCATGGGGGCTTGTCCTCTGGGACCCCTGTTACTCTTGAGAAAGGAAGGGAGGCAACCTTTTTTTGGTGTGGCACCCCTTTAGGGTACGATCACACAATCAGGTTTCTTGATGCAGTTTTGGAAGCTGATATCAGGAGTTGATCAAAAAAGAAGAGAAAGTATAAAGGGCAGATACTACTTCTCCTTCCATCAACCACTCCCGGTTTTGGCTTCCAAAACTGCATCAGGAAACCTGACCATGTGGCTGTACCCTTATGATCTTTTGAGTTCAAGGGGGCAGTTATTTTTCAGTGATATAGTTAAATGTAGTAATAGTCTACCAAATAATGTGTTTATTAATTCATATTATTTAGTTTTGTGTTGCATTTTGTTTAAATACCATAACTGGAGATGAGCGAATTTCTTGAAAATTTGATTCATGATGAATTACTTCATCACAAAGCGCATTTTTTTGTGAGTAGCGGGTACAATGACAGGGAGCTGAATAGCGCAGTCCCCGTTGTTGTACTCTTCAGATGCCGCGTTCATACATGATCGTGGCATCTGAGTGTAAATTTAAGAATAAAAAAAACATTAATTCAAACTTACTGTCTCCAATTGCTCGCGATGGGCCAGCCGCCATCTTGCTTGAAGCTCTTGTGCAGCGCGAGATTACGTTATCATGCCACCTGGCGTGGTGACGTTTAACGTCATCACGCCGAACCGGCGTGATGTGGAGTCTTGCGCTGCACGAGAGCTTCTAGCAAGATGGGAATTCGGCCGAGTTCTTCAAGCAAGATGGAAGTTGGTGACCCGTTGCGAGCAAATGGAGGTGGTAAGTTTGAATTTTTTTGTTTTTTATGCTATTTCAGGTTAAATCTAAATTCAGATCGAATTTCACTTTGTGGGATTTGATTCGCTCATCTCTAACCATAACTTATTCAGAACAAACTAGTAAATTGAGGGCATCTGTAGGGGGGCTGCACTGTATTTTTCATTGGTAAGAAGGACTATAAAATACCAAATATTCTCTAGTGTAAAAATCATATGCTAGGATACTGTGAGCTGCCAGATCAGGAATCAGCAATCTCCAGCGACCCAGCTGTTCAGAGACTACAACTCCCAGAATGCTTCATTCACTTCTGTTGGAGTTAGAAGAACAGCCAAACATGTTTGCATGCTGGGAGTTGTAGTTTCACAGCAGCTAGAGTGCAGAAGGTTGCTGATCCCTGTGCTAGATTGAAACAAAGCCCTGATTAAAGGGAACCTGTCACCTAGATTTTGGGTATAGAGCTGAGGACTGGGCTGCTAGATGTCCACTAGCACATCCGTAATATCCATTTCCCATAGCTCTCTGTGCTTTTATTGTGTCAAAAAAACGATTTTATATATATATATGTCACGGCTGAGGATGGGGGAAATCCTCAGCCGTGCGGTGATGGAGGATGTCCAGTCACTACTCGGCCAGGACTACAGAATTAGGGAGCAGGTCACCTCCTATTGCGTCCCTAACGCTGACCCTGTCTCCTGTCTGTATGAGCCGACCTTGGTGGTAGGAGGGCTCATACGCTGAAACCTTATAGTCCCTACAAGCCCTCAAGTCGGCCCTGAACTAGAGAACAGAGTAAGACAACCCACTCCTCCTAGGCACGGAGGAGCAGGAGTCTCAATGTCCAAGCAGCATGAAGATGGGGAACATAAACAGGACTATGGATAAGACAGGTGAACCAAACAGTTCCACACAAACCTGTCTCAGCCTTGCTGACTGGAACCCGTGCTGAGAAAATGCTGTCCACACAACATAAGAGAAACAGCACACACATACGAACACTCAGGAACCAGGACATCCATAGCCGCACTAAAAAGCAAAGACATAGGACATCAACAACACATCACGGTAATAGAACTTATGACCGGAAGGGTGGCCCTTAGAAGAAGATGGAAATTACAGGCGACTGATACAGCAAAGCATGACTGAAGCAACCAAAGTGAGAGGCTTTATAGGCCTAAGAGGCCACACCCAACGGTCAGACACACCCAGTGACTCACACACACTGGGAAGGGAGTTAACCCTTCCAGCACCCGGGAAGGGAAACACCAACATAAAGAGAAAGTGTCCAACACTAGAACACACTGTGGCTGTTGCCGCTGGCAACGACATGGGTGGCAACCATGTCCTGGGAGTCAGCCCAAAGGCCGGGACACTGCCACCACATGTACACATCACCAAACGTTGCCACGGGCAACCACAGTGCAGGAAAGGTGTCAGTGCACACCACACAATATACACAGTGCACACAGACAAACAACAGTGCATACATACACACACAAACTCCAAGGGAACCGCACACATACCTGTTGTCCGCGGCAACCGCACTTGAGGCAAACAACATCATGCCTCAAGCTGCGGTTGAAACAACAACCCAAACCGCGGGCAACTGTATACGGCTCCCAAGGAGTCGCGGATATAACCGTGGCCGTGACAATATATGAGGCAAGTAAGAAGCTGTTACTAATGTTTCCGGAGCCCAGCCACGCCCACTGTGAAGGAGCCAAGCACCGCCCCGCATACCCTGAATCTCCTCCTTTCTCCCCGATGTCACAAAGCTTGAGTGCTGTAATCTTGTGATTGCTAGCGCTTGCGCAGTGTCGGCATAGTGTTCCTTCCCTGTTCTGGCATCAGCCTCAGGGAACGAACTGTGCATGCGCTAGTTTGCGCATCGCGAGATTACGGCGCTCTAGCTTTGTGACGTCGGGGAACAAGGAGGAAATTCAGAGGATGTAGGCGGTGCTGGGCTCCTTCTCAGTGGGCGTGGCTGGGCTCAGAGTCAGAGAACGCTGGATTCATCTCTGAAGCATGGAGGAGACAGGACTCATCTAAGGTTCATTTACATATCTGCATATATGCGGATGTGCTAGCGGTGATCTAGCAGCCCATGTCCTCAGCTCTATACCCAATATGCAGGTGACAGGTTCCCTTTAAATCTAATAAACGTTCACCACAGGACAGGCAGATTAGACACATTATTGTCCCGCTTGGATGGAAAAAGAAATCATAGTAATAAATGCATTGACTACATTTTAAAAATGACATTTAATTGCTGCATTAAATCAGGAACAAAACTGGCTTCATACAGTAATTGTATATGTAATGTGTATATTGAATACAATAGGTATGTAGTCCTTGGCAATACTAGGTAAAATTATTATTATTATTTTTCTTTTCTTTTAACTTCTATTACCATTAGCCCCTTAACCCTTTCAGGACCCTGCCATATTTCACCTTAAGGACCAGGATGTTTTTTTGGAAATTTGACATGTGTCACTTTATGTGGTAATAACTTTGGAACGCTTTTACTTATCCAAGCCATTTTGAGATAGTTGTGACATATTGTGCTTCATGATAGTACATTTTAGTCAATATTTTTCATTTTTCATTTTTTTTTTATCCCCAAATTACCCAAAAATTTAAAAAATTTGCAACTTTCCAAATTTCAATCTTTCTGCTTTTAAAACAGATAGTAATACCTCGTATAATAGGTATTACTTTACATTTCCCATATGTCTACTTTATGTTTGGTTTTGTAAATGCCATTTTATTTTTTTGGGGACATTAGAAGGCTTAGAAGTTTAGAAGCAAATCTTGAAATTTTTCAGAAAATTTCCAAAACCCACTTTTTAAGGACCAGTTCAGATCTGAATCCACTTTGTGGGGCTTACATAATAGAAACCACCCATAAATTGCCCCATTTTTGAAACTACACTCTTCAAGGTATTCAAAACTGATTTTGTTAACTTTGTTAAGCCTTTAGGTGATCCACAAGAATTCAAGGAAAATGTTGATGAAATTTCAGAATCACTATTTGGCAGATTTTCCATTTTAATCTATTTTTTGCAGTAACATAGCAAGGGTTAACAGCCAACTTAATTTAATATTTATTACTCTGACTCTGTAGTTTACAGAAAAACTTCATTTGTGATTGTAAACTGCTGTATGGGCTCACAGCAGCGAGCAGAAAGAAAGGAACACCATATGGATTTTGGAGGGCAGATTTCACTGGGATAATTTTAAGTTGCCATGTCACATTTGAAGACACCAGATGAACCCCTAGAGTAGAAACTCCAAAAAAGTGATCCTATTTTGGAAACCACGGGATAGGGTGGCAGTTTTGTTGGTACTATTTTAGGGTACATATGATTTTTGGTTGCTCTATATTACACTTTTTGTGAGGCAAGGTTCCAAAAAATAGCTGTTTTGGCACCGTTTTTTTTATAATGTTCATCTGAAGGTTAGATCATGTGCTATTTTTATATGGCAGGTTGTTAAGGAGGCGATAATACCAAATATGGTTGTTTGTTTTGAAAAAAATAAATGTTTAGTGTCTTCATATTCTGAAAGCCATATTTATTTAATATGTTTTGGGCAACTGTCTTATGTAGGGGCAAATTTTTTTCAGGATGAGATGACGGTTTGATTTATACAATTTTAGGCCTCTTTCACACTGGCGTGTACGGCCCGTGGTCGTGCTGCGGCCCGCAAAATGCGGGCTGCAATGCACGAACACAGTCCGTGGGGCAGCCGCAGCGGATCACGGACCCATTCACTTGAATGGGTCTGCGATCCGGCCGTTGCGCAAAAAGATAGGACATGTTCTATCTTTTTGCGGAACGGAAGTATGGGACGAAACCCCACGGAAGCACTCCGTAGTGCTTCCATAGGGTTCCGTTCCATGGTTCCGTACCGCACCATTCCGCATCTCCAGATTTGCGGACCCATTGAAGTAAATGGGTCCGCATCCTTGATGTGGAATGCCCACGGAACGGCGCCCGAGTATTGCGGCCTGATATTTTTATACAGCAGGTTGTTACCGATGTGGAGATACCTAATATTTATACTTTTTTATTTAAGTTTTACACAATAAAAGATTTTTTGAAACAAAAAAAAACATGTTTTAGTGTCTTCATATTCATTTTCTTGGGGCGACTGTCTTATGTAGGGTCTAATTTTTTGCGGGATAAGATGATGGCTTGATTGATACTATTTTGGAGTGCGTATGACTTTTTAATCGCTTGGTATTACACTTTTTGTGATGTAAGGTGACAAAAATGGCTTTTTTGACACAGTTTTTATTTGTATTTTTTTTATGGTATTCACCTGAGGGGTTAGGTCATGTGATATTTTAGTAGACCTGGTTGTTACAGACAAAGCTATACCTAATATATTAACTTTTTTTATTTATTTTTTCACTTTTAGAACTATAAGCATTTTTGAAACAAAAAAAAAACATGTTTAGTGTCTCCATATTTTGAGCCATAGTTTTTGTGTTATTGTTTGCTCTATTGCTTTATGTAGGGGCTCAATTTTTGCGGGTTGAGGTGATGGTTGATTTGTACTATTTTGGGGGGCGTATTCCTTTTTGATCGCTTGGTGTTGCACTTTTTGTATGGTTGTTTTAGCACAGTTGTTATTAAAAAAATTCTACAGTGTTCAGGTGAGGGGGTGGATGTTTTATTTTGGGAAAGAGGCATTTTTTTATTCAGAAAAACACTTTTTTTTTCCCCCACTCTGGGACCTAAACTTCTGCGGTCTGATCCCCCCTGCAATGCATTACAATACATACTTTATTGTAATGCATTGACTGTAAGCTTGTATGCTGACAGCCTACCTGTAAGACCCAGCTTAAGGGGCTGGATCTCACAGGCTTCTGTAGAAGGCAAGCCCCGATGCCTATGGAAGACATCGGGCTGCCTTTTCTGCCATCGGGTCCCCGTCACGGCGGTGCGGGTACCCGATAGAGATGCAAAGGGCACCCGTACCCTCTGCAAACCCTCTGCATGCCGCGGTCAGCTTTGACCGCAGAATACAAGGGTTTAATATTGGGTTAATACGGGGTTAATAGGGGTTAGTATGCAACAGGGGCACTGACAGCCGGGTCCGTGAAGCTGATCGGGCAGGCGCGGCTCTTGCACCCGCCCGATCATATCAATGAATTGCTTTCAGTCTGCAGTAAAAGTCCAGCTGGATGGTAGAGTTGGGGTGGTTGGTAGAGTTGCGGGTGTCATTGCACAGTCTGACACAATCTAATCAGTAATGCCAGTGTCAGACTGTACAGGGACACACACCAACCATCCAGTTCAATTTATATTCATGAATTTTAAGAAGGAACTAATAGAGGAATGTCATAACATAGAGTTATATGAAAAGGTACTGCATAGAATAGGTGCAGATCTTTCCATTACACCTGATCCCTGAGTAGGCTTCACTACTGGTTTTGTCTCACAATAACTAATGGAAATAACTCACCAAATAACTGAAGTGTGAACTCTGACATATGTCAGATTATGTGGTAATTGTTTTGGAAAGCTTTTACTTATCCAAGTCATTCAAGTTAGCGGCAAATTTGAGCCGATATATTTTAACTTTATTTATAAAAAAAATCCAAAATTTACAGAAAATTAGTAAAAATTAGCAATTTTCGAAATTTTTATTTCTCTACTCGCAGATAGTTGTGATATAGAACTTTGTGGCACTCTGCCAGTGTTTTATTGGAGTATAACAATGAAGAGAACTCCAGCAGTTGAAGTGTGGGTTTTACATACAGTGAAGTTTCGGACAGATATGGCCTTTATCAAACCGTTGCCGCTTTGAAAGGATAAATAAGTATAGGAGATAGCTGCACTCAGTACACAGGGGTAGCATGCATCTACCGACCCATGCAACTGCATGCTAACCCTGTCTACTGAGCGCAGCTATCGCCTATACTTCCTTATCCTTTCAAAGCGGCAACAGATTGATAAAGGCCATATCCGGCCGAAACGTCACTGTATGTAAAGCCCGCACTTTAATAAAAGATTCACCTTTTTGCATCATAACTGCTGGAGTTCTACTGGCAGATAGTAATTTCTCAAAAATAGTTCTTTATTAACATTCACCACATGTCTACTTTAGCATCATTTTCTAAATGTAATTTAAAGTTTTTAGGAAATTAAAAGGTTTGAAATTTTATAAACTATTTTTCAAAATTTCAAGAAAATTCCTAAACAGACAGTTTAAGGACCAATTCAGTTCTGAAATTACTTTGAGGGGCTTACATAGTAGAAAATATATACAGTGCTGCCCATAATTATTCATACCCCTGGCAAATTTTGACTTAAAGTGAACTCGTCACCGGGATTTTGTGTATAGAGCTGAGGACATGGGTTGCTAGATGACCGCTAGCACATCCGCATTACCCAGTCCCCATAGCTCTGTGTGCTTTTATTGTGTAAAAAAACCGATTTGATACATGTGCAAATTAACCTGAGATGAGTCCTGTCCCTAAGATGAGTCAGGGACAGGACTCATCTCAGGTTAGGTTAATTTGCATATGTATAGAACAGGTCCTATCTTGTTTTACACAAGATAGGACACAGAGCTACGGGGACTAGGTATTGCGGATGTGCTAGTGGCCAGACAACAACATTAACGTTTTGGAGTGGCCCAGCCAGAGTCCAGACTTGAATCCAATCGAGAATCTGTGGAGGGAGCTAAAGATCAGGGTGATGTCAAGAAGACCCTCCAACCTGAAAGATTTGGAGCTCATTGCTAAAGATGAATCGGCAAAAATACCTGTGGAGACATGGAAAAAGCTGGTCTGCAATTATAGGAAGCGTTTGATTGCTGTAATAGCCAATAAAGACTTGTCTATTGATTATTGAGAAGGGTATGAATAATTTTGGACTGGACACTTTTTGCTGAAATGTAAATAAAAGCTGAGAAATGTTTTTTGTCCACAATAATGTCTCTTGTACATCGTCTTATTATCTTTTGGGAGACACCTATGTCATTTCCCGTCAAAAAATTACTTGCTGGTTGAATAAAAGTAACTTTAAGTCAAAATTTGCCAGGGGTATGAATAATTATGGCCAGCACTATATATATATATATATACAGTACAGACCAAAAGTTTGAAAAGAGTAAGGGCTAAGACTGAATTGTGCCCGAAACATGTAGACTCTGCATTCTTGGACCTGGATTTTATATTGAATATTGAATAAAAAGCCTTTTGGATTACCACAGCTACAAGCTGGACAAACCTCTCTTCTGACAGATGCCTTTTAAATTCAGCAGTAACTCACTTAAAAGCCAGCAGCAGACTCTATGTCTGTTTCTCTGTCTGTCTCCACAAATCGCGACAAATTGCGCTAAAAAACTGCTATTTCCTGGCTGCAGAGAGCCTTTATATGGGTGAAGAACACTGTGCCTTGCAGTAACACGCATAGGGAGTCTGCTGGGGTAGTGAAAAAATACTGTCAGTCAGTACGACATGCAGATGACAGGCGTCGCTAAAAGAATCACTGCACACTTAACTTATTTGGGGGCAAAACTGACAAATAACTTAAGTATTAACTCAGCCTTAGAGGTCGATGTTAGCGTCAAGAAGATGCACACTCCTTTTACACACTCATCAGCTGATTCCACATAGATGTCTACAGAACCTGTTCTATTAAACACTTATACAAATAGAGCCCCCCCCCCCCCAACAGAGTGGAGAGGGTGTCAGCAGTAAGTTTGCGCTGAAGTCACTGATTAATTTGCCCTACCTCTGATCTCTCAAAACAATTACCCACAAAAAACGGTTATGCCTGGGGAGCATCCGCCTTCACTCGGTCAGCATTTGCTTAGTAATCCATGAGTATTGGTAATGCCCAAAAACCAGGAGTGGATCTAAAACAGAGATAACACGTGAATGGAATATTTGCATGTCTTCTGTGTTTTGTACCCACTCCTGCTTTTGACTACCAAATTTAATTTAATAAGCCAATTCTGATTCGACCATACAGGCCTTACAGCTGCTACACAAACAGGATTCGTTGTGTGTCTCATTTTAACTTCTTTCTGACCGATCAGAAGGTCAAATAAATGTCACGACCATGTTATGGCCGTGACTCCTTGGGAGCCGCATACAGTTGCCCGCGGTTTGGGTTGTAGTGTCAACCGCAGCTGGAGGCATAATGTTGTTGGCCTCAAATGCGGTTGCCGCGGACAACAGCTATGTGTGCGGTTCCCTTGGAGTTGTGTGCGTGTTTGTATGCACTTTGGTATGTCGGTGTGCACTCTGTGTTATGTGTGGTGTGCACTCACATCTTCCCCTCACTGTGGTTGTCCGTGGCAACGTTTGGTCAGTTGTGTACATGTGGTGGCAGTACGTTTGGTCGTTGTGTACATGTGGTGGCAGTGTCCCGGCCTTCGGGCTGACTCCCAGGACACGGTTGCCACCCATGTCGTTGCCAGCAGCAACAGCCACAGTGTGTTCGTTGTTTGGACACTTCCCCTTTGTGTTGTGTTTTCCCTTCTGTGGTATTGGAAGGGTTAACTCCCTTTCGGTGTGTGTTAGTCACGGGGTGTGTCTGATTGTTGGGTGCGGCCTCTTGGCCCTATAAAGCCTCAGTTGTAGGCAGTAGCCAGAGAGGGTGCTTCAGCCATGCTGGCTGGAGACATCCTCCTGGTTACTTACCAACTGCCAGTGGGGGCCATCCTTCTGGTCATAGCAAAATATTATCTCGTTTGGTGTCTAGAAGATGTGTTTGATTTTATGCTTGTTTATTGCACCTATGGTCCTGGGTTCCCGTGTGATGTGTGTTGTGTGCTGAGTCCTGTTGTCTGTGGGCTGTACTTCCACATGGGTTCCAGGCTTTGTGTCTGTGGCAGGTGAGAGTTATGTTTGTGGCAAGTACCTGCCATTGCCATAGGTTGTATTTGTGCTCCCTTCCTTGCAGCTTGGCCAGTGAGACTCCTGTTCCTCCGTATCCTGAAGGAACAGGTTGTCTTACCCTGACTCCTAGTCCAGGGACCGATCGGAGGGTGAGTTAGGGCTCCGAGGTTCCTGAGCATGGGTCCTCCTACCTTAAAGGTCGGCCCATGCAGCTAGGAGTTAGGGTCAGGTTAGGGACGCGATAGGAGGTGACCTGCTCCCTAATCCTGTCATCCTGGTCAAGCAGCGACCATCTTCTGCCATCGCACGGCTGAGGGTTTCCCCCATACTCAGCCGTGACAATAAATGGTGATTTTAAGAAGGCCAAACAAGGACAATAGCGACCCCGTCATAGAGTGGGGAGGATGGAAGCAGCATGAGGAGACCACCAAGTGGCAGAATGACAGGGTCTGGAGGTGGTGGCAGCATCAGGAGGCCACAGAGTTGCACAATGACAGTGTGTGGAGGTGACAGCAGCAGTATGATTAGGCAACAGAGTGGCAAGGTGACATAGTGTTGAGATGCAAGTTGAGGGAAAAAAAGGAAAAAAATGTTTGTGCTAGAGGTTACCCTAAGTGGCTTTGATGGTGGTCGGGGGAGGATTAGCACTGGGGCGCCAGAGGAGTGGTAGAATTACGAAAATCTTGTATAAAATCTTATATTAAAAATCTTATATTAAAAAAAAAAGTTAAAAAAGAAAGAAGAGAAAAGAAGAAAAAACAAAACAAAAAAACAACGTGGTTGTAAATATTTAAAATCGGTAGTGAATGATATTAAAACAGTGTATTATTAAAATACTGGAAAATAGTGTAATAAATATTTGCATAGATATAAGGCGGACATGGGGGACTTACTTCAACAGGGAGGGAGGTATAGGATAAGCATATGACACCTATACCCTCCCCTCCTTCGCCGAGATCGCTTGATATGATCGTATGGACTCGCCTCTACGTCCCAGAAGAATAGCACCAGGGTTCCAAGTGGAGAGTTTTTTAATGGTTAATAGCTCAAGAGCTATTAACCATTAATAGTGATCTCGGCGGGGGAGGGGAGGGGAGGGTATAGGTGTCATATGCTTATCCTATACCCCCCTCCCTGGTGAAGTAAGTCCCCCATCGCCGCCTTATATCTATGCAAATATTTATTACACTATTTTCCAGTATTTTAATAATACACTAACCGATTTTAAATATTTACAACCACATACTCCGTTTTTTTGTTTTATTTTTCTTCTTTTTTTCTCTTCTTTCTTTATTTACCTTTTTTTTAAATATAAGATTTTATTATAAGATTTTATACGAAATTTTCGTAATTCTACCACTCCCTTGACCACCATCAAAGCCACTTAGGGGAACCTCTAGCACAATTTTTTTTTCCTTTTTTTTCCCTCAACTTGCATTCAACTGCAGTCCACGGCTGTGCACTGTATATGTAAGGGCGTTGCCTCGGGAACGGTCATTCGCCTTCCTCTCTTTTTTCACCACCTAGTAGTCTACTTGGCGCTTTTGAAACCTTCTTTTCCATCACCCTTACTCTTTGGTTTCTTTTTTCCTCACTTATATATAGTGTTGAGATGGCAGTAACAGCAGCAGCAATACCTTAGAGCGACATGGTCACATAGTGTGGACATGGCTGCATCAAGAGGCCACAGAGTGGCAAGGTGACATAGTGTGGAGATGGCAGCATCAGGAGGCCACAAAGTGGCACGGTGACATAGTGTGGAGATGGCAGCAACAACAGCAGCATCAGCATGATACCACAGATACCACACGGTGACATAGTGTGGAGATGGCAGCATTAGGAGGCCACAGAGTGGCATGGTGACATAAAAACGCTTTTAGCGCAAATAACAGCAAATATGAACTTAGTCTATTTTTCTCTTTTTCTCTAGAAATATGCCAATAAACGCTTTTAGCGCAAATAACAACAAAAGTGACCTGCGAAAAATATTTCTCGTATTGTATTGAAATATGCCACTAAATGATATCAGCGCAGTTAACAGCAAAAGGGACCTGCGTATATATTTATCTGTTTCCACAGATAAAAGCCACTAAAGGCTTTTCAACATCGCACTTGCACCCCAATAACTAATGGCTGGAATGACAGAGCTGTATTATAAGACTATCTGGATCCCCAAGTAATGTTTCCCTGCACTTGTAAGGCTACTTTCACACAGATCCATCATGCATCTGCACATACGGATCCGTTCAGATAATACAACAGTCTGCATCCGTTCAGAACGGATCCGTTTGTATTATCTTCAACATAGCCAAGACAGATCCGCCTTGAACACCATTGAAAGTCAATGGAGGACGGATCAGTTTTCTATTGTGTCTGGATCCGTCCCCATTGACTTACATTGTGTGTCAGAATGGATCCGTTTGGCTCCGTTTCGTCAGACGGACACCAAACCGCTGCAAGCAGCGTTTTGGTGTCCACTTCCAAAAGCGGAATGGAGACAACACGGAGGCAAAATGATGCTTTCTGAGCAGATCGTTTTCCATTCAGAATGCATTAGGGCAAAACTGATCCGTTTTGGACCGCTTGTGAGAGCCCTGAATGGATCTCACAAACAGAAAGCCAAAACGCCAGAGTCAAAATAGCCTAAATCGCAATTTTTTTTCACAATGAGGATTTTCTAATGACTCTCCCTAGCATCTGCACACGCCTCTCCCTTCCTGCGAAATGATTCCTCTCACTATCCTTTCCCTGCACTAGTAAATCGCTTCTTTCCTTTTTTTTAACAATCATTTTTTCTTTCACTCTCCCTAGCGCCTGCATACACGTCTGTCCCTGAACAAAGTACGATAGTGAATGGCAGACTCTAAGATGGCCGCCGTATTTATAGGGCTGTGACATCAACGGGCTGGCTGGCATTATGGGTCATCCCGCCTTCCCAGAGTTCCTTGCCCCATGTTCTCACATGTGTAGCCACCATTTTAGCCGCCATTGTAGCCGGCTAGCCGCCATGTTAGGAAAAATTGTGATTCGTTACCACGAAGCGCGAGGAAATTCGCATTTGTTCAGGAGAAGTTATGCCAAAGAGGTGTGCACCAAAGAGAACCCTTTATCCCCATCCATTCTCTGATAGTTGTCCACGGTCTGGAAAATAACTTCCCAGTTACTCTATACTCTTTTTCAACATTAATCAGTCACCAAGATTCCAGTAGTGTAAACATGTTATCGAAGGGTGAACGGTTTACCAAGGCTTTACACCCAATGACAAAATAGCAACAACTGCCCAGCTATAAAGTAATCCTTGAAATAGGGAAGATTCAATCCTCCCTGTTCCAATGGTTTATAGAAATGTTCTAATTTCAACCTCACACCCCAAAGCAGATCATTCATCATCCTCTCAAGAAGTTTAAAGAACTTGTCCTCGATCTAGACTGGGGAGTTCCTGAGAACACAGAGAAGTTGGGGCAAAATCACCATCTTAATTAAAGAAACTCTATCAGCTCTGGTTAAAAATAATAGAGACCATATAGCAATTTTTTATACTCAACTTGCTTATCAATAGTATCGGATTAAGCTGAATATAATCCTCAATACTGGGTGATATCGTCATGCCTAGATATTCTAATGTTTCAACTACCTTTAACATTGTAAGAGAGACCTCACTCAAATACTCAAAATGATCTAGTAACATAGGGTTGTTTTTTGCCCAACTAATATAATATCTAGACCAGAAACATCCCCAAAAGAGTTAACCAAATGGATAACTCTTGGGAGAGTAGTTTTATTCATATAGAATTACACATCATCCGCGTATAAGGAGATCTGATCCTCTGGTCCCGATACTCCAAAGCCCTCAATGATTGTGTCTTGTCTAATACTAAGTGCTAAGGGCTCAATGTAAATGTCAAATAATAAGGGTGACAGGGGACAACCTTGGAGGGTGCCTCTGGACAACAAAAAACTAGGGACAAGTTACCGTTAAAGTTCAGTCTCGCAGTAGGAGCACTATACAAAAGCCTAACCATGCTAATAAATCTAGGTCCAAATCCCATCCTTTCTAACACCTTCCACAGGAATTTCCACTCCACCCTGTTGAACGCCTTAGAGGCATCCAGAGCTAGGATGAATCGGGAATTCCCCAGGGGACTGTATATTTGCAAAAAGACGATGAAGATTATGATGGGTACCTTTGTTAGGAATTAATCCATTCTGATCAGGGTGTATGACTGAATAACTTTAGAGAGCCTAGTAAGGAATAACTTTAGAGAGCCTAGTAAGGAATAACTTTAGAGAGCCTAGTAGCCAACATTTTTGCTACAGGCTTAACATCAGTGTTTAGAAGCAATAGCAATATCGGTCTGTAAGACTCTATATCTAATGGATCCTTTCCCTTTTTTAATATCAATAAGATTACCGCTTCACCCATTGACTCGGGTAAGATACTCTCCGCCAAGGAGGTATCAATTACCCTAAGTAAATTTTTGCGATAAATACATTTTACATATTTCCGAAAAGTGTTTTATAAAAGCTCCCTTTATTTTTTCCTGATTTACAGTAATGATACCCTCAGGCAACCGATTGCTACCTATTTTTTAATTTTTTTTTTATCTTGATTAGATATCACCTTAGCCAGGAATTTTCCAGGTCTCCCTGACTCACAGTTTTCTTTTTGCCCCCTGAAAAGAGCCTTTGCTTGGCCTTGTCTCCTATTTTTCTCTGTCCTTTCCCTGGAGAACTGCTCCATTCCGCATAGCGCCACTGCCTTCAAAACTCTCTCCTTCCTCCCATATCCCCTTCTAAGATGGGAAATAGTACTAAGAAATAGCGCCCTTGCCATAGCCTTGAAGGCATCCCAGACAAAGTGGATTTTAGCAGATTTATAGTTGACCTTCCAATAATGCAGCATCTCCTGTTTCATCCATTATATATACAGTATATTATTATATATTACAGACAACCAATACGAGTTTAATCTAAAGGGGGGGGTATTAAACCTTCACTATCCTCAATCAGAGTAAGTTGAAGGGATACCGGAACATGATCTGAGAGCAACTTGGCCTCATATCTCATCCGCTTAATATAACAAAAACATTTCTCATTTACCAATGCGTGATCGATCCTTGATATACAGTTCCCAGATCTAGTCCCTGTCCCAAAACACTCCATACGTCTATAAGGCCTGATTTCTGACAGAATTGAGCCAATGGGGATCCCTGATTAGATACAGAAGGATAGATGTTTTCATGCATCGTAATCCGATCGATTTTAGGATAATAACACAGTTGAATTCCCCATTTACTAGGGTAAGACAATTTGGCCACTTCTCTTCACTTTGTAAACGATTGAGTACATCAAGAGAGAAAGGAGGAGAATTTAAATAAAGGCTAGAGTACATAATCTACCACAAATTTTCCCATGCAGAAAAACAAACCTCCCTTGCTTATCAATGAGGAAAGCCGGGCAAAGGAAATCAATCCCTTTATGTATAAATACTGTCACTCCTCTAGGGTGGCTGGTGAAAGTAGAGTGAAATGCCTGCGCAACCCATCCCCTAGTAATACTAGTCACCACTTCTTCCGTAAAGTGCGTTTCTAATAAACAGACAATCACAAGTAGATGTCTCTGGACTAGATCGAACACGGCCTGTCTTTTTAGTTTATACCCAAATCCCCTTACATTCCAAGTTAAAATTGTAACAAACATATAATCAAGTAATCAAGGTTAATCCCCTATAAACCCCATCCCTCCCACTCTTCCATCCTAGGAGACGCATCGCATCCCACCCAGAACCCCATTCCCTCACCCAAACCCCCCCAAAACCCCATGATCCACTACACAAAAACAGACCTCTTTACTAAGACTATCCCTCCCCCTCCCCACTACCCCCACCTCCCAAAAAAAAAAAGTATATGTGATTTTAACATTATTCCGGTCTAGCCAGTCTGTGGCCTGGACCAGGGTATCAAAAATAAATTGCTCTATTAAATATGATGCGCAATTTGGCTGGATACAAAAAGGTGTATTTAATGTCCTTGGCCTGATGGTGTTTTTTTTAATGACAAAAAAAGTAAGACTCTTATCTTGAACATCTTTCGAGAAGTCTGGGAAAAACAAGAGTTTATTGCCATTGTATAAAATAGGAGGGCACTCCTGTGCTCGCTTTAAGATCATATCTCTGTCCCAAGTAGCAAGCATCTTTACTAGGGATGAGCGAACACGTAGAAGTTTGGCTTCGCCGAGTTCGGCCGAACTTCAGGTCAAAGTTCGGGTTCGGGACCCGAATTTGACCCGAACTTGACCCAGAACCTGGACCCCATTAAAATCAATGGGGACCCAAACTTCACTTTATTATTTTCCGTTGTAACATGGTTATAACGGAAAATAATAGCATTCTTAAGAAAGAATGCAAAATAAAATAGCCATTGAGGGGTTAAAAAATACTTACCTTATCCACTTGATTGCACATGTCTTCTTTTTTCAGGACCTGCAAAAAGACCTGCGATTACATCACCGCGCTCACCACATGGTGAGGTCCTGCTGAATGAAGATAGACGTTATCACAGGTCCATTTGCAGGTCCTGAAGAAAGAAGACCTGCGCAATCAAGTGAATGAGGTGAGTTTTTTTTTTTGTATTTTTAACCCATCAATGGCCATTTTATTTAGCATTCTGTCTTAAGAATGCTATTTTTTTCTGTTATAACCACATTATAACGAAAAATAATAAAATCACCCTAACACCGATCCCGAACTTCAGTGAAAAAGTCCGGGTTCGGGTACGGGTACCCGAACTGCAAAGTTCAGTACGAAAACAAACTTTGCAGTTCGGGTTCGCTCAACCCTAATCTTTACCAGTAGTGCCCTTGGCTGCCTTCCGGGAATCGGTTTAACCCCAGGAATCTGATCGGCCATTTTGATTAGAAACATAGCTGAAAAATGTTCCTTCTCAAAGTTCTCAAAAATTATAGATTGTACGATTCCAGACAGATTTTTTTTCATCTACGCCCTCAGGAAGCCCAATAATTATAATGTTGAATCTTCTCGACCTATCTTCCAGGTCCATAACTTTTCTTTTGAAATTGTTATAATCTGTTTTCAAGGTGGCGATTTCAGGTTTTAATACTTTTGCTTCCTCCAAAGAGCTCATGTTCTATTCTATATCTCGTATCTTTATCAAGTCATCTTTTATTATAGCCACATCTGTCTGGACTGTCCCCAGTTGGATTGCAACACCTTGTATCACCTTTGCATTATTTTTTACTGTTGATCTCCTCCAATACGAATTTCAGGGAATTTTTGATTAGTTTTGATTCGTGAAGCCAAATTTCCTCATGCTTCGAGGTAACGAATCGATTATATCTCATCTGCAATAACAAGCACAGCCACTACTCAAGGACGGCGTTGTGCTTGCTAAACCATACGATTCTGCAGACCGGCCAATAGCAGCTCCAGATGGTTTTTTAAGCATTCATGGAGCTGCAGGGGGGTTGTACAGGGGTGAATGGTGCTGAACTAGTCAGCACCTGTCTCCCGCCAAACACGGGTGTCCCCTGCCACAGCTGCGATTGGCTGGAACAATGCTCCAACCAATGGCAGCGCTATAGCAGCACAGGAAAGGGCTGAACCATTCTAGCTGGTGACTGCATGTAGAAAGGTTCTGTCCTTCTCTGTACCGCTTGTTGGCTTGGTGGGACTTGTGGTGCACCACCACTGCTATTTGATCTTTTGATGCTAAAAGAAGAAATATGAAAAGAAGAAAAACACCTGGAATTGCTGCTCTGATTTGTTTTTCATTTGCAGCAGTTCCAGATCCCTAAACCACCCTCCATCCCTGTCCCTTCCCGTCTGATCAGTACCTGGGGATTATTTTTCTCACTTTTTTTCCAATTTGTGTTTTTTTTGCCAATTTTTACATTTTTTTGTTAAAAAAAGAAGAAATTGTAGTTAGAGCTTTATATAAATATATATAGAGCTTTATATTTATAAGATATGTAAAATTTTAGCCAGTGTTCACTTTTTTAACACTGTAGTGAATTTATAGATGAGACAGGGAAGGTTTTCAGCCTGTGTTGCAGTGGTTCCTTTTCTGCATCACGTAGCGGCACCAGCTGTTTTAGGTTATGGCGGTATGGTCCATGCTTATGCCTGGGCACGCCGCCGTGGCCCATGCCGCCCCCCCCCCCCCCGTTTGCTGGGTGATACGAACTGATAGCTTACCCAACTACAGCAGCATTAGTCCATGTTATATGTAAGCTTTGTGGTCACATACGGTTTCTGTCGAGGTCTGCATGCTCCAGAGCTAAGGTGGTAATAGTACGTTGTCTTTATTTTCAGGTCAGCGCTCCATTTTCAGTTGATTGTCAAATATTGGATCAGGTAGAAGAGGGAAAAAAAAAAGTGTGTGGGGGGTATTTGATGTTATTAGCTTACATGTTTTCTTCTTATGGGTGGGTTGTCTCATTAGGTTACTGGCCTACTTACCATTTTCTTCAAGTTGATTTACATCAGGTTCCTGGTAACTCTCATTTAGTTTCACTTACGGTGTCATAACCTGTCAAGCCTGTCACGCCTGTCACCGCGGATTCGTCATTTGCATGTTTATCGGCAGCTCCGCTGCGCTCTCCAAAGGCTGTTGGTAATTCACTTATGGTGGGTCACAGGTTTGCTCACTCGTGCCTGGGTAAAAAAAAAAAAAAAAAAAAAAATTAATAGAAAAGCATATGCTTAGTGGTAGACAAGGGGTCAGTCTGGTTCGTCACTACACCCTCACCATATTCAGTGCCTATGCATGTCTCACTTCCACGGTTTAAACCGAGTCAGTGAGTAACGGTCACGAGGGCCCGCTGTAGTCAGGGTCATGTTATTTCAGGGCTTTCCACTGCTTCTGTCGGTCAGCTTTCTTGGTGGCAAGTGACACTTGTTGGTTTTCGTTAGTCACGCATACTCGAGTTGTCTAAAATGTCTGTTTATCATCAGCAGTTGCAACATGTCGCATGCTTCTGACATAGTGGAAGCTTCCGTGGATGAGAACGTCGCCAGGATGTCGGAGGGTGGCAGTGTTCCGTCGCTCCGAAGCTGGACCATTCCCAAGATCACGTCGGAGTTGTTGACAACTCCGACGTGATCTGCCCTTTCTCGGCCACTGCTAGGAAGGTGGAGCTGTACTGCTTACTAGTGGCGGGTACAGCTGGTCCTAGCTAAGAGGAGTTGTCTATGGCCACAGTACAGACTTCTCTTTCACAGTGTCATGATCATCTGCCGCAGGTTGCTCAGGAACAATGTCCCCTGTGCCCAACATCACACCTGCTCATTTCATTACCGCAAATATCAAGAAGGACATATTTGAGGGTAGAGACGCAAATCTAGTTTCCTTACTGATTGCCACTCGAGATCTCTCCAATAACAAAGTTATTGCCTGTGACGACTTTCGGTGGTTCTCAAGAGCCGCGACCAGAGGCTCAGTCGGAAGCTAATGAATCCGGAATTCATACTGGCATTCAGCTTGTACAGGGATGTCATCTGCTCTGTCTATTCAGACAGGTGAGAGGAGTTGGATCTCTACCTTTATTAAGTCACTGATTTGGGGGACAAGTATAGCGGTGCTGCGTTTTACGACTACCACTGTTCTTTTTCTGCGAAAGCAGCGACAGCACTTAGTCAGTTTCAGTTTACCACTAATTGGGCCAACATAGACACTGAGATCTTCTGCAGACACTTTGCTGGGCTTAAAGCCCCACTGTGTCCTCTGTTCCAGTCTATATTTCATACGGCTGATGGGCTCAGAGTCGAGTTTCAAAGTCCCTGCAGCCGGTCTGTCGTATGCTCACAGGGGTACCGGCACGGTGGATAAGTTAGGTCGCCCTATCAAACATTTAGGGAGATCCCAGATTTGCAACAACTTCAATTTTTCAGCTTGTAATTACAGCCAATGTTGTTTGCTTCATGTCTGCACCAATTGTTTCAGAGCTCACCCTAAGATAGCAGGCACATTAAAGTCCGATAAAGCTTACATGAGTGTCATAAACACTGATTATTTACAGTTATGTCTGCAAGGTCACCATGACCCTAAGTTCGTCAATTTCTTGATCACCGGGTTCGTGGTAGGGTTCCATACAGGACTGGTCGCCCTGTCAGAGGTTACGTACGAGTGCAAAAATATACAATCTGCTGAGAGGGCCCCACTTCAGTGGACAAGTTGTTAGAGGCTGAGTTAGCGAAAGGATTTTTCATAGGGCCTTTTTCAGTGTCTCCATTCGACCGCTGGAAGGTTAGCCCGGTAGGGGTAGTCACAGGTAAATTTAGCAGAAAGGAGAGGCTGATCTACGACCTCTCAGCCCTGCATGCTTCTCACATTGCCAGCCTCAATTCCCTCAGAGGAAGTATTCTACGATAGATCAGGCCATAGCAACCATCATGCAGTTAGGGCCTGGGACCTACTTGTCTAAGGCAGATATCTCCGATGCTTTCAAACTCCTTCCCATCATGCCTGCGCTCTGGAAATAGCATGATATAAAATGGAGGAGTTTGTACTATTTCACCACAAAGCTAACGTTTGGCTCCAAGAGTAGCCCTTGGTTGTTTAATCAGTTTGCGCAGGCCCTGCATTGGATTTTGGAAACCAAGTTCCACTGCAAACATGTCATCCGCTATCTGGATGATTTTTTGCTGATTGAACGTCCGGGACGTACATCTCAGAGGCTTGAAACGTTGAGAGCAGTTTTCTCCCAGCTAGGTGTGCCAGTGTCACCCAGAAAGGTTCAGGGCCCTTCCACTGTTATCATGTTCCCGGGCATCGTGCTAGATTAAGGGAACATGTTAGCAAGACTGCCTGAAGACAAACTGGTGAGGATCAAGGAAGTCATCCACAAGTTCACAGTAGTGAGGGTGGCGACGTAGGTGGACTTATAGTCTTTATTGGGATGTTAAACTTTGCTATGCGTATTATTCCACAGGGTAGGTCATTCATTTCCCGTCTGTTGGCTCTTCTTCCCGCGGCACCACATCAAGATAGCCCAGTACAGCTAGATGGCCAGGCAGTGGCAGATCTACTCATGTGGGACCAGTTCCTGAGTCAGTGGAACAGGATTTCTTTTTTCATCCCCGCTGCTTCTAGTTTGCATCCCATGGTCTTTTCTGATGCTTCCGCTGGCACTGGTTTTGCAGCCATTTTTGGCACCCACTGGATGGCCGGGATGTGGCCCGCAGAAGTTAGACAGATCCCAGGTTTTCTACAGACTTCAGCCTTGTTTAAACTGTACCCCATAGTGGCTGCCACATACGTTTGGGGTAGCTCATGGGCCAATTCCACGGTTGTGTTCATTTCAGATAATTCGGCTACAGTGGACATTTTTCAGTCTTTTTCATGAGACGTTTAGTGCAGCTCTCGTTACAATACAACTTTCACTACTGTTGTTCTCATGTCCGAGGTACACAGAACGTGGTGGCTGACGAGTTGTCACAGGCTAACTTCTTCCTCATTTTACAGGTCATGCCAGAAGCGGACATCATAGGGGCCTCATTTCCTCCTTACTCAGCGTTAATTCTGGACTAGCAAACCATCTGGTTACTGCACACAGCCTGGTAGCCAGGTCACTGTCATCTAACACGGCTAGGAATTACAACACAGGTTAGGATCTGTTTGGCAGGTTTAAGGAGGGATACCCCCAGGGAAATACTAGCTTTATAGATTATATTTTGGCGTTCATAGGATACTGCCACTCGGAGTTGAAGTTGTCCCACAACACTGTTCGATCCTACCTGGCAGGGGTCCAACATTTCTCCGCCATAAGTGATCCGGAGCGGGGGTCCCTATTTTCTGCTCATGTTATCACGGCCACCTTGAGAGGTTTGGGTAAATGTAGTACGGAAGGCCAGCCTCGCAGACAGACCATCACTGGTAAGATCTTTCGGGACTTGTCTGACATGTTGGATAGAGCCCCTTTCAGTGTACTACCCAGTTTAGTGCTCAAAGCCGCCATCTACTTAGCATTCTACGGGTTCATGAGGCCGGGCGAGTTCACGTGCAACTCCACCAATAGCAGGTTTGTCAACCTCAACCAGTTGAGCCTAAGCCCTGACGGTTACACGCTGTCCTTACCCATCACCAGGACATCTCAGACAGGATCCCCCACTCAGGTCATTTTCTTTCCGACGTCTCATTCATGGTGCCCGGTTCAGGTTTTTCAGCAGTAACTGACAGTCTTACAGACCGAGACCCAGACGGTCCTCTTTTGCCGTTTCAGGTTTGTATGTCATGTCCGATGTCCATGCTGGTGTCCAATTTAGGATTGAACCCGGCAACCGCGTCGGGTCACTCTTTCAGGATAGGTGCATCATCCGCTGCCTCCAGGAACAGAGTGCCGGACCATATTATCCGCAAACTAGGTCGTAGGTGCTCTTTGTGTTTTAATAGGTATATACCTCAGGCCAATCAAGAGATGTTGCTTGCATTTCAGGATTTGGTCATGTAGTGTTGGTTTGTAATAAAGTATTGCCAATCATTGAGTTGTGGTGTTTTTCCCTCTTTTAGGCGTCCCTCCTACAAAGCAGGTTATGGCACAATTCAAGCCGCTTAGATCTAGTTAGTTAGGCAGGTTGATGGTCATATCTCTATTTTCCTTCTTCACACAGGTAGCCGTGACCACAAGTATGAAGACCGATTTATAGTCCTGTATTTGTGGGAGGGGCGGCAGCAGCCTTTATTAACCTCATAGGTGTTCCCCTCCGGGCTCAGCGTCGGTGCTGTGTACCCTCCCAACCCGCTCTTCTTTTTCATGTTACATCTTACAGGGTATGCCCTCTTATAGGCGTCCCTCCTATGCAGCGGTTATGGCACAATTCAAGCCACTTAGATCTAGTTAGTTAGGCAGGTTGATAGGTCATGTCTCTAGTTGCCTTCGTCACACAGGTAGCCGTGATTACAAATATATATATATATATATATATATATATATATATCTATATAAATTTCAGTTAGTGTCGTTAAGAATTTTGCACAAACGAACTATCTGCATGCGTGCATTTTGTAACCATTGAGCATCGATCAGTAGTGTCCATTAATGATCGCGTCTGTTCAGTTTGCATTGCAAGTTTTTTTTTGCAGAAAACACTTTTTCTCCTAAATTTAATTTAGAATTTATTACAAGCCCCTTCACGTGTGAAAACACAACATACACACCCCTCGCACTAAATAAAGGTTTACACATTTCACACCCATAAAAAAAAAATGGCCCGTCCGTCCCAACGACTATACATAGCTGAAGAGGCATACGCCATCCTTGCCTCCGATACTGAGTTGGCCAGTGAGGGAGAAGAGCATGCCACTTTCCTCTACTCCCTTATCATCATCATCCGCTGATGAGGGACCCTCTAGAAGGCGCCCCAGAACAACAGCTGAGGCAGCCCCCCATAGTGAGCCCACATGGACCACACCTCCTGAGGATTATTAGCCCCAAATTCCTGAGTTTGTGGTCAACTCAGGAATTCAGATAGATTGTGCAGGCTTCACAGATATTTTTTTATTTTTATCTTTTTCTCTGAATATTTTATAAAGTTGATGGTAACCCAAACAAATTTATTTGCCCAGCAATTTTTTTCCCAGAACCCCACATCGCCCTATGCTAAACCCGTAGGTTGGACGCCAGTAAATGTAGCAGAAATAATGACCATTTGGGGGCTCTTTCTGCATATGGGCGTTATTAAAAGAATCTAAAATTAATCAGTATTGGAGTGTGGATGTCTTGTACCACACTCCAATTTACAGTAATACCATGGCCCGTAATCGATTCCAATCAAGACTTACGTTTTTGCATTACAACGATAATGCACCGTGCCCACCCGAGAATGACCCCGCATTTGACCGTCTGTTCAAAATTAGGCCCATCCTTGACCACTTCAAACCAAAGTTTTTAGAAGTGTACACCCCAGAAAAAAATGTCTGCATAAGCAAATCCCTATTACTTTTCAAAGGGAGGGTAAGATTCCCCCAGTGCCTGCCCAGCAAGCGAGCAAAATATGGCATAAACTGTATAAAATCTGTGAGAGTAGCTCTAGATACACTCACAAATTCAGGATTTATGAAGGGAGGGACACCAGGATTGAACCTTCAGAATGCCCCCCCATAGTAGGAGTAAGTGGGAAGATAGTGTGAGACTTAATGCACCCACTGCTGGATAAGTGTTACCATCTATACGTGGATAATTACTACACTAGTCTACCACTTTTCCAGTCTCTAAGTTCCAGAGGTACTGTGGTGTGCGGCACAGTGCACAAAAATTAGAGAGGCCTCACTAGAGGCAACCACTAAGAAAATGAGACAGTCGTGCTCTCCTCAATGAGAACATGGTGGTTAAGTACAAGGACAAGAGGGATGTCCTTTTGCTGACCACCATTCACACTAACACCGGTTTCCCTTCCCCTGTACGTGGTACCACTACCACAGTCCCCAAACCAGATTGCATTCTGGACTACAACAGGCACATGGGCGGGGTTGATCTTTCAGATCAAGTTCTGAAGCCCTACAGTGCCACACGAAAATACATGATCGCGGCATCGGAGTGTACAAACAGTGTGAAATTAACATTAAAAATAAACATTACATCAAACTTACCGCTTCCATTTGCGCGCGAAGGGCTGCAAGCCTCCATCTTGCTTGAAGATCTCGGCCAGCCGGCGTGATGACGTAATCTCGTGCCGGCCAGTTGCGCAAATGGACGTGGTAAGTTTGATGTAATTTTTTTTTTATGTTAATTTTACACTGTTTGTACACTCAGATGCCGCGATCATGTATGAACACGGCATCTGAAGGGTACAATGACGGAGGCGGCACTATCGCAGCTCCCTGTCATTGCACCCGCTACTTACAAAAAAATGTGCTGCGTGGCGAAGTAATTAATCACGAAGAAAAAAAAAATTGTGAAATTCGGTGAATCGGCCAAATGGAATTTTCAAGCAATTCGCTCATCTCTAGTTATAATGCTCGCCCTGAAGTGCCCTCAGGATTTACATTGCCCCCTACGGTTATAATGTAACACCACAGATAACACAGGAATAACTCTCTGAGTGCAGGTAATGTAGTAGATGTCACCTGCAGTCCTTTGTAGCACCACTGATAACACAGTTATAGCTCTCTGAGTACAGATAATGTAGATGTCACCTGCAGTCCTATGTAACACCATGGATAACACAGTGATAACTCTCTGAGTACAGATAATGTAGTATATGTTACCTGCAGTCCTATGTAACACCACTGATAACCCAGTAATAGCTCTCTGAGTACAGATAATGTAGTAGATGTCACCTGCAGTCCTATGTAACAACATGGATAACACAGGGATAACTCTGAGTGCAGTTACTGTAGTAGATGTTACCTGCAGTCCTTTGTAACACCAATGATAACACAGTTATAGCTCTCTGAGTACAGATAATTTAGTAGATGTCACCTGCAGTCCTATGTAACACCATGGATAACATCGTGATATCACTCTGAGTACAGATAATGTTGTAGATGTTACCTGCAGTCCTATGCACCGCCATTGATAACACAGTGGTAGCTCTCTGAGTACAGATAATATAGTAGATGACACCTGCAGTCCTATGTAACACCACTGATAACACTCTGAGTACAGATAATGAAGTAGTTGTTACCTGCAGTCCTATGTAACACTACAGATAACACAGTGATAACTCTATGAGTACAAATAATGTAGTAGATGTTACCTTCAGTCCTATGTAACAACACTGATAACACAGGGATAACTTCTCTAAGTACAGATAATGTAGTAGATGTCACCTGCAGTCCTATGTAACACTACAGATAACACAGTGATAACTCTCTGAGTACAGATAATGTTGTAGATGTTACCTGCAGTCCTATGTAACGCCATTGATAACACAGTGGTATCTCTCTGAGTACAGATAATATAGTAGATGACACCTGCAGTCCTATGAAACACCACTCCTCTTACCACTTCCTATGGCGGATTAGGTGGTAGGTACGCCCCTGATTACAGAGAGGCAATATGGTGACGATTCTATAGGTGACGTCCCCACACTAAGTTTACCTTTTAATGAATGCTCCTTGAGGTCAGGTTATGGATCTAAATACCTCTAAATGTATAAACAGCGCAGATCCAGGAAAGGAGATTCTGTTCTGAATGGATTATAAGCTACAATGGCTCTGACCGGGGCTGTATGATAATGAGGAATACATGTGGATCAGATTTCGGATGATATCTACATATATATAAGGTACATCGTTGCTTTGTTTTTCCTTTGACAGATACAAAACGTACAGCATTAGATGTAGTCCTCTGAACCGTGTTCTGTCAAATCCATGAAATATCCTCTGCCAGCCTTTATCTTGCTAATATTTTACATCTGTAGAACGTCTGTAGGGAGTCAATCAGGATGAAGCCTAGACAACACCGGTGCCGACTGCGTGATGATGATACACGGAATCTGAGAAACAAGAGGCATGGAAGAGAGAAGTGGATTTCAGCAGCAATGGCAGAAGTAAGGGGACAATCACAACTCCTACCCAGGATGGAGAAATGGACGATAGCATGGCATAGTCATCCTAAATCACCGTAACGCACAGCACTGAATGACCTGGCGAAGCCAGATACGGATAATGACTGACTATGCAGAAGACTTATTACCTGCAAGCACTTTCTTATGGAGCCAGCAGGATATTGGCTGCCAAGAAGAAACCAGACCCCGGTCTCCTGAAATAAAGCCAGTAATCTAGGGGGGGCCGTGGGGGGATCCGCCTCATTAGCCCGGGATGATACTGGACCTATATTACCAGCCACATGGGATCATGCTATTGATTTCCATGTAGTTAGGTTGCTGACATACCAGGCACATAGAGTTCACATTGCAGAAGATCAGAGGAGCACTGCTGCATGAGTTATGTAACAATGATATGCATGTAATACATGAAAACCAATTAAATGAAAATAAAAATAAAACATTTAATTAAATTATTTTTTTTTTTAAATGGATTTTGGTGCAATTTGCTCTTCTCCTATGGGGTAAGTAGCTGCTTACTGAAGTGGTGGCTTTATGGATGATGCAGCAGCAGCAGTGAAGCAGGTTGGAAGATGCAGAGAGATCTGCAGGCTCTAGGACCCAGGCATGCTGCAGCTGCAGATCTAGGAGATGTCTGGGTGCAGGGAGCATCATATCTCCATCATATGTAGGTGGGAGACCGCACACCGTGTGCAGCTCCTTTCTTCTCCCCCATCTCCATCCTTGTCTGCTGTGCTGAGGGGACTCCCAGAGCTGGGCGCGTGCACAGGCACTAGTGCGCGCCCCCCACAGCAGCATCGGCGGCGCGCTCCCGCTCAGACCCTCCTCCATTCAGAGCAGCCAGGATCTGGATGTATCTCAGCTACTGCAGCCTCTCTGCACCTGCAACTCCAGCATCCTCTGCAGGCTCCGGGCTGGCACCATCCCCTGCATCCCTTCCAGGTAGACAACAATGAGCCTTTGTGGAGGAGGCTCCTCATCATTGTGTCTGGTGGATTGTAAGGAACTTGCGACCCCCGGAGATGCCAGAGCCTCAGCTTGTTGGTTGTGTCTGCTCTACATTGTAGTATCCATGGCTTATGCATGATCTGTCTAGTGCTCTGGCATTCTCCTTTGGCTCTTATGTCTTGCCAGCCTTTCGGTGGCAGTCCCTGTGGTCCTTCTTGAGTAGTGTACATGTGTAAAGCAGAGGAATAGTGGTTTGCAAGGACCATGCTGTCAAAGTGGGGCAGCACATGGTGCTGAGACTGATATTCCAGGTAAGAGGGTTATGGTCCAGGAAGATGCTTGGAGGGGTTTTATTCCTAGCTCTTGAGGACTTTCTATTATGCCTTCTTCAAGGTTCATAAAGTGCTTCTGCATTCTCTCCATGCATGGTCCTTGTGGACTTTCCACTGCAGAACCTTTGTTCATGCACCTTCTAAACTATGTCTGCAGAACCCAGATGGCCATAAGAGCTTCATGGTTCACATGGACTTTCTTGTGTGCTCATGGTGAGACTGTGTCCATGGTGACTGTGACATTGTGGACCTTTTTATATCCACCTGGACCCTCTTTTTGAACCTCTCTGCATGCTCCATAAGTTCCTCAGCTCTGTTCTTCTTATCCAAGTGCTTCCCAATAATGTTCTTATTTATTTCTTCTTTCTATCCCAGGTCTCTTGTTATGAAAGCCAAAATGGATAATAGGCGGCTGTTCTGCAGAAGGATAGCCCTGCTTGTCACCATTGTGATGTGGGAGTCATCAAGGTGAGCTAATGTTTCCATGTTGTATTATCTTACACTGTGCTAATCACCTTTAGCTGGGTTCTGGCTGCTAGACATTTTTGGTATTTTAATTAAAACATATTTGACACTGGCCCTTAGCAATAAGAAGCTAATTGGAGCATAATGCTTGGAAAAGTCACATTACTTTAAAGAATGGGTGATTCGGTAATGCTGCAAGTGCACAGTGCCCTATAGCTGTTATCTGCAAGGAGCAGAGCCTCTTATTGAGTGTGCCCATTATATCCACTGATTGGATTCTTGGCTATAAGCAATAGAGTCCCGATGTAGACGTATACAAGTGCACCACCAACTTTCTGTATTCCCATGAAGTCTGCAAATCTGCAGAACTGTATGAGAAAGAAGTGCCTGGAGTTACTGCCATCCAACCTGAAGTTACTACAGTATTTTTCAGAAACAGTCTTGTCCCTGGAAAAAGAATCAGAATCTGTTTTAAGACCCTCTAGGTGGCGCTAGTGTACAATGGCAACACAAACAGCGGCTGCTTTATTAGTCAACTTTCTGCTGGTTGTTTAGCTTTATAATGTCAACATAAATACAAAGGTAGTGTTTTCTTTCTGTCACAGCTTACGGTATATTTATCTGTGATGTTATTTCGCAAAAAGGGATAATTTACCCCTTTCTCATAGGGCTTTATGATTCATGCCGTTCCTAAGAAATATGCCCAAAATAACTCAGCGGAGGCCCGAGCATTAATTGTAACTAGCTTCTTTTATGATTCAGCACAGGATACCCAATGTTTTATTCCTAAGCTTACCTTCAGTTTAGTTTTGGCAAGCTCGTTTTTTTCATTTTCTGTTATTTTGCAAATTTGCTCAACCAATAGAATGGTTGAAGTAAAACTATAAAGTTAGTAAAACAGAGCCAGAAATTATATTTGCCAGAACATAACGTATTGAAACATGAAATATTATTTGTATTATTCTATAATGTAGTATTATTATGATTCACTCCCTATTTATCCAGTTTCCAGTCCTATATTTTTAGCACTGAATTCTACTCCTTAGATTTTGTTTTGTTTGTTTTTTTCCTTTTTAATGCATTATGGAACATTTAACGCAATGTATTTTAATCACTTTATCGACTAAGATGTTTCTGGAGAAGCTTATAATAGACAATGTTTTCATGCCCGGTGAATACCAAACCCATTTTTATTTTAATCCAAAGTATCAATATCTATATCTCCTCCTCATCAAACTTCTGATCAATTTTTACAACATACATTTTTATTGAATCTGACTTTGTCTTTGCATTATTTGTATTATACAATAAAAGATACACTTTTAGCAGTGACATATAATATTTTGTCAATGCAGTCAATGCATCCCTAAAGTTTCATGCCTGATCAGTAAGGCCTACCCTTCCGATCATGCCGTATTGCTGCATTAACAAAGTGTCTCTTTATGTGCATACATTCGGTTATATAATTAATGTCACAATAAAACATATTGTTACGAGTCTTCCAACTTTATTGCTGATGCTGAAACCGTGGTGGCTACATCACCCAATTTCAAAATCATCCACAAGCATTGGTTCTGTCATGTCCGATATGTTAACCCTCGGCGTATCTTTTTTTTTTTTTTTTGTCTAGGCAAGTGTTAGCACAAGGTGTGGATGATGATGCAAAAAATAACATCACCATATTCACAAGAATTTTAGACAGACTCCTGGATGGATATGATAACCGTCTCAGGCCTGGATTAGGAGGTAATGCTTCTATGATTTAAGATATATATGGAGAATAGCTTCTTGTTTAGTCTGCACTTTCACAAAATTTGCTCTAATGAAATTACTATGACAAGCAAATTGCTGATTCTAGTGAGTTCAGGGGGAAAACACATAGATAGCAAGTAGTCACCTTCACCAGGAGAACTGGTGGTACATGAAGAATTTCTTTCTCCACCATACATGTGCAGTGTTCATATGTTTAGAGGGATATGCTGTATGTTATCACAGTCCATCACTCGGCTAGCTTTACCCAGTAACAAGGTGACCCTATATACAGTATGTGTATCGCTTCTTGCGTAATTCAAACCTCCTTCCTTCACTGATGGTACAGGTGTAGCAGAACTGAGAGCATCGATTGCCTTAAAGGAATTGACGATTCTGTCTTCTGTCTGGCTGCAAGTAAGCAGCTCGCAACATCATCATTGCACACACAGTCTTCATCAGCTCACCTACATAGGCACTGCACATCTCTTCTTTGGGGAAATAAGAAATGAACCTCATTCTGTCTGTTTTTCACTCACCTGAAAAGTATGATTCTTCTTGTATAAAGCTCTTGGTTTGCTATGGATTGTGAGGACTCTATATGCTTTAGGTCATTTGCACAAAGAAATCATGATTATAAGTTAAACATTAGAGGGTTTAGGCAGCAGCAACGTAACGGCAAGAAAAAAGGAATCCAATTAATTCCATTTTTCTATGAAAAGACATGGCAACATTTGCTAATCAGTGAAGTTGTTGCAGAGCGGACATTCGTGATTTCTGTTTGCATTTATATTCTTTGGCAGTGGTGTTTAGTAGTCTGTACTCTTCAGTAGATCTTTTCACTGGGACCTATCGCTCCACACCCTTTGGTAGCTTACATTTTATATGTTAAAAATTATAGTTTTTCTTTTAGATACTCTATGTTGTGTGGTGACAGAGAAAATCACGATGTAGCACACATGAGTTAGCATTTTGGCAGAACTCATAAGGAGGACACAATTATTATTATTGTCTTACATTTAAATAGCTTAAAGAGAACCTGTCACCGGGATTTTGTGTATAGAGCTGAGGACATGGGTTGCTAGATGGCCGCTAGCACATCTGCAATATCCAGTCCCCATAGCTCTGTGTGCTTTTATTGTGTAAAAAAAAACGATTTGTCCTGTATGTGAGATGAGTCAGGGACAGGACTCATCTCAGGTTAATTTGCATATGTATCAAATCGTTTTTTTTTTACACAATAAAAGCACACAGAGCTACGGGGACTGGATATTGCGGATGTGCTAGTGGCCATCTAGCAACCCATGTCCTCAGCTCTATACCCAAAATCCCGGTGACAGGTTCCCTTTAAAACTAAACCCGTAAGGCAGAAGTCAGGCCAAATGTATCACCTTTGCAACATCTTGCTACACTTTGTAGACATGTTTCTTTCTCTTGTTATGTTGGCTTACAGTAGACCCAATTTTGGTTCAGTTTAGCACATTTTAAGCCATGGCCCTCTTTTGTAGGCTATGCCCTCTTAAGCCTCAACCCATTTCAAATCTGTATAACAATTTGCCAAACGTGCCAGAGCCACACAATAACTGTGGCACAAGGCATGTACGCAGGTTTTTTTGGTGCAAATTAAGCCAGAATTCTATCACATTTATTCATCTAATGCCCTGCAATAGTTTCTTTACAATACTTCATTCCCACCTCTTAAGATTTCTTCTGTGCAGCTCCTACAGTATCATCTCCGCTGTGGAAACCTCACCTTGAGCAGCTTTACGTAGGCTAGAGCTACACTGAGACTTTTTGTAGCGCTACTATTTTCCCTATTGTATATGCAATCAGTGCTGTAACTAATACACTCTTCCCATCTTCTCCAATAGATTGAAGGTTCTGCTTAGCAGGATCTTCTTTACTTTTGTTTCCTTGTCAGCACATGTCCTTTTCCACATTTGTCACTTTGTACCTTGACTGTTTTTCAGCTGTAAAATCCTGCAGTAATATAACGGTCTGCAACTAAATCTCCATATTTATTGCACACATTCCAATACTAAAGAGTTACATGATCAGTTCAGCTCTAGTACACTTGTATAGTTATTCAGAAGGCATTTGCTGTACCTTTCTTCTTACATTAGGCTAAGCCTACACAGTGATCTTGTTCGCGTGCCAGCTGTCATGCCCAACTATCTCATGGTAGCAGGACAGCCATAGATAAGAATGGGGTCGCAGGGCATCTTTCAAGTTTGCTGCAACTTCAACTCCAGAATTGCCAAAAATCCAGCAGAGTTGAATATTTAGCGATTCTGGGGTCGCAGCAAACTTGTGAGTCGCGCTGTGACCCTATTCATTTCTAAGGCTGCCCATCTGCCATAAGCTAGTTGGGCATGACAGCTGTCACGAGACCAAGATCACTGTGTAGCTGTAGCCTGACCTAGAACTTTTCTGTTCCTGAGAAAGTTTCTATGGTATCTCATTTTGCAATGTCTCCTTCTTCAGCCTAGTTGCATAATGCTTTTAATAATGTGCTACGTGTGCCCTACTTCACTCTTGTTACTATAAGATCATCTGACACTTTAGATCATTAAATAAATTATATAAGAAGGACATCATTATTTGTTTTTGCTAAGCCCGGGGCACATGTCTTTTATACAAGAACACGGTTTACCTTCATTACTTTCAGACTTGACTATTATTAGATCTAATAGATTTAGGGTTTTGTTGCTCATTAAATTGAATGTTGTTACTTCTTTTAATTCATTTATTTACTTTTTGAAAATTTTTTATTTTTTTGTTTGCAAATATTAATAAAAAGGAAAAATATATTTGACTTTTTGTAGTTCCTTTACCTCTTGGACTTGGGAGTAATTTCCAGAATGGTTGCTCTTTCGGTTGGTGCATTTGAGAGGAGTGTCTGGCACAGTGTATGGGAGCCTTTCTCATTTTATCGTATGTGTTTTGATGGGCTTTCATTCTCCTTGTAAAAAAAACCTGGCAACTAAATCCTTTAACCGTAGCAAGTCTCTTAAGAAAATTATTACTCTCTTAATCTTATGCTTAATCATGTTGCTAATGTAGGAATTCGGTATGCATCAGTTAGGTATATGAATTCATCTCATTAAAACAATTTATCATATTAAACAAATGTCACCGATATTCTGATTATCTCTTATGCTCCAGTAGATGATTTAGTCATGTAGACTAAAAAGCTTACATTCAGTATAATGGGGGATTCACACTTAGGTTTTTTTGGCATGTTTTGCCCTTGCATTTTGTATTAGTTTTCTTTCTTTTCTTTCTTTTTTTACGTCAGGTCCAGAAAGTCTGTGGGAAATCTGAAATGCATGTTTGTTCGGTTAATGCTGTTTCTCTCAATTTTGTGGCTAAATAATGGCTAATATATATATAGGTCCTTCTAAAAAAAAAATAGCATATTGTGATAAAGTTCATTATTTTCTGCAATGTACTGATAAACATTAGACTTTCATATATTTTAGATTCATTACACACCAACTGAAGTAGTTCAAGCCTTTTATTGTTTTAATATTGATGATTTTGGCATACAGCTCATGAAAACCCCAAATTCCTATCAAAAAAAATTTGCATATCATGAAAAGGTTCCCTAAACGAGCTATTAACCTAATCATCTGAATCAACTAATTAACTCTAAACACCTGCAAAAGATTCCTGAGGCTTTTAAAAACTCCCAGCCTGGTTCATTACTCAAAACCGCAATCATGGGTAAGACTGCCGACCTGACTGCTGTCCAGAAGGCCATCATTGACACCCTCAAGCAAGAGGGTAAGACACAGAAAGAAATTTCTGAACGAATAGGCTGTTCCCAGACTGCTGTATCAAGGCACCTCAGTGGGAAGTCTGTGGGAAGGAGAAAGTGTGGCAGAAAACGCTGCACAACAAGAAGAGGTGACCAGACCCTGAGGAAGATTGTGGAGAAGGACCGATTCCAGACCTTGGGGGACCTGCGGAAGCAGTGGACTGAGTCTGGAGTAGAAACAAGCGTGTGCAGGAAATGGGCTACAGGTGCCGCATTCCCCAGGTCAAGCCACTTTTGAACCAGAAACAGCGGCAGAAGCGCCTGACCTGGGCTACAGAGAAGCAGCACTGGACTGTTGCTCAGTGGTCCAAAGTACTTTTTTCGGATGAAAGCAAATTTTGCATGTCATTCGGAAATCAAGGTGCCAGAGTCTGGAGGAAGACTGGGAAGAGGGAAATGCCAAAATGCCTGAAGTCCAGTGTCAAGTACCCACAGTCAGTGATGGTCTGGGGTGCCATGTCAGCTGCTGGTGTTGGTCCACTGTGTTTTATCAAGGGCAGGGTCAATGCAGCTAGCTATCAGGAGATTTTGGAGCACTTCATGCTTCCATCTGCTGAAAAGCTTTATGGAGATGAAGATTTCATTTTTCAGCACGACCTGGCACCTGCTCACAGTGCCAAAACCACTGGTAAATGGTTTACTGACCATGGTATTACTGTGCTCAATTGGCCTGCCAACTCTCCTGACCTGAACCCCATAGAGAATCTGTGGGATATTGGGAAGAGAAAGTTGAGAGACGCAAGACCCAACACTCTGGATGAGCTTAAGGCCGCTATGGAAGCATCCTGGACCTCCATAACACCTCAGCAGTGCCACAGGCTGATTGCCTCCATGCCACGCCGCATTGAAGCAGTCATTTCTGCAAAAGGATTCCCGACCAAGTATTGAGTGCATAACTGAACATAATTATTTGAAGAGTGATCAATTAGAAAAAATGGCACAAAAGAGGAAACATATACATAAATAGACAGGCCCGGAAGGGCCAGACACACTTGCACGAATAAACCAACGGCAGGATCTACCACCAGCTCAGGGGCACTGCGATGGGGAGCCCTTGTGCCCCATCATATGCCAACTTGTTCCTGGGCTGGTGGGAGGAAACCCTGGTGTTCACAGACACCGGGTCCGCACTCTTGGACCCTGTGGGACTGTGGGCGCGATACATTGACGACATCTTCATCATCTGGAACAGTGATGAAGTATCCTTCTGCTCTCTGGTGAAAGCGCTGAATATCAACAACATAGGCCTTCGCTTCACCAGCGAGAATAACATTGCCCAGTTACCATTTTTGGACGTCCTTATCTCCAAAACAGCGGAAGGAGAACTGACCACGACTGTGTACAGGAAGCCCAGTTCCACCAACAACTTGCTTAGGTGGGAAAGCAGTCACCCGCTCCCGCTTAGGAAAGGCATCCCAAAGGGCCAGTACCTCCGCCTTAGGAGAAATTGTTCTTCGAAAAAGGAATTTATTTGTCAGGCTGCGGATCTGCGTCTGAGATTCCTTCAGAGGGGATACCCCGATAGGGTACTGCGATTGGCTTTCAGAGCAGCACTCCAGGCAGACCGTACAGACCTCCTTATTCCTAAACCCCATCAGGAACAGACGGGTAATCTTATCCGCCTAATCAGTACTTTCAACCGTGCAGCACCTGAGATCCGCAACATTCTATCTCAAAATTGGGGTGTCCTCACTGATGGATCCAGACCTCAGAGAGGTCCTGGGTCCTCACCCTAATATCACCTACCGCAGGGGTCGTAACCTCCGCGACAGATTGGTCTCGAGTGAATTTATACCGCCTGTACCCCCAGGTACCGCCTGGTTGCAGTCAAACATCAAGGGTTGTTACAGATGCAGTGGGTGCATTGCATGCAGCCATCTGCAAACAGGCAGGACCTTTTGTAGCCACAACACCGGCAAGGTCTACACTATTAACCATTTCATCAACTGTAAGACCCGGGGGGTGATTTACCGCCTAGCCTGCGAATGCGGCAAGGAATATGTTGGCAAGACCATACGAGAGTTTCGCAGGCGGGTGGGTGAACATCTCAATGATATTTCAAAGAGTAAGGACACGCCCATAGCCAACCACATCCGTACCCATCACAACGGCACTGCCCACGTGACATTCATGGGCATTGACCGGGTCCTCCCACCGCGCCGCGGAGGCGATTGGGACCGGCTAATTCTTCAGCGTGAACTTCGCTGGATATACTATCTTAAATCCATGACACCATTGGGGCTCAACGAACAGCTCAATTTTAGCTGCTTCCTGTGAACAATTGACGACATTTAATTGACATTTAATTGGTCTTTTTGTTCAGCCCCTTTGCTTCATTGATCTTTTTTCAATAATTTATTTAGTCACAATCACTTCTTGTCCTCTATGCCTCCTGACCCCTCTGCCGGCCCTCTGTTATAGTATCTGGGCCTCCTTGCTTAAGTTTTCCCTCCCATAGAAGCTCTGATTGCTGAGAGCACCTTCTCTCCTCTTATCTCTTGAGACCGCCGACACGCTGGTCTCATATTATGGCCACCGGCTCACCGCGCGCCTCTGCGCTGCGTCCGGTTGCTAGGTAGCCAGACCCGCCCCCAGTGGCCTTTACCCTACCCCTCCTGCTCTCCTGCGTGCCCTCGCGACGTCTCCGGCTGGCGTCTGCGTTCCATGTGCGCTCCACCCGACCCCGCCCCCTTTCCTGGGGCGCGGTCGCGGTGGCGACATGTGGAACGCACACGCCGCCTGACGCTGCGCTCCAGCGCACGCAGGCCTGCTGTTCACAGGATTCAGCCTGCCCGGTCTCCATGTGACATCCGGAGGGGGCGTGCCCTGCAAAAAGGGCGCGCTCTGGCTCCTCATTTAAACGGCACTCGTCAAGGTAACAATTGCTGACAGCCCCCCCTTTTTCATACCCTTGATCTGGGCCCCACTGTGACCGCATTACGCCGGTTTGGCGTCCCTGCTGGTGTATCTGGACAGCCCACTGGCCAACCAGCACCTGCGGTCCTGTGTTTAGGATTTTTGGTGGTCCGGTTCCACTAGCCTGGCCACTGTACCCGGAGTTTGAATAGGCCCCACTGGACCTTTCGGCAGTTCTAAATAGTTAATATTTTCTCTATTTTACTGCCTAAGCTCCCACTTCTGCGGCTAGTCCCCGTTACAGGTCTAGCCAACAGCCTTTTTTCGCCTTTCAGGCACAATAGTGCCTGCTAGCCCATTTTCTCACGTCCCCTGATGCGTTAACCCAAACTGAAACGTGACACGTCGGGACACTGCTAGGGCTTATTAGGGACACCGGCCCCACCAGGGTTAGGTATCCGGACGGGGTCGCTCCTTGCGGAGCAAGCACTCCGTATAGGTAGGTAGGGTCGACTAGCCCCTCCCCTATTTTCAGGGATACACTAGGGAACTATCTTTCCCGACCTTGCCTACCGTCCAGTACTTGTGGTACCATCCTCATTGCACGCACTCCTGGAACCAGCACCCGCCTTGAACCGGACTCCTTACCTGCGACCCTGTCACCGAGGTTCCATCTACAGAGATCGGTTCACCTATCAACTATTTGGGTGAGAACGTTCCATTTCCCGTTACTGGGGTTTATTCGTGCAAGTGTGTCTGGCCCTTCCGGGCCTGTCTATTTATGTATATGTTTCCTCTTTTGTGCCATTTTTTCTAATTGATCACCATTAAATGTTAAGTTTTAATCCCTTTGATCCCCTCAATGGATCAGGTTATATAATTCACTTCAAATTGGGATTTTTGGTCAAGAATCCAAGCTTGACCCGTGCACTTGTTATAATTATTTGAAGGTTGACTTTTTTTGTATTAAAAACACTTTTCTTTTATTGGTCGGATGAAATATGCTAATTTTTTTAGATAGGAAATTTGGGTTTTCATGAGCTGTATGCCAAAATCATCAATATTAAAACAATAAAAGGCTTGAACTACTTCAGTTGGTGTGTAATGAATCTAAAATATATGAAAGTCTAATGTTTATCAGTACATTACAGAAAATAATGAACTTTATCACAATATGCTAATTTTTTTAGAAGGACCTATATATATATGTACACACACACACACACCTACTTCTGTCTAGCCATATACAGTTGCAAGAAGAAAAAGTATGTGAACCCTTTGGAATGATATGGATTTCGGCACAAATTGGTCATAAAATCTGATCAGATCTTCATCTAAGTCACAACAATAGACAATCACAGTCTGCTTAACTAATAACACACAGAATTAAATGTTACCATGTTTTTATTGAACACACCATGTGACCATTTACAGTGTAGGTGGAAAAAGTATGTGAACCCTTGGATTTAATAACTGGTTGGCAACTCCTTTGGCAGCAATAACTTCAACCAAACGTTTCCTGTAGTTGCAGATCAGACGTGCACAACGGTCAGGAGTAATTCTTGACCGTTCCTCTTTACAGAACTGTTTCAGTTCAGCAATATTCTTGGGATGTCTGGTGTGAATAGCTTTCTTGAGGTCTTGCCACAGCATCTCAATTGGGTTGAGGTCAGGACTCTGACTGGGCCACTCCAGAAGGCGTATTTTCTTCTGTTTAAGTCATTCTGCTGTTGATTTACTTCTATGCTTTGGGTCGTTGTCCTTTTGCAACACCCATCTTCTGTTGAGCTTCAGCGGACAGATGGCTTTATGTTCTCCTGCAAAATGTCTTGATAAACTTTGGAATTCATTTTTCCTTTGATGATAGCAATCGGTCCAGGCCCTGACACATCAGTGCTGTGCCTCTTTTTCTCCACACATAGTGTTGTGTGTTTCTTCCAAACAACTCAACTTTGGTTTCATCTGTCCACAGAACATTTTGCCAGTACTGCTGTGGAACATCCAGGTGCTCTTGTGCAAACTGTAAACATGCAGCAATGTTTTTTTAGTCTAGGGGTTCACATACTTTTTCCACCTGCACTGTGAATGTTTACATGGTGTGTTCAATAAAAACATGGTAAAATTTAATTATTTGTGTGTTATAAGTTTAAGCAGACTGTGATTGTCTATTGTTGTTACTTAGATGAAGATCAGATCACATTTTATGACCAATTTGTGCAGAAATCCATATCATTCCAAAGGGTTCACATACTTTTTCTTGCAACTGTAGTGGCTAGAACCAGTATTCATGAGGTAACCGGTTGTTTTATGTCCAATTTACCTACATGAGCTGCACATACATCAAGATGAAGTGCTAAACATCCATATAAAGCATTCTGATTAAAATATGTAGGAAACATACAATTTACAAGGACTGTTACTGTCTGCATGTTTGGTGAATCGGTTTGCCCTATCATGTAAGCATTTGTATTTTTAAAGCATTTTTGCCTCTTCCAAATGTGACTAGGAATACATTAAAGGGGTTCTCTGAGAATTTAGAATATAAAAAAACTTAAATATTACTTTATTTTAAATATATTCCCAAATACCCATTAGATTTAATGGCTCGTTTTGTCTAGGGAGCAATCACTAGGAGAAATTAAATGTCTGCTGTCCTATTAGCACACACAAAATCTGTCCTAATCACATAGCAGGACAAGTTACTTCACAACACTGAGCTAAAGAGCTGCCTCATCCTCCTCTCTGCTCTGCTTGTCAGCATTACGGACAAGGATAGGACAGTTCTATTAGGGCCAGCTGTTCCGTTTCACAAAATACGAAATGCACACAGATGTCATCCTTATTTTTTGTGGATCCTTATTTTGCGTTTTGTGCATGAGCCCTTAACTACAGTCAGGTAAAACCTGAAGGCAGGTCTAAGAGATGGAGGATTGTCTTAGGTGTATTGTGATTTTAGATGGTTGCTGAGTAAGAAAACAGATTCTAAGTGATACATATTTGTATCTTATTATACAGATGTGTCCCTCCCTACTTACCTTCTCTCTTGGCTGTACATGTCCTGATTTACAGTATGTGTCAATATGAAGCCCAGCTTTTTTAATTTTCTTTTTAAACATGATTTTGCAATGTTATGTTAAGAAATGTCTTCTCTATACGTGTGGCCCCCAAGTGGTTGTGCATTGCATCCCGTAAATGGTTTTTAGAATGTTGCGATGTATTACGTTGGTTTCTTAAAATATTGGAGTCCTTAACCAACTTCAGTCTAATGCAGGCATCCTCAAACTGCGGCCCTCCAGCTGTTGCAAAACTACAACTCCCAGCATGCCCGAACAGCCTACAGGTATCAGCCTACAGCAGGGCATTGTGTGAGTTGTAGTTTTACAACAGCTGGAGGGCCGCAGTTTGAGGATGCCTGGTCTAATGTAAGTGTGGACTTATCTGTATTGAATGAAGGTTAACCTGCTCTATTATAATTCATATATATGGAATTCAATGTTTCTATTCATCCCGACCCCTGATCTTGGTGGGGTTAGAATCAGATTTCACTTGCTTGTTCATATATGCATGCTAATATCTATATACGTTAGGTCATGCGATGTCTATAGTTGCATTCATATGCTTGGGGATATATTTGTTCAATACACTCTGTCCGTGTCTGTCTTCAAACTATGTTTGAGTAGGAGTGCTATCTTTATGTGCAACGTCTTCTGCAGCCTGGATTTCTTACATTTTCCACTATACATTAGTTCATGTTCAGTTACAGACATGAGCTGTCGCTGATACATGTGGTTTTCCTAGAGTCTACACACTAATGTTGTTCATTGGAAGTTTTGGAACCGTTACATTTGGTTTTAAGGCCTGAGAATTTGGTGTATCTTTACCAGCCATATTAAATTGTGTGTTCATTACCCTTAAGGGATGGGAGTGATTTTAATAGAATGAGGTGACACAATAATGAACATTTTACTGCATTGCAGTCTGTTTTTTTTTCCTGATTGCTGTGAATCACTGAATAGTTTCTTTTTTCCTAGGTAATTCTTTTCCTTGATAAGATATCAATTTGTAGCCTTGCTTGAACAGGGAAATTACATTGTAAGTAATTAAATTCATTGAGCTAACTTTATTCTTCAGTTCAACATAGACAGTTCTTTTAGTTTATAGAATCTTCGCTTTCTGAGACCCCACAACTATATGTATGATAGGTATATGTGATATGTACCATAGGAAAGGGATGCTGTGTACCATGTTGTAACAGTTGATGGTATTTAATTAGAATCTAATTTGTTATGAATTTTCCCAAAAATTATGGGGGTAATTTATTAAGCTAAATTACGCCTAGATCTAAAAAAGTTACTCCAGGTCTAAAAACGTGGGCGTGTTGTGAGTTGGAAAAGGGGACAGGCCGTCAGGCCCACCTCATCCATTATTTTCTATAGGCGTAAAAAAAGGTCTAAATGCAAAGAAGCTGTCATTTAGAACTGGTGGAGGATCCGCCGAAGTTATGAAAAGGCCTGCACCTCTTCTTAACTTTAGCGGAACCACCGCCAGCTTAGGGGTTTAAAATGCCAGTCTTAATAAATGTGCCCCTATGATTCTAACCAATCACATGAATTTCTCAATTTGATGGCCACTTTTTTTTTAAGGTCAGCAAACATAGAGGAAGTCATCTTCCAAAAAGGAATAATTTTGTTTTTAATTTAAAAAAATGTCACTTTGACATTATTAATTATAGAAGGGTAGACATGAATTTTCAGGGCAAGTGAGGCATGTTTGATTCGGGTCAAATTAGTTTAGACCTAAATTAACCATGCCCACCTAATTGTGTGAATCAGGCCCGATACGAATTTCAAGAAATTCAGTCATCTCTATATTCAATGTTATTTCTCATTTAAATCTGCAAGTTTTCTTCTTCATGGCTGAAAGTATCTAAACAATGTACAACACCTTTGTTAAAACCACGTAAGGGATCATTTATATTGTCGCAATGATGTGTGATAACATTTATATGAGAAGATGGAAAAGTCTGGTGAAGATGCTGTTTGTGATTTACAACTGCACATGCATTTGGACTAAATGCACACAAAAGCTATGCCTCTTTTTTTTAATAAAATTTTAATAATTGGGGGATTCTTTACAGAATAGAGCAGGCTGGCATCAACACCAGACAAGCCTTGACAGATGCCTGGGCCCACGTGGGTGGGCATAGTAATCAGGGTAAACATGTTTTATACTTGTTAATCCAAAATTCTTATGGGCTCACATACACCATGGCCAGACCTGGAATGGTTACTTATGGACCCCTTGCAAAAGCATTGATAGCTATTTAGGATAATTCAAAGGCTAAGGGAAGAATATTAAGTTCTGAAATACCAGCAATCAGTTACCGTGTAATCATGAGATGCATTTTCCATGGACTTTCCTCCATTGAATAGTTGGGGTTCATCCTAACGTAGAAGGCTAGGGTGTGTGGTGCCCAATGGGGGTTATTATTTTAAGGATGTCTTAGCTTGAGTTTTTATGTTACATAGGTTTTAACACCACTTTGAAAATACATTAGCTCACAGTTAAGAGGTATCAAACCTTACCTTTTCTCTTTGCTCAACATATACAGATATAGGTGGCAAGAGATAGGCAGCTTTAATGATACTGTGTCACAAGATGTTTATCCTATATAAATCTACGTGTGACCACCTAATGGTTCTGATGTAAGTTGACAGAAGCTGTA